>NW_028234407.1:1337565-1350065 GCF_977035675.1 Penaeus japonicus
GGCTATCTTTCTCTCTACCTCTCTATTTCTCTCTTCCTGTATCTCTCTCTCTCTTTCTCTCACTCTCACTCTCTCTTTCCCTCCCTCACCTTCTCTTCCTCCTTACTTCACCCTCTTTCCCTCTCTCCTTCCTTCTCTCTTTAACCCACCCCCTCTCTTCTTCCCTCTCTCTTTACCCCACCTCCTCTTTCCCTCCCTCTCTTCTTCCCTCTTTCTTTACCCCATCCCCTCTTTCCCTCCCTCTCTCCATCCCTCTCTCTTTACCTCTCCCTCCCCCACCTCTCACCTCTCTCTCTCTCTCTCTCTCTCTCTCTCTCTCTCTCTCTCTCTCTCTCTCTCTCTCTCTCTCTCTCTCTCCCTCTCTCTCTCTCTCCCTCTCTCTTCCTGCCATTCCCATTCTCATAGACAGGATATGATACTTAATCTTTCTGCAGGGTTTTTCTAAAATAAACATTAGTTAAGCCTTCCGGAGGAGAATCACTTTCATTAAGGAAAGTGCCTGAAATCCATCTTTATATAATTCTATGTCTACCTGAAGAAAAAAGTTCTGGTTAAGTATACTTGAGTTTCCTCTTATATTTGCAGGTAAGCTTTACACACATACAGAGATGAAGGTAAGAATTATTTATGTAGGTGTGCGTGTCTTTTGTGAGTGAATGAATATGTGAATGATTGAGGGAAGGAGGAGCGTGTGTGTGTGTGTGTGTGTGTGTGTGTGTGTGTATGTGTGTTTGCGTGTGTGTGGGTATGGGTGTGCTTATGTGTGTATAATTTTGTGTGAGAAAGAAAGAAAGAAAGAGTGAGTGAGACAGAAAAAAAGATAGATAGAATGATATGTATACACACACACACACACACACACACGCACACACAACAGACATGCACATATTTATATATATGTTTGTATATATATGTGTGTATATATATATATATATATATATATATATATATATATATATATATATATATATATATATATATATAAAAAAAGAGAGAGAGAGAGAGAGAGAGAGAGAGAGAGAGAGAGAGAGAGAGAGAGAGGAGAGAGAGAGGGAGAGAGAGAGAGAAAGAGAGAGAGAGAGAGAGAGAGAGAGAGAGAGAGAGAGAGAGAGAGAGAGAGAGAAAGAGATAGATAGATAGATAGAGAGAGAGAGAAAGAGATAGATAGAGAGTGAGAGAGAGAGAGAGAAAGAAAGAGGGAAAGAAAGAGAGAGAAAGAAAGATAGAGAGAACCCACCCAGAATATAATCAGCATATCCCACCCACCAACCACGACAAACCGACACACGAAGCCCCTCCATAACAAAACACAAAAGTACCCACCAACCCCCCCCCCCCCCCCCCCCCCCCCCCCCCCCCCCCCCCCCCCCCCAAAAAAAAAAAAAAAAAAAAAAAAAAAAAAAATCAAAATGACAGGCCTAAGCGTATCTACTTCTCAAGTTCCCTTCTTGTCTTAAGCTTCCCACGTGCCTGTCTTGGGGATTTTTTCTTAGCGTCTCAAAGTTTGTTGGCCAAGTGACATACCTGAAGCCATGCCTCAGTCTAGGAATTCGAAAACTTTAGTCTCCTTTGGGCTGAGACTTGCTTCCTCTTTCCTCTTTCCTCTTCCTGGTCTCTTCTGGGGGTCTACTGTTTTCTTTTTTTTTTTTCTCTCTTTCTATTTTTTGTCAATCTTTTTCTGGTTCGCATTTCGGTGTTTTTGTTTTTTCTTCTGTGATTTTTTTTTTATCTTTTTTTTATCTACTCTTTCCGATTATTCTTGGACTTTGTGATTTTTTCTGTTCTTCTTATTTTTCATCTTCTTTTTCTGGTGATTCTTGCCCTCTATGATTATTCTTTCGTCTCTTCTTCTTCATCTTCTTCCTCTTCTCTGATTCTTCTTTCCTTATCATCATCATCATCATCATCATCTTTATCATCTTCCTTCTTTCTTTTATGGTTGTGTTCCTCCCACTTCATCCTACCTCACCCCACCTCCTTCCTCTTTCTCCTTCTTAAACCAAATTAAGACGAATATTACCTACTTCCTCCTCCTCCCCCAGCTCCCTCATTTCTTCCCCTTACTCCATTTCTACTTCCTTCCACATCATCTAATTCACGTCCACTTACACTCGCTTTTTTTCTCTCTTCTCATTTCACGTTTTTTCTTTTCCCGTGCTTCTTTTACCCTCCTTCCTTGTCCTCTCACCTTCTCCCTATCCCCCTCCCTTCTCCTCCTGGCATGCTGTCATTCTCCATCCACTCCTACCCTTTATCCTCTCCTCCTATTCCTTATCCTCTCCCCTTCCTCCTCTCATTATTCTCCTATCCATCCTCCTTCCTCCTTTCACTTCCCTCTCACTCCTTCAGTCCTCCTCTTCCCACCCCTCCTTCCCGCCTCCTCCTCCTCCCTTCCTCCTCTCCTTCCCACCTCCTCCTCCCCTCCACCCCTCCTTCCCCCCTTCCCTTCATCTCCCTCTCACTCCTTCAATCCTCCTCCTCCCTCCTTCTCTTCCTCCCCTCCTTCCCACTTCCCTTCATCTCCCTCTCACTCCTTCAATCCTCCTCCTCCCTCCACCTCCCATCCCCCTCCTCCTCCCAGCCACCCCTCCTCCCCCTCCTCCTCCCAGCCACCCCTCCTCCCCTTCTCCTCCTCCCCTCCACCCCTCCCTCCCACTTCCCTTCATCTCCCTCTCACTCCTTCAATCCTCCTCCTCCTCCTACCCCTCCTCCCCTTCTCCTCCTCCTCCCCTCCACCCCTCCTTCCCACTTCCCTTCATCTCCATCTCACTCCTTCAGTCCTCCTCCTCCCTCCTCTTCCCATCCCTCCTCCTCCTCCCAGCCACCCCTCCTTCCCACCTCCTCCTCCTCCCAGCCACCCCTCCTTCCCACCTCCTCCTCCCCTCCATCCCCTCCTTCCCACTTCCCTTCATCTCCCTCTCACTCCTTCAATCCTGCTCCTCCTCAGCCCAGCTTAAGACTGACTGCGAGCGTCACCTCAAGAGCCCCACTTCCTCAAGGTGCTGATAGCGGTCAAGACACAACCCACGAGAAACGACGAGGAAATCCGAGGAAATCCGAGACGGTGAACACAGTCTCACCTTAGCGAGCCTGCGACAATAGCTGGATTATCCCTTAGTGTGTGTGTGGAGGAATGCGTCTGTTGGTTGATTTGTGTGTGTGTGTGTTTGTGTGTGTGTGTGTGTGTGTGTGTGTGTGTGTGTGTGTGTGTGTGTGTGTGTGTGTGTGTGTGGAGGAATTTGTGTTGTTGATTTGTGTGTGTGTGTTTGTGTGTGTGTGTGTGTGGAGGAATGCGTCTGTTGGTTGATTTGTGTGTGTGTTTGTGTGTGTGTATGTGTGTGTGTGTGTGTGTGTGTGTTTATGTGGAGGAATTTGTGTTGTTGATTTGTGTGTGTGTGTTTGTGTGTGTGTGTGTGTGTGTGTGTGGAGGAATGCGTCTGTTGGTCGATTTGTGTGTGTGTGTGTGTGTGTGTGTAAGAATTCGTGTTGTTGAATTAAGTGTATATGTGAGTGACAGGAAAAGAATATGTAGTGTATCGGTTTGCGTGTATGTATGTATGTGTTTGTGTGTGTTTGCACATGTGAGAGGAAGCGTATGTATGTATAAATGTGTGTGTGTATGTGTATGTATGTATAGTATGTGTGAACCGTCCATATATATTCGTTTGTGATCTAGTACGTCGAGTTTATGCAGTAAATACCGTACATCATATAAATAGCATTTAAAACGATTGATATTGCATTTTCATCACAACATTAGCTGCAACATTCGGAGCTTTGTATCATCACGAGCTCAACTACATAGGGATGCTAGTAAAAAAAAAAGATAAAGCGGGAGTTTATTTTTATCTATAAGAGGAAAGGATTAAAGAGGGAGTAAAAGACAGTAAAAAGGAAAATAAAAGAGAATGGAAGAGAATACTGGTAGTAAGAAGAAAAAAAAGACGGAAGGAAGGCAGGAGAAAAAGAGGAGAGAAAGAAGAAGAGAAGGAAGGAGAAGATGAAGAACAGGAGGAGGAAGATGAGGAGAAAGAATAAAAAGAAGATGAAAAAAAAGAGGAAGAAGAGAGAGAAGAGGAAGTGAGGATAATAATAATAAGAGGAAGAATACGACGAGGCAGGAGAAGAAGAAAAAAGAGAAAGATGAAGAAGAAATAAAAGAAAAAGAGGATGAGAAAGAAGAAGAAATAGAAGAAAAAGAGAAGAAAGGAAAAGAAAAAGGAAAAAAAAAGAACAGGAAGAGGAGGGAAAGAAGATAAAGAATAACAAGAGGAAAATAAAGAAGAAAAAAGGAAGAGGAAGAGGAGGAGAAAAAAGAAGAGGAAAAGGAAAAGGAGGAAAAAGAAGAAGAAGAAGAAGAAGAAGAGGAAGAGGAGGATCAAGAATATGAGGAAAAGGAAAAGAAGAAAAAAAGAGAAAGAAGAAAAAAAAAGAAAAAAAAGAAGAAAAAAGGGAAGAAAAAGAAGAAAAGAAGAAAAGAAGAAAAGAAGAAGAAGAAGAAGAAGAGGAGGGAGAGGAGGGAGAGGGTTACCATCCGTATCCTCGCCAATCACCTCTGAGCCAGCGCAGACGGCGAGTCAGAGGGGAAATCCGGCGTCACCCCTTTCCCTCCCCTCACTCTCCCTTTCCCCTCTCCTCTCGTTCCTTCCTGTATCCTTTCCTCTCCTTTTTATCCTTCTTCTCTCCTTCTCTTATACTTGTCTCCTCTCTCTTCACTTTCTCAATTTTATCTCTCCTCTTTTTTTTTTCTTTTTTCCTCTCCTCTTCTCCTTCCCCTCGCTCTCACCTTCTCTTTCCCCTTCCTCTCACCTTCTCCTTCCCCTCCTTCTCACCTTCTTCTTCCCCTCCTTTACCTCTTCTCCTTCTCCTCACTCTCTCCTCCCTCCCTTTCCCTATCACCTCCCTCTCCCTTCTCCCCCCAAATCACCTTCTACTCTCTCTCTCCTCCCTTTCCCTTCTCCCCCCAAATCACCTTCTCCTCTCTCTCTCCTCTTTTCATCCTCTCCTCCCTCTTCCTTCTCCCCCCAAATCCCTTTCTCCCCCCTCTCTCTCTCCCCTCTTTCCTTCCTCTCCTCGTTCCATTGCGGCTTCTTTTTATGTTTAATGAGGGGAAACGGAGATCCGCTTGCTAACCGTAGATGAGGAAAGCGGGGGTTGAGGGGGAGGGAGCGGGGGTTGAGGGGGAGAGTGAGGGAGAATTGAGGAGGATATAGGGGGGATTCGAGAGGATTTAGGGAGCGGAGGGAGGGGGAAGGGAGGGAGAGAGGGAAGAGGAGGGGGGAGGGTTTGGGGAGGAAAGGGGGGGAGGGGAAGGGAGGGAGGGGAAGGGGAGGAGAAGGGAGAGGGCGAGGGAAAGGGAGGAGGAAAGGGAGAGGGAGAGGGAAGGAGAGGGAGAGGGCGAGGGAAGGAGTGTTAAAGGGAGAATAGGGGAAAGGGGAGTAGGAAGAGAGGAAACAAAAAGAAGGGGAGCGAGAAGAGAAATAAGGTGTGATACAAAGGAGAGAAGAGAAGAAAGAAAGAAGAGAGGAAAATCATATTATAAGAAATAAAAATTAGAAATCAGGAAAGAAAATAAGGAAGGGGAGAGAGAACCAGGAGAAGGAGAAATCGGCAGATATGGAGAGCGGAGAAAGCGGGAGACAAGGAGAGAGAGAGAGAGAGAGAGAGAGAAAGAGAGAGAGAGAGAGAGAAAGAGAGAGAGAGAGAGAGAGAGAGAGAGAGAGAGAGAGAGAGAGAGAGAGAGAAAGAGAGAGAGAGGGGAAAGAGAGCAGGAACTAAGAAGAGGGGTTTTGAAGAACGAGGGGAGTAGTTAAGGGTTAAGTGTGACGGGGGTGGGGGGGGAGGGGGATAAAAGGGGTAAGATTTGAGGGGAGAGGAAGGCTTAAGCTCATGAAGAGGATTTGGGAATTGCTAAGGATGAAGGGGAGAAGCGAGAGACGTGTCTGAGGGGAGGGAATGGGGAGAGGGGGAGGGAGAGGAAGGGAGGGGGAGGGGAGAAGCGAGAGACGTGTCTGAGGGGAGGGAATGAGGAGAGGGGGAGGGAGAGGGGAGGGAGGAGGAAATGGGAAGAGGGGTGTGGGGGAGGGAGAGGGGGGGAGGTGGAGGGGAAGGAGATGTAAGGGGAGGGAATGAGGAAAGGAAAAGATCAGGGAGAAGTTCCTAGGGGAGGGAATGGCGGGGAGAGGGGAGGGAATGGGAGAGAGGGAAGGAGGGAGATCGAAGGGGAGGGACTGGGGAGAGAGAAGGGAGAGGAAGAAATAGAAGAGAGGAAAGGAAGAAGATCGGAGAGGAGGAAGAGAGGAAGGGAAGGGGGGAAGAGGTCAGAAAGGATGTAATTGAAGGGGAGGGGGTGGGGGGAGTCCAAGGGCAGGCGATGAGGGGGAGAGAAGTGAGGAGAAGCTGTACCGGAAAGAGATAGGAAGAGGGCAGTAAAGAGGGGATAACCGAGGGGAAGAAGAGTCTTTGGGATGGGGGGAGGGGGAGAGGGGGGGGAGGTCAGATAATGACCAGGTCAGCTGTGAGGGTCATCTGTGAGTGTGACCTACGGATTACGACACCCTGACCCTTTCGCTGCATAATTAATGCGTTTAGTCCTATTAGCTGTTAGGCCTATAAAATCTGAGGCCGGAAGGGGCTTGCACTTTAAAAGGTGTTGCCAAGGTCCTTTGTTTGCCTCTTTTCTTTTCTTCTTCTTTTTTTTTTTTTTTTTTTTTTTTTTTTTTTTTTTATTAGATATATCGTAATTCAATTCAATTTCAAGGTGATTTGATATGATTATAATTTTACTGAGAGGATGGTGATAGTTTGTGATTATAAAGCTTGCATGGTCACGATGCAAATTGGCAATCCTGAGTGCTGCACACATACACACATATAGACATACATATAAAAACACGCACACATGTAGACGCACATCCCCTGCCTACTCTTTTACCTTTTCCCCCCCCCCCCCTCCCTCTACCCAGTACCTCTTGCACATACACAGTTGCACACACACACACACACACACACACACACAAACCCAAACACACACCAATCCCTCATTCTTACCCCCTCCCTTACCCTCTCTCCGTCTCCCTCCTCCTCCCCCACCCCCCACCCCCGCCCCCCCTCCTCACCTCAACAACCAAAAGACCAAAATCCCATAAGCCAACCACAGCAACCAGACACCGAGACCCAAAATCCCATGAAACTTCCATATATGGAATGTGGACGATGCACGATGCGCGATGCCGTACGATTATTTTTTCGAGCGTTCCTATTGGCTAAGCGCGCAGAAGATGTAAACATTTGGCTGTAAGCTTGTTATGGTGGAGAGAGGGAGGGGTATGGGGTGGGGGGAAGGGGTGGGGGGAAGGGGTGGGGGTGGTGGAAGAAGAGGAGTGGGGATTTATGGAGGGTGGGAATGGGGAGGAAGAGAGAAGGAGGAAGAGGGAAGGAAGGGATGATGAACAGAAGGTGGGAGGGAACCAAGAAGAGGGATAAAGCGGAAAAAGAAGGTGGGGGTGGGGTGGTAAAAGGATGAGAGGATAAGAGCGAAGGGGGTGAGGAGAGGAAGAAAGAGAGAGAGAGAGAAAGAAGCAGAGAGTGAGATAGATAGATAGATAGCTAGAAAGATAGATAGATAGATAGATAGATAGAGAGAGAGAGAGAGAGAGAGAGAGAGAGAGACAGAAAGAGAGAAAGAGAGAGAGAGAGAGGCAGAGATAGAGAGAGAGATAGAAAGGGAGAGATAGAGAAAGAGAGAGAGAGAGAGAGAGAGAGAGAGAGAGAGAGAGAGAGAGAGAGAGAGAGAGAGAGAGAGAGAGAGAGAGAGAGAGAGAGAGAGAGAGAAATAAGCAGAGAGAGACAAAGATGGAGAAAGAGAAATAGATAGATAGAGAGTGAAAGAGTTAGAGAGAGAAAGAAGCGGAGATATAGGCAGATAGAGTGAGAGAGAGAGAGAGAGAGAGAGAGAGAGAGAGAGAGAGAGAGAGAGAGAGAGAGATAGAGAGTGAAAGAGAGAGAGAGAGAGAACTGTAAAACTTTAATTTGAAATGTCTATTTACAGAACAATTCCAGGGCCTGCAAAAAGCCAAAAGGAAATGTCTGAGCACCTCCCGCTCTGCCTGAACTTCTATTGACTGAAGAGGCCCGTCAGTCAAACAATAACTATACATGCCAGAAGGGGTGTGCTATGGTGCCCCCTCCTCCCCCGTACACACACACTTATTTAGCTAACCTGTTTATTTTTCTCAAAAAGAAATGAAAAGACTACTTTTTTCTTTTTTTTTCTTTTTTCTTTTTTTCTCTTTTTTTTATTACGACTTTTCTTTCTCTCTTTTTCTCTTTCTTTCATTTTTTTCTCTTACGAACCGTATAAAAAGAAAGAAAAGAAAGACAGAAAAAAAACTCCTAATGCTCCACTACATGTTGCAGGGAAATAGACTGTAGAGGTTGTTGCTATTCACGAGAGAAATGCAAGCATCCTTATCTGGCATTAAAGTTGTTGAGCAATCTGTTGCTCCAACGGGAACATCATCTCATCCGTCTTCTGCAACAACATTTGCAACAAGTTTTTTCTTTTCATTCGCCTGGCCTGTTTTACTGTTGTTGGTGTTGCAGGTGGTGGTGTGGTGGTGTTGTAAGTGGTGATGTGGTGGTGTTGCAGATGGTGATGTGGTGGTGTTGCAGATGGTGGTGTAGTGGTGTTGCAAGGGGTGATGTGGTGGTGTTGCAGATGGTGGTGTAGTGGTGTTGCAGATGGTGATGTGGTGGTGTTGCAGATGGTGATGTGGTGGTGTTGCAGATGGTGGTGTAGTGGTGTTGCAGATGGTGATGTGGTGGTGTTGCAGATGGTGGTGTAGTGGTGTTGCAGATGGTGATGTGGTGGTGTTGCAGATGGTGGTGTAGTGGTGTTGCAGATGGTGATGTGGTGGTGTTGCAGATGGTGATTTAGTGGTGTTGCAGATGGTGATTTAGTGGTGTTGCAGATGGTGATGTAGTGGTGTTGCAGATGGTGATTTAGTGGTGTTGCAGATGGTGATTTAGTGGTGTTGCAGATGGTAATGTAGAGGTGTTGCAGATGGTGATGTAGTGGTGTTGTAGATGGTGATGTAGTGGTGTTGTAGATGGTGATATGGTTTTGCAGATGTGATTTAGTGGTGTCAGATGTGATTTATGGTGTTGCAGATGGTAATGTAGAGGTGTTGCAGATGTGATTGATTGTTGTTATGATTGTGAAGTATGGTGTTGTAGATTGAGAAGTAGTGGTGTTGCAGATGGTGATGTAAAGGTGTTGTAGATGGTGATGTAGTGTAGTGTAGATGGTGATTAGTGTATGTTGCAGATGGTGATGTAAAGGTGTTGCAGAATGGTGATGTGGTGTAGTCTGCAGATGGTGATGTGGTGGTGTAGCAGATGGTGATGTGTGTGTTTTGCAAGATTACTGAGATGTAGTGGTGTTGGCAGATGGTGATGTGGGTGTGTGTTGCTGAGGTGATGTGGTTGTGTTGCAGATGGTGATGTGTGGGTTGCAGATGGTGAGTAGCGTTCTGCAGCATGGTGATGTTAAGTGGTGTTGCAGATGGTGATTGGGGTGTTCCAATGGTGCATGTATTAGTGTTGTTAAGAAGATGGTGATGTAAAGATGTAGATGGGATGTGGGTGGTGTTCAGAGGTGATGTGGTGGTTTGCACGAGGTGATGTGGTGGGTGTGCAGATGGTGATGTGGTGGTGTTGCACTTCTGATGTAGCGTTCTTCTGCAGATGGATTAGTGGCTTTGCAGATGTGATGTTGTGTGCTGCAGAGTGGTGATTGTAGTGGTGTTGAAGGGGGATATTAATTGGGTTTTTTTCATTTTGGGGGGGGGGGGTGGGGGAACTTTGGGGGGGTTTAAGGAGGGGGGGGGGTGGGGGGGGTGGTATTGCAGATGGTGATGTGGTGGTGTTGCAGATGGTGGTGTGGTGGTGTTGAGATGTGATGTGGTGGTGTTTCAGATGGTGATAGTCAGCGGATTGCCAGGGCGGGGGGGTGGGGGGGGGGGGGGTGGGGGGGGGTGGGGGAATGGGGTTTTTTGTATTGGTTTTTTTAAAAAAGGGTTGGTGTTGCGGATGGTGAGGTGGTGGGTGTTACAGATGTGATTGGTGTGTTGCAGATGGTGAGTGGTGTTCCTGGCGAGTGGTGATGTAGTAGTGTTGTAGATGGTGATGTAATGATGTAGAGGTGATGTGGTGGTGTTGCAGATGGTGATGTAGCGGTTCTGCAGATGGTGATGTAGTGGTGTTGCAGATGGTGATGTGGTGGGTGTTACAGATGGTGATGTAGTAGTGTTGTAGATGGTGATGTAATGATGTAGATGGTGATGTGGTGGTGTTGCAGATGGTGATGTGGTGGGTGTTGCAGATGGTGATGTGGTGGGTGTTGCAGATGGTGATGTGGTGGTGTTGCAGATGGTGATGTAGCGGATCAGTGCAGAGATTTAGTGGCTTGACGTGGTGATGTGGTGGTGCTGCAGATGGTGATGTAGTGGTGTTGCAGATGGTGATGTGGTGGGTGTTGCAGATGGTGATGTGGTGGGTGTTGCAGATGGTGATGTGGTGGTGTTGCAGATGGTGATGTGGTGGTGCTGCAGATGGTGATGTAGTGGTGTTGCAGATGGTGATGTGGTGGTGTTGCAGATGGTGATGTTGTGGTGTTGCAGATGGTGATGTGGTTGTGTTGCAGATGGTGATGTAGTGGTGTTGCAGATGGTGATGTGGTGGTGTTGCAGATGGTGATGTAGTGGTGTTGCAGATGGTGATGTGGTGGTGTTGCAGATGGTGATGTGGTGGTGTTGCAGATGGTGATGTAGTGGTGTTGCAGATGGTGATGTAGTGGTGTTGCAGATGGTGATGTGGTGGTGTTGCAGATGGTGATGTAATGGGTGTTGCAGATGGTGATGTGGTGGTGTTGCAGATGGTGATGTGGTGGTGTTGCAGATGGTGATGTGGTGGTGTTGCAGATGGTGATGTGGTGGTGTTGCAGATGGTGATGTGGTGGTGTTGCAGATGGTGATGTGGTGGTGTTGCAGATGGTGATGTAGTGGTGTTGCAGATGGTGATGTGGTGGTGTTGCAGATGGTGATGTGGTGGTGTTGCAGATGGTGATGTGGTGGTGTTGCAGATGGTGATGTAGTGGCTTTGCAGATGGTGATGTGGTGGTGTTGCAGATGGTGATGTAGTGGCTTTGCAGATGGTGATGTGGTGGTGTTGCAGATGGTGATGTAATGGGTGTTGCAGATGGTGATGTAGTGGCTTTGCAGATGGTGATATGGTGATTTATTGGTGTTGCAGATGGTGATGGGGTGGTGTTGCAGATGGTGATGTAGTGGTGTTGCAGATGGTGATGTGGTGGTGTTGCAGATGGTGATGTGGTGGTGTTGCAGATGGTGATGTGGTGGTGTTGCAGATGGTGATTTATTGGTGTTGCAGATGGTGATGGGGTGGTGTTGCAGATGGTGATTTATTGGTGTTGCAGATGGTGATGGGGTGGTGATGTTGTAGCTGGTACTGAACAGTTGCTGGTGTTGCTGATGCTGGTGTCGTAGTGTTTTTTGAGCTTACACTGAAGCTGGCACTATACACCAACTGTGTCGGGGAGTCGTGTCCAGCTATTTCATATTCTTGAAGTTGCGGACATTCTCAGGGTCTATTTATTGGGAGGGTGGGGTTGATAGGGGTGTGGTGTGGGGGTGGGGGACAACTGATAAAAGGGACCAATTGTGTTATGGTGATGACAGTGTTTTTGACGCCATGGTTACCGCGCTATAATCAAAAGACCTGGGGAATAGTTAATAGCCAATATTTAATAGCCAATGAGCCTAGCAAATAGATAGAAAATTTGAGTAGTAAATTTTTCAAGGATACTAGAGGGGGAGGGGGAAGGGGAAGAGGGTTCCGAAGAGAGAGAGAGAGAGAGAGAGAGAGAGAGAGAGAGAGAGAGAGAGAGAGAGAGAGAGAGAGAGAGAGAGAGAGAGAGAGAGAGAGAGAGAGAGAGAGAGAGAGTGGGGGGAGGGGGGGAGAGAGAAAGAGAGAGAAAGAAAGAAAGGGAGAGAGAGAGAGAGACAGACAGACAGACAGAGAGAGAAAATAAAAGGAGTCAAAGTAATAAGATAAAAACGGTAAGGGGAGGGAAGAGAAAGAAGAGGTTAGGGGAGGGGGGGGGGGGGTAGGAGGGTGACTAATCAACAACTGAAGAGTATTAGGAAGAGGAGAGACCCCTCCCCCCCACCTCCTTCCCCCGGGGTTCAACACTTAGCAACGGAAAATGATAATAAATCTGAGGAACTTTTAAAAGAATTTGCTCGTCGGATCCACTTCAACCCCTCCCCCCCTCTTCTACCCGTCTTTGCCAAACTCCCCCTCTCCCTCCCTCCCCCTTTGTCAAACACCCTCTCCCCCTTTTGCCAATATTCCTCCCTCCCCCTCCCCCTCCTTTTGCTAATATTTTCCCCTTCCCCTCCCCCTCCTTTTGCCAATCT
>NW_028234407.1:1355752-1360752 GCF_977035675.1 Penaeus japonicus
GAAATGCGGTTGATAGGTCGGGGTTGGGGGGGAGGGGTGACGATAATGGGGGAGTGAAGAATAAAAGTGCATGAGAGTAGAGGCAGGGGGAGAGGGGAGAGGGAAGAGGGGAGAGGAGGGAGAGGGTTTTCCATCTTCTTTTTCTCGATCTTGTTTATCTTTCTTCCTTCTTATCTCTTCTTTCTCTTTCCCACTTCCCTCTCCTTTTTTATTTGCTCTTTATCTCTTCATTCCTCTCTCCTTCTCCTTTTTTTTTCTCTTCTCCTTCTCAACTTTTTTTTCTCTCCTCCTCCTCCTCCTCCCCCTTGTTTCGCTTTTTCTCTTTCCTTCTCGTTTTCCTTTTCTTTTTCTTTCTTTCTTGGTATTCTATCTCTTTTCTTTCACCCCCCCTCCTCTCTCTCTCTCTCTCTCTTTCTCTCTATTTCTCTCTTTCTCTCTCTCTCTCTCTCTCTCTCTCTCTCTCTCTATTTCTCCCTCTCTCTTTCAATCATATTTTACTTCAAATTCTTATTTCTTTGAAACCACCGATGAAGAGGAGAGTAAGAGATAGAGAGAGAGAGAGAGAGAGAAAGAGAGAGAGAGAGAGAGAGAGAGAGAGAGAGAGAGAGAGAGAGAGAGAGAGAGAGAGAGAGAGAGAGAGAGAGAGAGAGAGAGAGAGAGAGAGAGAGAAAGAAAGAGAGAGAGAGAAAGAAAGAGAGAGAGAGAAAGAAAGAGAAAGAGAGAAAGAGAGACAGAGAGATAGAGATAGATAGATAGAGAGAGAAAGCGAGAAAGAGAGAAAGAGAGACAGAGAGATAGAGATAGATAGATAGAGAGAGAAAAAAGAGAAAGAGAGAGAGAGAGAAAGAGAGAGAAAGAGAAAGAGAGAGAAAGAGAGAAAGAGAGAGATCATTACATCATTCTACAGTTCAAAGGAAAAAAACCCTGAATGAAAATCCAGCAAAGTAAAAGGTCAGGGATCAGAATTCTAAATGAATGAGTGTGGAAGGACAAAGATTTTTTTTTCTTTTATATATATTTTTTCTTGGATTGGGGGTGGGGGTGGGGGTAGGGGTAGGGCTGGGGATGGGGTGGGGTGGGGGTTAGGGTTGGGGTAGGGGTCTAAAGGTGATGACCTCCTTCCCGATGAATGCTTGACTACGGGCGTGGGTATTAATTGTGGGTGTATTTGGGTGTCGGTGTGTGTTTGTGTTTGTGTGTGTTTGTGTTTGTGTGTGTGTTTATGTGTGTGTGTTTGTGTGTTTGTGTGTTTGTGTGTGTGCGTGTATGCTTGTTCGGGAAGTGTTTAAATGTAAGTATATGTCTGTGTGTTTTTGTGTTGTGTATATGATATCCTTGCTAATAATTATGTGTCTAGCTGTATATATATGTGCCTTACCTTTGACTTTAACAAGCCTAGTGCAACAAGCGTTTAAATCTCAAAATTATGGGGTATCTCAGGAGATCACCATACCCTTAATCTTAATCCCCGTTGACTCACATACCTCATACAAACTAAAAAAAAAAAAAAAAAAAAAAAAGAGAGAGGGAGAGATAGATAGATAGATAGATAGAGGGAGAGAGAGAGAGAGAGAGAGAGAGAGAGAGAGAGAGAGAGAGAGAGAGAGAGAGAGAGAGAGAGAGAGAGAGAGAGAGAGAGAGAGAGAGAGAGAGAAATTTTTTTTTTTAACTAATCAAACTATGTACATCACTTGAGGCAGAGAACTTACAAGCACACAGAGTCAAATATTTAAATTTCAAGATACTGATCAAACAAGATAAATTCTCAATCTGATCTTGAGCTTACATAACAACATACATGGAAACACAACATAGATATGTGATCGGTTTACTTTTGATGTTATTTAGGGGGGGTAGTCGCCCCTCCCCCTCCCCGGTGATGGTATGATAATAAAAAGATGAAAAAAATAATGATAAAAGTGATACTTAATATATGAGTGATAACAAGAATACTTAAATGATTAGATTATTTCTAGATTAATTAGACCATCAAATCTGATTTAATTTGGTTTAATTTAAATAATGAATTCAAATAAAGTTAAATTAAACAAAATAATTAAATAATTGAATAATTAAACGGTTACCTTCAAAAGTGGCATAAACTGGAACAAGTTAGCTGGAGGTACATCAGTTAACTCCCGGTCGTTATTAAGCAACTGATAACGTGGAAAAGAGAAGAGAGCAAGCAAAGATTACAAAATCATAATCAACTGCTAGCAAGAGTCAACCGAATACCATAGGCAACAAGAGGACAATGCAACAAGTATAGCAACAAAGAGGAAAATCTTGGTGTTCTTGATCAGAGGTTTGTTGATCAGACACTTCTTATTACGAAGAAGAATTGAATTGAACAGTCATGTGTTATTATGAAGAACATTTGAATGGTGGAAAGCAAATACAGATTGAAGAAACTCTCAGAGCGAAGAAGAAATGAAAGGAAAATAAGAGAAACAGGAAATGATTCCATCCTGGGTAGATATAAGGGAAACCATTGGTGCCAACATTAAAGTTAGCAAAGGATTAAACCATGTGATTGTAAATTTGACTTAGTATGTAGGGTCCTTTGCAAAAATGTGCAAAATTAGAGGAATTTGAAGGATTGATTACACAAGAGAAACGTACTCCTTGAAAAGGTTGATAGTTAGTCAATTACAGACACGAGTGATTTAGTCTATGCTTTTACAGATGCTGTAACAGAGCTATTGGGAGCCAAGAAAAATAACGGACAGAAAATAAAACCAAGGATGAAAGCCCTTAGTCGGATTGAAGTATCAAAATCTGGATGAAAAAATAAGGCTGGTTACAAAGGCTATATCCACTCAAAATATGGACTAAATTAAAATGGACTACCAATAGTTACAGACGAACTGATACAGATCATTGTCATATGGACGAAGGAAGTACAGATCGCATTAAAAATAATAATAATAATAAAAAAAAGAAAGAAAAGAAAAAAAAAAAAAACAGTTATTGTTTTTCGAAGAAATCAGTTTAAACGATACCGAGTGAAAATTATAACATAAGAGAATATTCTGAAGAATCTTTCCAAATAAGAATGAAACTAAGAACAGAAAAAAGACCACAAAATGATTCGAAAATAAGAGAACAGACGCCAGGTGACCATCGGAATAGCCTTGCCAAAGATCCACTCAAAGCTAGAGAGATGATCAGCAAAATCCCAAACTGTAAAGTCCTTTGGTCAGATCAAGCATAAAGCTCTTGGTTCAAGAAATATAGAACTTTTCACGTAGAGATTAGCATTTCATTTAAATAACTGCTTAACTCAGAGAAAAAAAAAACTAACTAACTGTGGGATCATAGCAAGCCTCTGGAGACCAATGACTTGTTTACACTAACGTCGGTTTGGGAAGTCCTTACTAGAATGATATCAGATCAGATGTTTTGAATATTGGGTCAGGGGAATTTTCTGCCGGAAGAATAAAAGGAAATGCAAAAGGAGAGACCAGAGGGACAAACAGTCTTTTATACACCGACAAAAGGATCCTAAAGAAAGCAAAGTAAAAAACAAGAAAAGAAAAGAAAAAACAATAACATTGGTACGGTCACTCTTTCTTGGATCATAGAGTATTTGGAAATCTTTAGAACAGCAGAAAACATCAGCCAAATGCTAGGAAATAACAGGAAATATTGGGATTATAGATGATAGGAAGTGGAGAGGCATTATAAATCACCAAATAGAGAGATAGAATCCAGAATCTTTTTGTCCCAATTATTATCTACTGTGTCTTTGATGCCAATGAGTTAGATACTACGAAAAGCAGTGCCTACCTAAGGTATAAACAAAGAAGAGAGGAAACTGAAATTATTCACAATGAATGTAAAGAAAATGGAATCATTCATACAGACAGATCGCATTTTTTTTTTAGCGAAGACATAGGAATGAGCTTTGGCATCGACCAAAAGAAAATTCATGTAAACAGAACTGGACTTACTTAAGGAAAGAGACGAGGAACAATATCGTCTCTAACTCAGTATCAAGCAAGAGGAAAAGAGGAGAAAGACTCTTAAAATGCCACACCATGACAAAAGCACTAGACTAAAGATAAAACCATAAAACCATCTTTTTTAACGAGTGTCTTAAACTTGCACAGAAGGAATACAAACACAAACATGATACTGTGGCTTGAACGTCACCCTGGAATCTCTGCATATGTAAATATTTGAATTAAATGTTGTGACAATTGGTATGAATGTAGACTCGAAGGAATAATGAAAGATATTTACACATGCGAATATACTTAAGGGTTTTCGAATCCAAATAAGCACAGTGTAAATAAATAAGTCCAAATAAGCAAAGTGTAAATAAATAATAAGTCTAAATAAGCAAAGTGTAAATAAATAATAAGTCCAAATAAGCAAAGTGTAAATAAATAATAAGTCCAAATAAGCAAAGTGTAAATAAGTAATAAGTCCAAATAAGCAAAGTGTAAATAAATAATAAGTCCAAATAAGCAAAGTGTAAATAAATAATAAGTCCAAATAAGCAAAGTGTAAATAAATGATAAGTCCGAATAAGCAAAGTGTAAATAAATAATAAGTAAAAAAAAAAAAAAAAAAAAAAATCCGACCTGATATTCTGATCATAGATATGGATAGATAATTACGCAATATTTTAGATGTAGCAAGCATTCACTGACGATGGCAAAACTGAACAAAAAAGAGATAGAAAAGCAGAAATACAAACTATGTGGAAAGTGAACTAACTGGAAATGGAACAAAAAGAGATTGGGATGAATACAAAGATTAGAGTAAGGCAAAATCCTGGATTCTGAGCAATTACACTATGCTGTGCGAACGCTCAATAATAATGATGGAAAGATAAATGATGATGATGATAATGATTGTAACACAACTTGTACTCTGGCTACTATTAATGATGATAATGATAATAACAACAGCAACAAAATGATAATAGTTATAATCGTATAAGCAATGACAATGATAATAACAGTAACAAAAAAGTTAGTAATACTGATCAT
>NW_028234407.1:1405317-1410317 GCF_977035675.1 Penaeus japonicus
CAGACACAGATTCAGACACAGACATGGACACACACAGACACAAATACATACACGGGCACGCACACAGACACATGCACAGACACGCACACAGACACAGACACAGACACATATTCAGACACATATACACATCCACGGACACGCACACAGACACAGACACACACAAACACACTCACATACACGCAGACACACACAGACAGACACACACAGACACAACCACGGACCCAAGAAGTCTCATGCAAAGGAAAACGGGAATGAAGCAATTGCAAAATTCTCTTCGGTAGAAAAATATATTTTGAAGGTGCCATTAAATTAATGAACGGCGGGGAATTTTGCATAATTTTTGTTGTTGTTGTTGTTGTTTTTTTTTTTTTAGATTGTTCTTTTTGCATTTCTTCTTGTGTTTTTGTTTTGTGTGTGTTTTTGCAACATAAAAAATCTTGCTTGTTGTGTTTTTCTTGTGTTTTTTTTTTTTTTCTCGTCTTTTGGTGATGTTACAAGTATACGTGCTTCCATTATCATTCATTCTTATCTTCTTTGTTCTGTTTTTGTGTCTTTGTTGCAGGTGTCTTAAAACTCCATTATTTTTTGCATTCTCTTTCCTTCTCTTTTCTTTTTTATTTCTTGTTTTATGTTTGTTTGTTGTTTGTTTTTTGCTTTTTGGCTTCTCCCTGCTCCTCTTTCTCCCTTCCCCCACCCCCTTCTTTTTTACCCCTTCTTGCGATGGCTAAGTTTAAAGGGCTAAGTATTAAATATCATGAACACGTGACACCTGCGTTGTCAGAGATTGTTATTTACTTCTACTGTCATGCGCAGAGAAAGGGGAAATGGGAGGAAGGGAGAGAGAGAGAAAGAGAAAGAGGAGGAAGGGAGAGAGAGAGAGAGAGAGAGAGAGAGAGAGAGAGAGAGAGAGAGAGAGAGAGAGAGAAAGAGAAAATGGGAGGAAGGGAGAGATATAGAGAGAAAGAGGAAATGGGGGGAAGGGAGAGAGAGATAGAGAAAGACGAAATGGGAGAAAGGGAGAGAGGGAAAGGGTGGGGGGGAGGAGAGGGAGAGGGAGCATAGGAGGGATGAAGGGAAGGAAGGAGAGGGAAGGAGTGAGGGAAATTGAGAGAGAGAGAGAGAGAGAGAGAGAGAGAGAGAGAGAGAGAGAGAGAGAGAGAGAGAGAGAGAGAGAGAGAGAGAGAGAGAGAGAGAGAGAGAGAGAGAGAGAGAGAGAGAGAGAGAGAGAGAGAGAGAGACAGACAGACAGACAGACAGAGAGAAAGACAGATAGAGAGAGAAAGACAGAGAGAAAAGGAAGGTAGGAGAAAGGGAGACAGACCGACAGTCAAACAAGTGCATGAACGTAAAGAAAGATACAAAAAAACAAAAAGGCAAGCAGATCCTCGAAAAAAAATATATATATGAATTATTTCCGAAAACATATAACAATTGAAACATATAATCCAGCAAATGATTTATATCAAGTATCATTTTCCAGTCCCTCTCAGTATCATTATATCATACACTTATGATATAACCACTTAATATACTTAAATATATATGTATAAAAATATGAAAAAAAAAAATCCATTTTATATATATATGTGTCACTTACATTTCATAAATACACTAGACACCCCTCATAAACACAGTCAAATGTCATAATCATAAAAAGAAAACGAGATAAAATATATGTCGAAATATTAGATATTAAATGATTTTCTCAATATATTTTCCGCATGAAGAGTTCTTCATAATTATCATAATCATCAACGTAATTAGACCTAAATATCTGTTAATTACATGGAGGTCATTAGAGATGACCGTTCGATTCTGAAATATTAATGTTGTGATGATGAAGATAATGATAATCATGATTATGATGAGGATGATGAGAATGATATTGAAAATGATGATGATTATGATGATGATGATGATAGTGATAATAATGATGGTGATGATTATAATGATGATGATAGTGATGATAATGATGATGATGATGATGATAATGATGATGATAGTGATAATGATGATGATAATGATGATGATTGATGATAATGATGATGCTGAGGATTATGACAATGATGGTGATGATGAAAATAATAATGATGAGAATAATGGTTATACTGATAATAGTAATAGCAATGATAATAATGATTAATAAAATTGTTATTATTATTATCATTTTCATTATCAATACTATTGTTATCCTTATCATTGTTATTATCATAATTATCATTACTATTATCATCATCATTGTTAGCATCATTTTTATAATAGGAAGAAGTGGGAATAAGAAGAAAAAAAACTAGAAATAAAAGACAAAACAAAAACAAAAAAGGGGAGGGGGAGCAAGAATATAATTCCAAGCAAAAAAAAAAAGAAAGAAAAAAAATTACAAAAGCAAGATTGAAAAAGATATTTTTGGAAAATCCGAACTTTTCCGAGATCAAAGCGATGAAGTAGCTCATTAGCTTTTTTGGACTTTATTTGCGAAATCTCAAGATTTCTCGGTCTTTCTCTCCCATAACAAAAGGGACATAGCTTTAGTTCTCTTTCTCTCTCTCTCTCTTTCTCTCTCTCTCTCTCTCTCTCTCTCTCTCTCTCTCTCTCTCTCTCTCCTTCTCTCTCTCTCTCTCTTTCCCTCTCTCTCTCTCTACCTTATCCCTTTGAGATGTATGTAATCACTTGTCTCTTTCTCTCTTTTTTCTTTTTCGTCTCTCAGCTCTCTCTCTCTCTCTCTCTCTCTCTCTCTCTCTCTCTCTCTCTCTCTCTCTCTCTCTCTCTCTCTCTCTCTCTCTCTCTGTTTATATATCTGTCTATGTAGGGTTCTTTTTTCTCTCTCTCTTTCTTGATTTTTCTCGATTTTTCTTTTTCTCTTTCTTTCTTTCTTTCTTACTTTCTCTCTCTCTATCTCTTTCTTTCTTTCTCTTTCTCTCTCTCTCTCTCATAATCTCTCTCTCTGTCTCTCATAATCTCTCTCTCTCTCTCTCTCTCTCTCTCTCTCTCTCTCTCTCTCTCTCTCTCTCTCTCTCTCTCTCTTTCTCTCTCTCTACCTTATCCCTTTGAGATGTATGTAATCACTTGTCTCTTTCTCTCTTTTTTCTTTCGTTCTCTCAGCTCCTTTCATCTCTCACCTCTCTCCTCTTCTTCTCTCTCTCTCTCTCTCTCTCTCTCGTCTTTCTCTTGATCTCTCTCTCTTTTCCCCTTTTCTCCTCTCTCTCTCTCTCTCTCTCTCTCTCTCTCTCTCTCTCTCTCTCTCTCTCTCTCTCTCTCTCTCTCTCTCTCTCTCTCTCTCTCACTCTCTGTTTATCTATCTGTCTATGTAGGGTTCTTTTTTCTCTCTCTCTTTCTTGATTTTTCTCGATTTTTATTTTTCTCTTTCTTTCTTTCTTTCTTACTTTCTCTCTCTCTATCTCTTTCTTTCTTTCTCTTTTTTTTTTTTTCTCTCTCTCTCTCTCTCTTTCTCCAACCTACCTTCTATCCACCTTACCCACCAACCCACCCTCACCTCACCCACCCACCCTCACCCCACCAACCCACCCACCAACACACCCTCACCCCACCCACCAACCCACCCTCACCCCACCCATCCACCCACCCACCCTCACCCCACCCACCAACCCTCAACCCACAAACCCACCCTCACCCCACCTACCCACTCAACCCACCCACCTACCCACAAACCCTCAACCCACCAACCCACCCACCCTCACCTCACCCACCTACCCACCAACCCACCCACCTACCCTCACCCCACCATCAACCCACCCACCCACCCATACCCACACCCCACCCCACCCTCACCCTCAACCAACCCACGAACCCACCACAGTCAATAATCCTTCAATACCTTCCAGCTTTAATTCGGCGGCCCCGAGTCAGCAACAGTTGATAAGAGAAAATAATTGGCCAAAAATCAGTGCAAGGAAGGGAGGCGTTTAATCTAATTTGAGATAATTATGCAAGCTACGATATTACGAGGAGAGATCGAGGGGAGAGAGACTGGCCGGAATGCGATTTTTGGGGCGTGCGATTTTTTTTTGCTGGTAATAGGGGTAATTATTATCGGTATTGTCTTTGGTGGTGTTGTTATTATTATCATTTTTTTTATTGTTGTTATCGTTGTTATTTTCGTTATTGTTGTTGTTTTTGTTATTAGCATTGTTATTGTTATTATCATCTTCGTTATTATTATCATCTTCGTTATTATTATCTTCTTCGTTCTTATTATCATCTTGGTTATTATTATCATAACTATTATTATCATCATTATTATTGTTATCACCATCGTTATTATTTTCATCATTATCATCATTATCGCTTTTGTTATTAATACTATCATCTTTATCGTTGTTGTTATTATTGTTATTATTATCTTTATCCTCGTTATCTCATTATCATTATTATTTTTATTTTCATGATCATTATCATTTCTATCATTAGCATTATCATAATCATCATTAGCATTATTACTATGATCATTATCATTATTGTTTTCATTATGATTACTATTACCATAATAATCCTCATTATTTGTCTCATGAATCTAATCATTATCATTACCATTATCATTAACATTATTAATATAATCTTCATCATTATCATCATCATCATAATGAACAGCAGTAATGATATAAATAGTAATATAGTAATCATCATTAAGATTACCATTAACATTTTACTGCCTTCATCATTACTAAAATATCTATCACTCTTACTACCACTATCAATATCATCATTATCATTACCATTATCATAATCTATCGTATTATAAATGCTAACTCCTTGATTCAATGAATGTACATAAATATCAACACACACTGTACATATTCGTTAAAATTCCTAATCAAAGCTCACAAGTAGCGACTAACAACACTAATCGCTACCTACTGAGAAAACTACATTGTGAAAAATGATGAAAAGTTTATGAAAAAAATGGGTAACCTCACAGCGCGTATGACGTCATCAACACGTTTCAAGAATACCTTTATTGGAATTATTTCGATTTCTTGTTT
>NW_028234407.1:1417817-1425317 GCF_977035675.1 Penaeus japonicus
TAATAATAATAATAATAATAATAATAATGATAATAATAATAATAATGATAATGATAACAGTAATAATAATACAATTATAATAATAAATGATAATAACAACAACAACAACAATAATAATAATGATAATAATAATAGCAAATAATATCAAACACACAGAAACACAAGCAAACACACTTACAAGCATGCACACACATGCAAATACATGAAAAACACACCTACACAAAAACAAACACATATACTCACAAACACACATACGCAAGCATACATACTCCTAAATATACACGCACACAAATACATAAAAAACACACACATACAAGCACACACGTACACACACACATAATCACAACACACATACGTACTCACCAACACATACACACACTCAAAACATATAATCACAAGCACACATACACAAGTATACACTCATAAACAAACACAAAGAAACAAACACACAAAGAAACACTCACAAGCACGCACGAACAAATACACACACTCACAAGCACGCACGAACAAATACACACACTCACAAGCACGCACGAACAAATACACACACTCACAAACACACAAACAGACACACAAAAAGAACAGGAATTCCACATGCACAAGCACAAACAAACACAAAAGCACACAGGTAATCTACGTGTGCCCTTGGTCATAAGATAAAGCAACTGAATTCCTTGATACTCGAAGTGCCTTTTGATTGCAAATTGATAAGGCAACATTCATCCCAGTTGAGTGAAACGAAGTAAATACATTGAGGATCCGGGGAGGGGGTGGAGGGGAGGGGGTGGAGGGGAGGAGAGGACAGGGGTGGGTGGGGGGAGGGGGTGGAGGGGAGGAGAGGTCAGGGGTGGGTGGGGGGAGTGTGTGGAGGGGAGGGGAGGACAGGGGTGGATGAAGGGAGGGGGTGGAGGGGAGGAAAGGTTTGGGGTGGGTGGGGAGAGGGGATGGAGGGGAGGGGAGGTCAGGGGTGGGGTGGAGGAGAGGTCAGGGGTGAGTGGGGGGAGGGGGTGGAGGGGAGGGGAGGTCAGGGGTGAGTGGGGGGAGGGGGTGGAGGGGAGGGGAGGTCAGGGGTCGTTGGGGGGAGGGGGTTTAAGGGAGGGGAGGACAGGGGTGAGTGGGGGGAGGGGGGAGGGTTGGAGGGTGAGTTTGAGGGTGTGAAGGGAGGAAAATGGGAAGAGGGGAGGGGGGTAGGGGAAGGGGAAGGAAGGTGTGTGAGGATTGGGGTATGAGGGAAGAGGAGGAAAGGGGGGAGGGAGGAGAGAAGAAGAGGGTAGGATGGGCAGGGATGGGGGTAGCGGGAGGGGAGGAGGAGATATAATATGGATGGGGGGGAGGGAGGAGAGGGGGAGGAAATAACATGATAGAGAGAGAGAGAGGGGGGGGGAAGGGGGGGTAAGAAGAGGTGTCAATGGGATGCCACGGAGTGAGGGAGGAGAGGAGGAGGGGGAGAGATGAAGTAACATGATAGAGAGAGAGAGAAAGAGAGAGAGAAGGGGGGAAGGGGTGGGGTGTGGGTGGGGTCTTGTTTAGCGTTGATTAAGGTGGAAACAATTACTTGCTTTTGGGTCAGCAGCGTCCGAAGCAATTCCATTTGTTTCGTTCACGGTTGGAATTCGATTTACGGCTTTTAAATGAGAAGTGTGACAACGGTCATTGAGGGGAAAGAACTGGAGGGATGATCATGGAGAAGAAAGATAGATAAATTGAGAAAGGGAGAGAGAGAGAGAGAGAGAGAGGGAGGGAGGGAGAGAGAGGGAGGGAGAGAGAGAGGGGGGGATGGAAAAGATGGACGGAAAGAGAGAATGGGAGAAAGAGGGGAAGTAAAAGGAGAGAGAGAGGAGGGGCGGATGGAGAAGATGGACGGAAACAGAGAATGGGAGAAAGAGGGAAAGGAAAAGGAGGGAGAGGAGAGAGAGCGAGAGAAAGAAAGAGAAAGAGAGAGAGATAGATACATAGATAGATAGAGAGAGAGAGAGAGAGGGAGAGAGAGAGAGAGTAACCTCTACATAAATGGCCGAAAGAGAGAGGCGTTGCTTCTCTGCTCCCCAAGAGGAGACTTTTTACCAAAATGTATTATTCGTCTGAGGATAGTGTTAATCTGTGAATCACGCGTGTGACATGTGGCATTACAATGAGGAGAAGAAGGAACTGTTGCAAGTGTACATAACTCTTGCAAAAGGGAATGTCGAAACAGCGCTGATATGTCTAGCGTAATAGTAGGAGAGGGATAGACAGGTAGGTGAAGCAACGAGTGTACGTATATGTATGTATATATGTGTGTTGTAGATATATATGTAATAGATATGATGATGGAAGAGAACATCACATAGAATACAATAATATATATGTTTATATATAGTAACAAAGAAAGTATACTTATGTAGATGATATTCAATAGACATAATAACAATGCCAGTAAACACAAAATATAGATACAATGTTGTTGTTGTTTTTTTGTTTTGTTTTTTCAAGATTATAGTGCGAGAGAGAGGGGGGAAAGTAAGAGAGAGAGAGTGAGAGAGAGAGAGAGAGAGAGAGAGAGAGAGAGAGAGAGAAATATACATTTCTCGATTTTCTAAATTGATTTAAAAAACTGGTCATTTCGCAGCGGTCAAAAAAAAAGAAATTTGATTATGTTCAATAGACAAAACAATGCTCATAAAACATCGAAAGAAAAAAAAACGTCAAATGCAAGTTTATCAAAACGATGATAAGATGAGAATGACATAAATAGAAATGATAATAATGATGATGATCATAGTAACAATAACAACAGTAATTGTTTGATAATGATAATGACAATAATAACAATACTAGTAATGCTAACAGCAAGAACAATTATAATAATGATAATAGTAACAATAATAAGAAAAAAAATGAAGAAAATAAAAGAAGAAGAAGAACAAAATAACAACAACAGAGATAACGATAAACTACTTACATCGTGCAAATACACTTACCCAAAAAGCTCAGAATTTTCTCAACATTTTAAAAACTCATGAAAACTACCACATTCGACCCAATACGCGCATGAAAATAAGTATTTTGACCTCTCTTTCCCCACCAGGCCAGGTCAAGCGAGGAACCAGCGCGCTGAATAAATATGACCTAATCTGGCTTAATTTCTCATAATTTGGCTTGGTATTTCGGGTAATTTTCGAACAGTATTAGTAGGCCATTGCAACAGCAAAGAGAGGGGGGAGGGGGAGAGGGGAGAGGAGAGAGGGGGGAGGAAAAGAGAGGTGAGGATGGGTAAAGGGAGAGAGAATAGGTAGAGAGGGAGGAGTAGATAGGAAAGGGAGAGGAGAGAGGGGGAGGGGGGAGGAAATGAGAGGTGTGGAGGGTAAGGGGAGAGAGAAGAGGTAGAGAGGGAGGAGGAGATAGGAAAGGGATAGGGAGAGGGAGTAAGAGAGGGAAGTGGGGAAAGAAGAGGGAAGAGTGAGAAGGGGAGGGAGGAGGACGAATGAAAGGAAAGGAGAAGGAGGGAAAAGCTGATGTAATAGGAAGAGGAAGAGGAAGAGAGAGAGACAGTGACAAAGACAGAGACAGAGAAAAAGAGAGAGAGAGAGAGAGAGATAAACAGACAGAGCCAAAGAGAGACAGAGACAGAGCCAAAGAGAGAGAGCGCGAGAGAAGAAAAAAAGGTAGATAAGAATGAAGGGAGAAAAAAAACGAAAGGAAAATTCGTGGGAAAAGGTGAGAAAAGGAAACCTTAAGAATAGGGCAGAGAAGGGAAGGAGGTAAGGGGGCGGAAGGAGGAGAGGAAGGAGGGGGGGGGGCGAGGAGAGGAAAAGGGGGAGGGGTTCAGAAAGGTTTATATTCCGTATTCTAAGCACAGCCTGAAAGCAAGGCTACGTTGGAGGTTTCAGGGACTTTCAGAATTAAAGGAGAAACGGCTTTTATTTCGCTTCAGCTTAGTGCCAGACGGGGAAATGTTCAGCGGTGGACGAGCGACTTGCTGTCTTTCATTATCCGGTTGTGTTTTGGTTTTGGTTTATTCTCTCTCTCTCTCTCTCTCTCTCTTTATATATATATATATGTATATATATATATATATATATATATATATATATATATATTTATATATATATATATAAATATATATATTTATATATATATATATATATATTCTTTCTCTCTCTCTCTCTATCTATCTATCTATCTATCTATCTATCTCTTTCTCTCTCTCTCCTTCTTTCTCTCTCTCTCTCTCTCTCTCTCTCTCTCACACACACACACACACACACACACACACACTTTTCAATTGCCCTTTCCCCCTTTCTATCCATCCACCCATCCATCAATCCATCCACCTATCCATCCATCCATCCATCCCTCCATCTCTCCCTCTCTCTCCTTCTTTATTCACCCTCCCTTCCTCCCTTTCTCCCTTTCAATCCCAAAATAGCCAGCGGACTCTCTCTGTCTGTCACTCCCTGTGCACGACCAAACTTCAAAGTCTTTCTATATGTACGTCGGGAAGTACGCATGCAAATTTTCCTGTGTGTGTTTCTGCTGAACCTCAGATATATATTTTTTTTTTGCGGACAACCGGGAACGGCATGTGTGTATGGGAGGGAGGGGGGAGGGGAGGGGGAGGGGGAGGGAGGTTGACAAAGGAATATTGAATATTTGTAAAGAAAAGGGGGAGGGTTATTTTCTGATAAATATGTATAAATGTGTGTGTGTGTGTGTGTGTGTGTATGTATATATATATATATATATATATATATATATATATATATATATATATTATATAATATATGTATATATATGTATATAGTATATATAGTATATATATATATAATATATATATATATATATATATATATATATGTATGTATGTATGTATATATGTATATGTATATATATTATATATATATATATATATATATATATATATGATACATATATTATGTATTCATGTATGTATGTATACATATAAAAGAAATTTTTCACAAGCATCCATAAAACCCTCTCATAAGAATTCTTTCCCTCTCTTATTCCACTGCATCAACCCTTTTCCCCGCATTAAACACCAATAGACTTTAATTAACACACGATTATCCTAGATCCTTCAAGCCTTCATAATGAGCAATAATAGATCACAGCATGGATGGCCAGTCTATACCTCCTCCCCTGATACTCTCCGTTGCATTTTGTTGATAGCAATTGATCTCTACGAATCATCAGGTTTTATTCTGGGACTCCCACTTTCCACTTTTCCCAGACGATTGTGCTTACGATTAGATCTCCCAGGTTCGCCGTAAATCTATTAGACTCGTTAGCGGTTCTTGGAAGAGCACTTTGCAACTTTCTTGATCGTGGAGTCTTGTCTGCTCCCTTTGTTTCGATTTCAACAGTAATTGAGGTCATTGTGTTCACTTGTCTGCAGTGTTTATAGAAGATACATGCAATCTGCACCTCATTGAAGAGACACATGGCATTCTATAAGCCTCCCAGCTGTCAGAACTTGTCAGATATGTGTCTTTGTGCAATCACAATCTAATAGGTGGTCTACCAGGTGGTCTACCAGGTGGTCTACCAGGGGGTCTACCAGGTGGCCTACCAGGTGGCCTACCAGATGGTTCACCAGGTGGTCTACCAGTTGGCCTACCAGGTGGCCTACCAGGTGGTCTACCAGGTGGTCTACCAGATGGTCTACCAGGTGGTCTATCAGGTGGTCTACCAGGTGGTCTACCAGGTGGTCTACCAGGTGGTCTACCAGGTGGTCTGCCAGGTGGCCTACCAGGTGGTCCACCCCATGTCCTCCACGACACCTGAGCAAAGATTCTTTCGTGTGTTAAAATCAAGGAGACAGGAAGTCAAGCTAGGGGTGATAGAAGGTTTGTTAGTGTCCTTGTGTGTCGGAAGGTGTGGTGACTCTGACCTCGTATAGTGTTTTGATGTGTTATAGAGTGAGAGTGAATAAACCCGAAAGTAGGACACTCTTTTCACACACACACAAACACAGAGAGAGAGAGAGAGGGGGGGAGGGGGGAGAGAATCTTGAATTTGAGAGAAAGAAAGAGAAAGAGGCGTGGGGGTGGGGGGAGAGACTCTTGAATTTAAGAGAAAAAGTGTAACCACTTTCTGGCAACAGTTGTAACCCATCACTGGGAACAGTTGTAAAGCACCCGATGCCCTGGTTGTGATCCGGTGGAATAATCAGACAGACGTTCACGTGCCATGGTCTTTATTATGGACTCTGTCTGTCTGACCTCTTCTGTTCTGATCTGTCTCTGGGTTACATCATGTACAATAACAGTGCCCTACAGAAAGAGAGAGAGAGAGAGAGAGAGAGAGAGAGAGAGAGAGAGAGAGAGAGAGAGAGAGAGAGAGAGAGAGAGAGAGAGAAAGAGTTAGAAAGAGAGAGAAAAGAGGAGACAAGAGACACACACACACAGATTCACAAACTCAGAGGAAAGGAATAAGAGAATGAGGAAGAGAGAGAAGAGAGAAAACCAAAAGAGAGACAGAAAAAGAGAGAAAAAGAACCAAGAGAAAGAAAAAAGAGCGAAAGATAAAAAGGGGAAACAAATCTCTTCCGTTTTATTCGACGAATCCACCAAACAGCGAATCAGGTACACGTGGAATTGTTGCTAACACAGTTGTTATCCTGACTCGATTGCAACACATGTTTTCTCTCTCTCTTTCTTTCTCTCTTTCTTTCTTTCTCTTTCTCTCTCTCTTTGTCTCTTTCTTTCTTTCTTTCTCTCTCTCTTTCTTTATTTCTCTCTCTCTTTCTTTATTTCTTTCTCTCTTCTTTCTTTCTTTCTCTCTCTCTCTCTCTCTCTCTCTCTCATTCACTCTCTCTCATTCTCTCTCTCTCTCTCTCTCTCTCTCTCTCTCTCTCTCTCTCTCTCTCTCTCTCTCTCTCTCTCTCTCTTTCTCTGTCTGTCTGTCTCTCTCTATCTCTCTCTTTCTCTCTCTCTCTGTCTCTCTCTCTCTTTCTCTGTCTGTCTGTCTCTCTCTATCTCTCTCTTTCTTTCTATCTCTCTCTTCCTATCAGCAAACTTCTTTCACACACAGACACACACACACACACACAAATAAACAAACAAACAGACAAGCAAACACACACATACAAACAAACAAACACACATGCACCCCTCCCCCCCCCCCACACACACACTCAAACAAACTAAACAACCAACCAAACAAAACACGCCCCCATACAGACAAACACGGCCGCTCATCGGAACAGCCGAGCCAGGCAGGCCATCGCGCCCATTCGTTCACACAATCTGGCTGTTCCTGCGTTCATAAACCCGCCCCTGATTTCCAAGCCAATCGGGAAACGCGACGTGACAAGGCGGCTGTTGTGAACGCGGCCGAAGTGGATGGGACTTCTAGGTGTGATGTTTGTTTGTGTTTGTGTGTGTTTGTGTGTATGGGGGGGGGGGCAGGGGAGGGGGATTGGGGTTGGGAGGGGGAGGGGGAAGAGGGATTGGGAGGGGGAGGGGGGATTGAGACAGGGAGGGGAAAGAGGGATTGGGA
>NW_028234407.1:1432817-1440317 GCF_977035675.1 Penaeus japonicus
ACTACTGTTACCACTCCTACTACTACTACTATTACTGTTACTATACTACTATTACTACCACTACTGTTACTACTATTACTACTACTACTGCTACTACTACTACCATCATAACTAATACTACTGACACTACTACTACTATTACTATTGTAACTACTACTTCTGCTATTACTACTACTACAATCATAACTACTACTACCACTACTACTACCACCACTACTACTAATGAATAGTAACAACAGCAATAATCATAAAATCAATCGACGATGATAATATCAATGGAAAACGAAAACAACAAGGACAGTCATCACCAAAGACAAACAAACAAACAAACACAGAAATGAGGAGCCTGTGAGGAGGTCTTTCTCCCTCATAACAGAGAGAGGCCGACCAAAGTTGCAAGATTTCATAAATGCTGTTTGTTGTTTGTTGTTTGTTGCAGCATTTCCGAGTTGTACCCTAAGGCCTTTGCAAGTTATTCAGTGAAGGAAGTGACATGAATAATATGTTTCTTTTTCCGTTTTTTTTAATCTCTCTCTCTCTCTTCTTCTCTTTTTATTTATTTCTTCTTCTTAGCCTTTGTTTTCTTTTATTTATTCTTCTCCTGCTTTTCCTTTTTTTCTCTTTCCTCTTCTCCTTATTCCGTTTCTTTCTTTATTTCCTCTTGTCGATCTTCTTCCTTTACTTTCTTCTTCTTTTCTTTACTTCCTTTATTTCTTCCTTTATCCACGTCTATACATCCTCAGGGGGGGGAGTGCCTCGGAGGGCCAGGAGTGGCATCTCTTACTCTTAGCACACCTTAAGTGCTACCTTACCTTAAACTATGATTAAATTAGATATTGGTAGTGGAGACAAATATGGTATATTAATGATAGTGTTTGTGCTTGTGTGTTTGTTTTTAAATGTGTTTGCGTTTGTGTGCTTTTGTATTTGTGTGTATGAATGTGTGTTTGTTTTGTGTCTTTGTATGTGTTTGTTTATTTGTTTGTGTGTGTTTGTTTGTGTGTGTGTGTGTGTTTCTGTGTGTGTGTGTTTCTGTTTGTGTGTGTGTGCGTGCGTGCGCGCGTCCGTGCATGTGTGTGTGTGTGTGCGCGCGCGTGTGTGTGTGTGTGTGTGTGTGTGTGCATGTGTGTGTGAGTGTGTATGTGTGTGTGAGCGTGCCTGTACCTCTCGCTACTCCTTCATAAGTCAGTGGCACCCCAGTCAGCAAAGCCCGGAAACATGCTTTCATTTTCATTACTTGATTTCAACATTGCAAATTTATTCAAACAGCGCACATCTTTTAAATGTGGGGAGATAGTAGATTTTTTAGAATACAAGGAACAAGGAATATCTATCTATCTATCTATCTATCTATATATATATAAATCAATATATATAATATATATAGTGTATATATATTACAAATTTACATATATATATATATAATATATATATATATATAACATATTAATATTATATATATATATATGTGTATATATATAGTTTATATATATATATAGTATTAATATATATATATAATATATATAATATATATATGGATTTACATATATATATATATAATATATATATAATATATATAAATATATATATCTATATATATTTTATATATATATATGCATATATATATATATATATATATATATATATATATATATATATATATATATACATATTCATATAGATAGATAGACAGATATAGAGAAAGAAGGAAAAAATAAACAAATCAAAAATAGCTAAAAAAAAAAAAACATGAAGTTAAACATAAGAAAAAAAAATCGAATACAATGAATTCCCAAGCGACGAAAAAAACGTGAGGATTATAGCTGTTTGAATACAATTCCAGAAGCTCTTGCCTTTCGCTTGTTTTTTTTTTCGGAAAGCTTAACTCTGTTTTCGTCGCTCCTCCTGTTTCTTTTAGGCCTTCGCGGATCGAGCATTCACAAAATCTAATCGTAAAACAACTTCCAACTCTCAACTCGCTACCAACTAAACTCTATAGCTACCTAAACTTACTCCCTCGGTCGAAACTCCTCGAACTCTCGTTTACCTCTCGGCTTTCTTTTTTTCAAATTTGCAATGGCACAGTGCAATATCGAAGGAAACGGCGCTATCAATGCTTAATTTCAGAAGTTAACGGCGTGCCAGCTTCTTCCATGCACCATTGGCAGTAGCATCTGCAATGCTCTTGCCTTTGGGAATATCTGAATATTTGTATTTATGTGAATGAATGGGAAAATGGATTTCTCTTTCTCTCTCTCTCTCTCTCTCTTGATGGTTCTCTCTCTTGCTGGTTCTCTCTCTTTCTTGCTGGTTCTCTCTCTTTCTCTCTCTCTTTCTCTCTCTCTCTCTCTCTTTCTCTCTCTTTCTCTTTCTCTCTCTCTTTTCTCCCCTCTCCCCTCTCTCTCCTCCGTCTTCCTCTCGCCGCTTCTCCCTCTCGACACTCCGGCTCTCGATCCGGAACCTCTTCCCACGTGTCTCCATCTCTCCGATCCTCGACCCCCTCTCTCCCTTCCCTCTCTCGCACTCTCCTCTTCGTCTCCTCCTCCCCGCGCCTGACGTCTCATTCCCACCTCTCTCTTTCCTCCTCTCTCTCATCCTTTTACTCTCTCTGTCTTTCTCTCCTCTATTCTCACTCATCTATCGCCTAGGGCTAGCACTATACTAATACAATATGTGCAGGATGCAGTTTTGGATGCAAAAACCAAGTCACATATCACAACCACTGTAAATTGTGCAGAAAAAAAAAAAGCTAAATCACATAGTGTCAACCATTTACTTGCTTTGCTGGTAGCGGAAACTGCATCCTATCGATCGAACAGCACTGTACAAAAAGAACATCACTTTTTTAGATTATATTAATCCTTATTATAGACACTGTTTTTGGGGGGTTCCTTTGACATGATCAGTGGACTTAAAAGTTTTTTTTTAACCGACTAGGTAAAACATGTAAATATGTTTAACCAGTATAAATGCAGCCACTCAGGTATGTCGAGATTTGTGCTTGACTAAGCCCTTTATTACGCATTAAGAAGATTAGCCAGTTTGGATGAGATGCTTGACTGACATCTTAACCCTGGCTTTTTTTGCAAGGGCATGTAAATAATAGTGTTCCTGCAAAAAAACTGTATCAAATCACAATCTCTCCTGCTATGACTCAGTCTCCCGTCTTTTCCATTTCCTCTCTTCTACTCTCTCTCTCTCTCTCTCTGTTGCTGTTCTCTCTTTCTCTCCTCTCTCCCTCTTCACTCTAACTCCTCTCTCTCTCTGTCTGTTTCTTTTCCTCTCTCGCTCACTCCCTCTCACTCACTCTCCCCCTCTCCCTCCCTCTCTCCTTCTCGCTTCTCCTCACTCCTCTCCTCACTCTCTTTTCTCTCTCTTCTCTTTCTTTCTCTCTCTCTCTCTCTCTCTCTCTCTCTCTCTCTCTCTCTCTCTCTCTCTCTCTCTCCCTCTCTCTCTCTCTCTATCTCTCTCTCTCTCTGTCTCTCTCTCTCTGTAACCCTGTGGAGAAGTTGTAAACAGCCATCCAGCGCCGCCTGTTGTAACCCGGTAGAGAAGGACAAAGCACTCTTATCCACGTAATTTACATGGGTTGGGTTGGGTCTCTAATCTATTCTATTCTCTCTGCTCTCTCTCTCGTCCTCCTGCTCTCTCGTCCTCTCTCTCTCTCTCTCCTCTCTTTCTCTCTCAATCTCCTCTCGCCTCTCTCTCTCTCTCTCTAATACAAACCTCTCTCTCTCTCTCTGTCTGTCTCTTTTGCCCTCTCATTCTCTTCACTCACCACATCTCACTCCGTCTCTCTCTCTCTCTCTCTCTCTCTTTCTCTCTTCTTCTCGCACTCTCCTTCTCCATCCTTCTCCCGATCTCTTCTATTCTCTCTCTCTCTCTCTCTCTCTCTCTCTCTCTCTCTCTCTCTCTCTCTCTCTCTCTCTCTCTCTCCCTCTCTCTGCCTGTTGTAACCCGGTAGAGAAGGACAAAGCACTCTTATCCACGTATTTTATTGGGTTATCTCTCTATCTTTCTCTCTCTCTCTCTCTCTCTCTCTCTCTCTCTCTCTCTCTCTCTCTCTCTCTCTCTCTGCCTGTTGTAACCCGGTAGAGAAGGACAAAGCGCTCGCTTATCCACGTACTTTACTGGGGTGTCGTAAAGACTACACTTGCCGTGCTTTGTGCTTTGCTGTTCTGACCTGGTCACTGCCTGTCTTGCTTGCTTCTTTGGCTGTTCTCTTCTCTCCGTCTGCCTCTCTTATTTACTTTACTTTTATTGCCTCTTTGCTTCTCTGGCTGTTCTCTTCTCTCCGTCTGCCTCTCTTACTTACTTTACTTTTACTGCCTCTTTTATTATATTCACAGTTTGTATGGTGAATCAGGCAGCTTTAGAATAACTTTCCTCGCCCTAGGCTAGCAAACAGAGGTGCAGCCAGGAACCAGGTGCTGCTAGACTCTAGAGGCTAGAGGCTAGAGGAAAAGGGTAGAGAAAAGGCGGATGTCTCAGGTTATGGCTAAATGCTGGCTTTTTAACTGCATAATAATAATAATAATAATAATAATAATGATAATAACTGCTGGCTTTTTTTTGCATAATAAGTTGTATCAGTGGCTTAGACTCTCTCTTTTTTTTTTCTTTCTTTCTTTCTTTCTCTATCTCTTTCTTTATCTCTCTTTCTCTCTCTCTCTGCTTCTCTCTCTCTCTCTCTCTCTCTCACTTCAGCTCTCTCCTCGCTCTCTACTCCCCCCCTCCTCTACAACCCCTATCCTCCTTCACATCCATCCCTTCCCTCTCTCTTTCCCTCCCTCCCCGTTCTACCCATCCCCCCTTTTCCCCTCACGCTCTCTACCCCCCAATTCCCATCCCCTCCCCCTCCAGATATCTCACTCTCCCCCTTTTACTCCCTCCTCCGACCTCCTCCTCCCCTCTAACAGCCGCTCTCTCACCTTCCTAACTATCTTCACATCACCCCCCTCACCTCCCATCCCTCCTCCATCCCTTCCCTCCACCCCCTCCTACCATTCTCTCTCCCCCATCCTCTCCACTCCCCTCACCCCCCTCCTCGCATCCCCCTATCCCCTCCCTACTTCTCCCCCGATCCCTTCCCCCCATCACTCCCCTCCCTTTCCTCTTTCACCCATCTCCCTCCCCCTTACCCCCACACACCAACCACTCCCTCTCCCCTCTCATCACTCTCATCCTCCCATCTCACCCCCTCTCTCTCTCTCTCTCTCTCTCTCTCTCTCTCTCTCTCTCACACACACACACACACACACACTCCTTCTCGTTCTCTTTCTTTATCTCTCTCTGCTTCTCTCTCTCTCTCTCTGTCTCTCTCTCTCTCTCTCGCTTTCTTTCTCTTTATCAGTCAGTCACTCACTCACTCTCATTCTCACTTTCACTCTTTCACTCACTCGCTCGCTCACTCATTCACTCGCTCACTCTTTTATCTCTTAAAAGTATGTTTAATAGATAAACAGAATCAAGCACAGACCCAGCTGCTGTGAAGCCACACATACATATATACAAACACATACAAAAACGCGCATGTATGTATATGTGTACATGTGTGTGAATGTGATTAATGAATTCCCATATACTTATGACATTCTTAAATATATACCAAAGCTAAACTTTAAAATCAAAATAAACTGTAAAATACATAATTCAGAGAGAACGCAACGCGATGCGATTTTGTTTCCCGCCGCCATTACTGTTGACTCAATGCGCACGATGGCGACAGTTCCTCTTGTTAAAAACCCACTTGGCGGGAGCGAGTGTTTGATTTTGACATCTCTTGGGCTGTCTGTTTGATGTCTGAAGAGCTCTCGACGTATTAATCCAAGTATGGTGTAATTACTACATGATGGAGAGTCAAATAAGGGAATGGTGTTTGTCGTGTGGTGCTCGAAAACGGGGATTTCCGGCGGGTATGACTATTATAATGTCTTCTTCGTAGTGGAAATTTCGTACGAAGAGTTGTATTCGTGTAAATTCATTTGTAATTTCAATAAGCTTTAAAAAAAAAATCAAAGTTAAAATAGTGTATACATAATGTGTCGTGTTAAAAAAATCTTCCAAAAATTCTCTGGGTCTTAAATATGGTAGCTTATTGATATCAACTTCAATTCATAGACTCAAAAATTTAACTCTTTTTGATCCATTCAAATATATTGTAAATGTCATAAAAAATCATTTCAAATGCTTACAGTATGTTTTCAGCTTTTTTTATCAATGTAAACTCACAGCTTTGATAACCTAAAACACTGTTTAATAGATTTATATATATATAATATATATATATATATATATATTATATATAATATATATATATATAATAATATATATATAAATATATATATATAACATATATAGTGTGTGTTTGTATAAAAAAGAACATATATTTATTCTCTCTCTCTCCTGTGTCTGTCTGTCCTCTTTATCATCTCTCTCTCTCTCTTCTCTCTTCTCTCATCTCAAACTCTCGTCCTCTCTCTCTCTCCTCTCTCTCTATATATTATATATTTATATATATTATATATATATATATATTGATATATATATATAAAACATATATATTTAGTATTTCCAACGTTCTCCCCTCATCTCAATCCTTTAACAACCCCTCTCTCTCCCCACTCCCCCCCCCCAAAGAGAGAGAATCAGCATCCCCCCCCCCCCCACACTGCCTGTCGCAACTACCCACAATCCCTTTCGCCATGTCCAAAATCCCGACTTCGTTTACCCTTTAAGCTTCGCTCACTCGCTGACGAAATTTGAGCGTCTCTCGTTTAACAATGTTTCTGTTTATCTTTTAATTTCGTCCGTGTTTCCTGTTGTTTCGACCTTGTCAGCGCTGTATATCCTGTATGAATTGTACTTTGTGGAATAAACGAGTCGAATTTTCGTTAAAGTTTGTAATGAAATGAGTATACAAAATTGTTGAGTAAATTTGTTTTTAAAAAAAACTGACGCCTGTCCGCTTGATTTTGGCGCTGGATTTTTGCATCGAAAAGTCACGTTTATGTTGTTTTCATTATCATCTTTGGGTGTTTTTATTTTTGCTTAGTCGTTTATTATCGTTAAGTTTTTGTTGTTGTTGTCATTTTTTTTATCAAATGCAATAATTAGGGTAATTATTATTATGATCTTAACACTGATTGTCGATTTGTTATTGAGGTTTTCATTAGTACTGCATTATTATTGTTTTGGTTATTATAACTACCATTGATAGTAATAATAATAACCATCATTGCCATAATCACTATCATCATCATCACCACCACTACCATTATCATCATCATCATCATCATCATCATCACCATCATCATCATCACCACCACCTCCTTCATTTTCATCATTATCATCATCATCACCATCATCATCATCACCACCTCCTTCATCATCATCACCACCACCATCAACATCAATATCATCATCATTAATACCATCACCACCACCGCAATCATCATAATCACTACCATCATCATCATCATGACTTCCACCACCACCATC
>NW_028234407.1:1445317-1447817 GCF_977035675.1 Penaeus japonicus
ACAATGGTCCATTACCCCAGCATTCTTCACGATCTTCCCTGGTTCCATCCCCCTTACCCTCTCCCCCCACGTCCCTTCTCTCTCCCCTCCCCTCCCCCATTTCCTCTTCCTCTTGCTCTTTCTCCCTTTCTTCTGTCCTGTTCGGTAGGATTTTCTTCTTTTTAAATCTTTTCTCACACAAACACATACACATACAACGCATCACATCAAACACTTATTACACACACACACACCACACACACACACACACACATCACACACATATCATAAAAGTAGTATATATATTTATATATAATATATAAGTATTATATAGAAGATAATATATATTTTATGTATGTATTTTGGTATGTAAGTATGTATGTATGATATATATAGGTATATATATTGATATATATATATTTATATATATATGTATATATATATATATATATATATATATATATAGGCATATTATATGATAGACAACGCACATAGTATATGTATATATTATATATAATATATATAATATATATATATATAGTATATATATATGTATTATATATATGTATTGATATATATTATATATATATATATTGAATATACTCATATATTAACATATGAAAATATATGTATACATATATATGTGATGGTACATATATACATAGGATTTCTTTTTCTTATCTGTTTAAGAATATATCAATCATTCTGGCTCCATTTTTTCCTTACTTTTATTCATTACATTAGGAAAGATTCATTAGGTAAAAAAACGACTCACAAAATTGATCAAATATGTACCTAACCAATTTCCCCCCCCCCACGCCCCCCCCCTTCCACCTCCACCTCCCCCTCTCCCCCTTCCACCTTCCACCTCCCCCACCCTCCTTCCACCTTCCACCTCTACCTCCACCTCCCCCTCCTCCTCCTCCCCTTCCACCTCTACCTTCCCCTACCCCCCTTCCACCTCCACCTCCTCCTCTCCCCCTCTTCCCTTCCACCTCCCTACTCCCTCTCTCCTCCCCCACCCCCTCCCCCATCCAACACGTCAATCTTATCCCGCCTTCCTAAAGACCTCACCCCCCCCCCCGCCATCCCCCACCTCCCTCAAAAATATATAAAAAAAAAAAAAAATAATAAAAAGTTTTAATAATTTACTATAACCTTCGATTCAAGGCACAGAGAATAACTAACGAGAGAAACATTTGCATATCCGTCTTATCGTTATTTAGACTTTGCGATTGAGAAGAGGCCTCAGGAAGCCCCTTCGCTAATATTATCCTAGTACTCGATCTGCCCGTCTTTGTAATAACTCAGGGGGAAAGTGGGAGGTCATATGTATATATGTGTGTTGTGTCTATATATAGATATATATATATATTAATATATGATATATATATATATATATATATATATATATATATATATATACATATTGTAGGTTGTATGTATATGTATAGTATATATGTATATATATATATATATATAAAATATATATATGTAATATATATATATATATATATATATATATATATATGTGTTATATATATAAATATATATATATATATACTAATATATATATATATATATAAATGCAATATATAAATAGACACATATGTATGTGCATATACATATATATAATTTATATAATATATATATATATATAATATATAATATATATAATATACATATATAATATATATATATATATATAATATATATATATTATATATATATATGTATATATGGTTTAATGAGTATACATATATTTATATAATATATATATATATATATATATATATATATATATTTTTATAGTTATATGTATATATACATATATATATTCAACCCCTCTCGAAGTTTTTTGTACCAAAGTGCTTTACGACACGCAGTCTATAAACCTAAATAAAAAGGCTGATAGTTACGACCGTAAATGATCATTGTTATTATGATGATCTCAATAAAAGCTAAGATAAAGTTGATAACAAAAGGGACTTCACATAATACTCAACCTCACTTCAAAGTCCAGACGTTTCTTACCTGAAAAGATATTGAAAAATATCGTATTATTAAAAGGATCTACAAAAAATAATAATAAAATAAAAAATGTACAGCAATATTATCAAAGGCGAAATGATGGTGATATTAATACTGATGAGAATAGTGATGATAATGGTGATGACAAAGATGATAATGATACATATTTTTATAATGATGATGACAAGGAGGATAATGATACATAATGTTATAATGATGACATTAATGGTAATAACAATAATGACAGCAATAATGATGATATACCAAGAATTACAGTAATTATGATGTTAACAGCAATAACTGCTAATGATGATAATGATGATGCTAATGATGCTTTCTATGATTGTATATCACAATCCAGAAGGCAGATATACCACCCCCTTCTCCCTCCCTCCCCCCCTTCTCTTCCTTCTCTTCTCTCTTGCCCTCCTGCCCTCCTGTCCCCCTACCCCCCTCAAACTATTCTTCCACCCATCCCCACCTCTCTCTC
>NW_028234407.1:1457817-1467817 GCF_977035675.1 Penaeus japonicus
TCACCTCTCAGTCGCTTCCCTCTCTCTCTCTCTCTTTCCCTCCTTCTCTCTCTCTCTCTCATCACCCTCTCCTTCGCTTCCTCTCTCTCTCTCTCTCTCTCCCTCCCTCCCTCCCTCCCTCTCTCTCTCTCATCACCCTCTCCTTCGCTTCCTCTCTCTCTCTCTCTCTCTTTCCCTCTTGACGTACACATGATAGTGATAGAAACGTTATTGGAGTTTGCTGTTGCATGGTGTTGCCTCTGTCTGGCTTTCGGTTTGGGGTTTTCTCTTTCTCTCTCCTGGAATATCTTCATTTTGGGTATTTATCTGTTTTTTTTTTTTTTTTTTTTTTTTTTTTTGTATCAGTGGTAGTTTTTGTGTGTTTGTTTTTTTACCTCTCTCTTTCTCTCACGTTTTTTTTTTTCTTTCTTTCTTTCTTTCGCTTTTTCTTTCTTTCTTTCTTTCTCTTTCTCTTACTTCCTCTCTCTCTCTCTATTTCTTTCACTTTCTCTCACTCTCTCTCTCTCTATCTCTCTCTCTCTCTCTCTTTCTCTCTCTCTCTCTCTTTCTCCTTCTCCCTCTCCCTCTCCTTCTCCTCCCCTTCCTTCTCCCTCTCCCTCCCCCCTCCGATTCCCTCTCCCTCTCATTCTCCCTCTCCCTCTCATCCCAATCATCCACATTCTACCTCTTTCCTCCTTACCTTTTTCCCCTCTTCCCCTCTTCCCCTTTTCTCTTCTTCCCCTCTTTCCCTCTTCTTCTCTTCCCCTCTTTCTCTCATCCCCTCTTTCCTTCATCCCCTCTTTCCCACTTCCCCTCTTTCCCTCTTCTCCTCTTCCCCTCTTCTCCTCTTTCCCTCTCACCCTCTTCCCCTCTTTCCCTCTTCTCCTCTTTCCCTCTTTCCTTCTTCCCCTCTTCCCCTCCCCTCTCTGTTTCCTCTCTGATTCCCCGAAAAGGTGGATACTTTTCAAATAGTTCATGTAATTAGAATTTGCATAGTCCAATTCTTTGCAACTCTCCTGCTAAAACTTCGTATAATTAGCGAAATCATGCAAGAAATTGCAGAAAAGATTAGAGTAAAAAAAGAAAGAGGAAAAGAGAGAGAGAGAGAGAGAGATTTGCCCGGGGGTATATAATCTTCTCTTCCTTCTCCTCTCCTCCTCTTCTTCTTCCTCTTCTCCTTCCTTCGCTTCTCCTTCTTCTCCTTCTTCTGCGTTTGATTAGTATTGCTATTATTATCATTATATATCATTATAATTATCATTTTCATAATTGTTATCATTATCATTGTCCTAATTGTTATCATTATCATCGATAGTAGTAGCAGTAGTAAATTTTATGATGGTATCATCATTATTGTTATTGTTAACTGCATTATTATCGTTATTATTATTGCTATCATCATCATTACCATTATTATCAGTAAATATATCATCATTATCATCATTACCATTATCATTAGTATCATTATCATTATCATTATTTTTTTATCATATTATTATTATTATAACTAGTAGCAGTAGTATTATCATTAGTATTATTATTATTATCATCATTATTATTATCATTATCATCATTATTTTTATTATTATTATGATCAGTATTACTAACTTTTTTGTTACTATTATTATCATTGTCATTGCTTATACGATTATAACTATTATCATTTTTGTTGCTGTTGTTATTATCATTATCATCATCATTTTTCTTTCAATCATTATTATTGAGCGTTCGCACAGCATAGTGTAATTGCTCGGAATCCGGGATTTTGCCTTGTTCTAATCTTTGTATTCATCCCAATCTCTTTTTGTTCCATTTCCAGTTAGTTCACTTTCCATATGGTTTGTATTTCTGCTTTTCTATCTCTTTTTTGTTCAGTTTTGCCATCGTCAGTGAATGCTTGCTACATCTAAAATATTGCGTAATTATCTATCCATATCTATGATCACAATATCAGGTCGGATTTTTTTTTTTTTTTTTTTTTTTTGGGGGGGGGGGCTTATTATTTATTTACACTTTGCTTATTTGGATTCGAAACCCCTTAAGTATGTTCGCATGTGTAAATATTTTCCATTATTCCTTCGAGTCTACATTCATACCAATTGTCACAACATTTAATTCAAATATTTACATATGCAGAGATTCCAGGGTGACGTTCAAGCCACAGTATCATGTTTGTGTTTGTATTCCTTCTGTGAAAGTTTAAGACACTCACTAAAAAAATTGGTTTTATGGTTTTATCTTTGGTCTAGTGCTTTTGCCATGGTGTGGCATTTCAAGAGTCTTTCCCCTCTTTTCCTCTTGCTTGATGTTGAGTTAGAGACGATATTGTTCCTCGTCCCATTCCTTAAGTAAGTCCAGTTCTGTTTACATGAATTTTCTTTTGGTCGATGTCTTCGCTAAAAAAAATGCGATCTGTCTGTATGAATGATTCCATTTTCTTTACATTCCTTGTAAATAGTTTCAGTTTTCTTTCTTCTTTGTTTATACCTTAGGTAGGCACTGTTTTTCGTAGTATCAAACTCATTGGCATCAAAGACACAGGTGATAATGATTGGGACAAAAAGGTTCTGGAATCTATCTCTCTATTTGGCGATTTATAATGCCTCTCCACTTCCTATCATCTATAATCTCAATATTTCCTGTTATTTCCTAGCATTTGGCTGATGTTTTCTGCTGTTCTAAAGATTTCCAAATACTTTATGATCCAAGAAAGAGTGACCATACCAATGTTGTAGTTTTTTTTTCTTTTCTTTTCTTGTTTTTTACTTTGCTTTCTTTAGGATCCTTTTATCGACGTATAAAAGACTGTTTGTCCCTCTGGTCTGTCCTTTTGCATTTCCTTTTATTCTTCCGGCAGAATATTCCCCTGACCCAATATTCAAAACATCTGATCTAATATCATTCTAGTAAGGACTTCCCAAACCGACGTTAGTGTAAACAAGTCTCCAGAGGCTTGCTATAATCCCTTTTTTTTTTTTTTTTTTTTTTTTTCCTGAACTAAGCAGTTATTTAAATGACATGCTAATCTCTACGTGAAAAGTTCTATATTTCTTGAACTAAGAGCTTTATGCTTGATCTGACAAAAGGGCTTTACAGTTTGGGATTTTGCTGATCATCTCTCTGGCTTTTAGTGGATCTTTGGCAAGGCTATTCCGATGTTCACCTGGCGTCTGTTCTCTTATTTTCAAACCTTTTTGTGGTCTTTTTTCTGTTCTTAGTTTCACTCTTATTTGAAAAGATTCTTTAGAATGATCTGTTATGTTATACTTTTCACTCAGTACCGTTTAAAACTGATTTCCTCGAAAAACAAAAACTTTTTTTTTTTTTTTTGTTTAATGTACTGTCTGTGCTTCCTTAGTCCATATGGCAATGATCTGTATCAGTTCGTCTGTAACTATTGGCAGTCCATTTTACTTTAGTCTATATTTTGAGTGGATATAGCCTTTGTAACCAGCCTTATTTTTTCATCCAGATTTTGATACTTCAATCCGACTAAGGGCTTTCATCCTTGGTTTTATTTTCTGTCCGTTATTTTTCTTGGCTCCCAATAGCTCTGTTACAACATCTGTAAAAGCATAGACTAAATCACTCGCGTCCGTAATTGACTAACTATCAACCTTTTCAAGAAGTGCGTTCCTCTTGTGTAATCAATCCTTCAAATTCCTCTAATTTTGCACATTTTTGCAAAGGACCCTACATACTAAGTCAAATTTACAATCACATGTTTTAATCCTTTGCAAACTTTAATGCTAGCACCAATGGTTTCCCTTATATCTACCCAGGATGGAAACATTTCCTGTTTCTCTTATTTTCCTTTCATTTCTTCTTCGCCCTGAGAGTTTCTTCAATCTGTATTTGCTTTCCACCATTCAAATGTTCTTCATAATAACACATGACTGTTCAATTCAATTCTTCTTCGTAATAAGAAGTGTCTGATCAACAAACCTCTGATCAAGAACACCAAGATTTTCCTCTTTGTTGCTATGCTTGTAGCATTCTGCAGCAAAAAGGCAGAACGCATTAACTCCAAAATCCATGTTTTGAGAAAATCGATGTTAAAGGTTTGGCTGCATGTATATTTACTCCTATCATTGTTATCGATATACAAAACTGACCATACCTTTAATGACATTCAGACACCATGATGGTTGTATCAAATTCGTCTTTAAATGACGATTCTACAGATACCAAATTCATAAAAATCGCATTTTTGGAGTTAATGCGTTCTGCCTTTTCACTGCAGCATTGTCCTCTTGAGCCTTGAGCCTTGATTATGATTTTGTAATCTTTGCTTGCTCTCTTCTCTTTTTCACGTTATCAGTTGCTTAATAACGACCGGGAGTTAACTGATGTACCTCCAGCTAACTTGTTCCAGTTTATGCCACTTTTGAAGGTAACCGTTTAATTATTCAATTATTGAATTATTATATTTAATCATTTTTAATTCAATTTAACTTTATTTGAATTAATCATTTAAATTAAACCAAATTAAATCAGATTTGATGATCTAATTAATTTAGAAATAATCTAATCATTTAAGTGTTCTTGTTATCACTCATATATTAAGTATCACATTTATCTTTATTTTTTTTCATCTTTTTATTATCATACCATCACCGGGGAGGGGGAGGGGCGACTACCCCCCTAAATAACATCAAAAGTAAACCGATCACATATCTTTGTTGTGTTTCCTTGTATGTTGTTATGTAAGCTCAAGATCAGATTGAGAATTTATCTTGTTTGATCAGTATCTTGAAATATAAATATTTGACTCTGTGTGCTTGTAAGTTCTCTGCCTCAAGTGATGTACATAGTTTGATTAGTTTAAAAAAAATATATATTCTCTCTCTCTCTCTCTCTCTCTCTCTCTCTCTCTCTCTCTCTCTCTCTCTCTCTCTCTCTCTCTCTCTCTCTCTCTCTCTCTCTCTCTCTCTCTCTCTCTCTTTTATTTTTTATTAGTTTGTATGAGGTGTGTGAGCCAACGGGGATTAAGATTAAGGGTATGGTGATGCCCTGTGATACCCCATTATTTTGAGATTTAAACGCTTGTTGCACTAGGCTTGTTAAAGTCAAAGGTAAGGCACATATATATACAGCTAGACACATAATTATTAGCAAGGATATCATATACACAACACAAAAACACACAGACATATACTTACATTTAAACACTTCCCGAACAAGCATACACGCACACACACACACACACAAACACACACACATAAACACACACACAAACACAAACACACACACACAAAGAGAGACACACACACCGACACCCAAATACACCCACAATTAATACCCACGTACTCAAGCATTCATCGGAAAGGAGGTCACCACCTTTAGACCTACCCCCATCCCCATCCCCACTCCTACCCCCACCCCAATCCAAGAAAAAATATATATAAAAGAAAAAAAAAAAATCTTTGTCCTTCCACACTCATTCATTTAGAGTTCTGATCCCTGACCTTTTACTTCGCTGGATTTTCATTCAGGGTTTTTTTCCTTTGAACTGTAGAATGATGTAATGATCTCTCTCTCTCTCTTTCTTTTCTCTCTCTCTTTCTCTTTCTCTCTCTTTCTCTATCTTTCTCTCTCTTTCTTCTCTCTCTTTCTCTCTCTATCTATCTATCTCTATCTCTCTTTCTCTCTTTCTCTCTTTCTCGCTTTCTCTCTCTTTCTCTCTCTCTATCTATCTCTATCTCTCTGTCTCTCTTTCTCTCTTTCTCGCTTTCTCTCTCTTTCTTCTCTCTCTTTCTCTCTCTATCTATCTATCTCTATCTCTCTGTCTCTCTTTCTCTCTTTCTCGCTTTCTCTCTCTCTTTCTTTCTTTCTTCTCTTTCTCTTTCTCTCTCTCTCTTTCTTTCTTTCTCTCTCTCTCTCTCTCTTTCTCTCTCTCTTCATCTGTTTCAAGAAATAAGAATTTGAAGTAATATATTGAAATAAAGAGGAGAAATAGAGAGAGAGAGAGAGAGAGAGAGAGATAGAGAGAGAGAGAGAGAGAGAGAGAGAGAGGGGAGGGGGGGTGAAAGAAAAGAGAAAGAATACCAAGAAAGAAAGAAAAAGAAAAGGAAAACGAGAAGGAAAGAGAAAAGGCGAAACAAGGGGGGAGGAGGAGGAGGAGAGAAAAAATAGAGAAGGAAAAGGAAGTGGAGGAGAGAATAAATAGAAGAAGGAGAGAAGAATGAAGAGATGGAAAGCAAATAAAGAGGAAAGGGAAGTGGGAAAGAGAAAGAATAGATAAGAAGGAAGATAGATAAAGAAGATCGAGAAAAAGAATATGGAAATCCCTCTCCCCCCCTCCCCTCTCCCCTCTCCCCTCTCCCCCTGCCTCTACTCTCATGCACCTTTATTCTTCACTCCTCCATTATCGTCACCCCTCCCCCCCACCCTATCACCGCATTTCTATTCTCTTACCTTACTCTCTTTCTCCCCCACCACCCTATTTCCCCTCCTTTACCCCCACCCCACCCCCTATCTCCCCCTCGCTCTACCTTAACCACCCCCTCTTTCCTCTTTTCACCCTATCCTGTCCCCCTCCTTTTTGCCCAAACCCCTACCCTACCCTCATCTGCCCCTCTTTTCGAGCTCCACTCCCATTCCACAACCCCTCCCCCTCCCCCTCCCCCCACCTCCTATCCATTTCCATTCCCCACACCCCTCCCCCTCCTCCTCTTCCTACCCACTCCTATTTCCCTCCTCCTACCCCTCCTTTTTCCCCTTAACCCCCCCCCCCCTTAACCATAACTTCCTCCCCCCTCCTACCTCCTCCCTCCCCACCTTTCCTTCCTACTTCCCCCTCCGCTCCCCTCCCCCCTCCCTCCTCCCTCCCCTCCTTCCCCCTTCCCCTCTCCGCTCCTTCCTCCCCTCCCTCCCCTCCTCCCTCCTCCCTTCACCCTCCCCTAAGATACATTGACCTTAGGTCGATTCTTCTTCTAGAGTCCCCAAGGATTAGATTAATTAACAGGTGGCTATAAAAGGTATCTTTTATTTTCACCTTTCTTTGTTTCTTTCTTTTGATTTCTTTCTTCTTCTTTTTTTTATTTTTTCTTTTTTTTTTAGGGGTGGGTTGGGGTGGTGGGGGGTAGATAGGAGGGGGTTTCTTTTGTGGAGCTTTGATTTTCTTTTCGTTTTTTTTTTTTTTTTTTTTTTTTTTGGGGGGGAGGTGGTTGAAGGGGGGATATGGTTGTTTTTGTTTGATTTACAATGAGAGAGGGGGAGAGAGGGAGGGAGAGAGAGAGAGAGAGAGAGAGAGAGAGAGAGAGAGAGAGAGAGAGAGAAAGAGAGAGCAAGAGCAAGAGAAAGATTGAGAGAAACAGAGAGAGAGAGAGAGAGAGAGAGCAAGAGAGAAAGAGAGAGCAAGAGAGCAAGCGACTAGCTTAGCCCTAGAACGCTAAACTAGAATATATCACACCCGCCTTGTGTGACGTAACACAGATCTCAATATGTTCCCGTGGGGAAAGCGTGCCAGTACCCCCTATAGTTTCCGCCTTTCCATACACTGGGATACCTCATACCCATGTTTAGTGCCCCCCCCAAAAAAAAAAATAATAATAATAAATAAAAAATAAATAAATAAATAAATAAATGGGTGCTATATACCCTAGTTTAGTGTTAGTGTGACACTTACCCGTCCGTGACTTGAGAATGGGATTATTAAATATTACAATAAAAACAAAGGTGCAATGGACATATTTGATGAACTGTGTGCAAAGTACTGTCTGGCCCCGCTACTACTATGCTTCTGATCTGTGACAGGTTTGTGTGGTGCTGAGATAAGTCTGAATGTACCTAAGCTATTATTTTGTTGTGAATAGTCGATATATATATATATATATATATATATATATATATATATATATATATATATATATATCATTAATAGTCATAATGATAATGATAATAATGATAGTAATAAGAAAGACATATAACAAAGACAATGATGAGAATGATAAAGATAATAATGAGAATGATAATAATAATAATAATACTGATAATAATAATAATAACAACGATATACTAATAATGATAATGATAGTAATGATAATAATAAGAGCAATAATAATAGTAATAATGATAATAATGATTAAAAAAAAGATAAACAAAAATCTCGCGACCATCCATCCTCTATCCACACTACCCATCCCCCCCCCCCCCCCCAAATCCCCTACTCACCCACCCCCTTCCTCCCCCCCTAATCCCCTCCCACCCCTATCTTCCCACCCACCCCCTACCTTCCCACAAAAAAAAAAAAAAAAAAAAAAAAAAAAAAGGAAAACAAGAGCGTACACTGAAGCGACGGCAACCCAGGCGTGGCGGCTTCGAGTCTCAAGGCCGCCAATCCCAAGACGATTTAAGGAGCCAATGCATGTCTTATAAGGAGAACGAACCTAGGCAGAGCTTGAGGCGTTGGTCTTGGGGGGGTAGTATGGACTCCCCACCACCCCACCCTCCTCCCCTCCTCCCTTCCCTTAGGACCCCCTCCTCCCTTCCCTTAGGACCCCCTCCCCCCTTCCCCCAGGACCCCCTCCTTCCTTCCCTTAGGACCCCCTCCTCCCCTTCCTCCCCTCCTCCCTTCCCTTAGGACCCCCTCCTCCCCTCCCCCCTTCCCCTCCTCCCATCCTCTGATCGTATGCAAAATTCCTCTTCATTTCATATCCTCTTTGCTTTTTTTTTCTCATAATTCTTCGTCTTCTTTCGTTCAGATTTAAACAAAAAAAATTGTTTGAATAAGAGTGTGGTTTGGTTTGTTTGTTTGCTTTGTTTGGGTATTTGTTGTTTGTTTCTTTGTTTGCTCGTATATGTTTCAATTTACCTGTTTATCTGTGGTTTATTTTCTTCCTTATCGTTCATGTATGTTTATGTTTGTGATTCTCATTTTTCTTTTTTAATCATCTTTCATTTTCACTATTTCCCTTTCTTTCAGCTTTAACTTCCCATGATTATTTTCCTTATGTAAACGTACAAAAACTAAATTAGAGAAAAACAGCTGAATACTGGTAATCAAATAAACAAGCAATATAAAACGATAAACATAAATATAAACAAATGATAAACCAAAAGTAATGAAAAAGAAATAGAATAAAACTAAAGAAAAAGAAATCATTCTCGAATCTATTCATATTTCTCTCCACTCGTTTGTTTTACCCTCTTACTTACTTCTCTGCTTTACTCTCTTATCTATTTCCTTTCTTTACTCTCTTATCTATTTCCTTGCTTTACTCTCTTATCTATTTCTTTGCTTTATTCCCTTATTTACTCCCCATCATCGCCATTTGTAAACATAAACTCCACAACCAACATCAGACACCGATAAAACAACTGCAAGCTTAGATCCTTTACATAAAGGTTTGAATACCTTTTATAAACACGTTATTTTTGGATCAAACTCTATTTTTCATCTCTTGTTTAAAACGATCCATTGGAATTTCAAAGTCGGGGAGTTAATCCTTTGAGGCCGTTCTTTATCAATTACTCCGGATAATTAGATAGTTATATGGATATAAGGCTTGGATTTAGCTTTGGTGCTCAGCCTGGATAAAATAATACTTTAGGGGATTTGAAACTTTGTAACGAAGGATTTCAGCTTATCCTTTTTTTTTTTCTTTTTTTTTTTTTTTTTTTTTCTTTTTTTTTTGATAAAAGCGTTCCTGTCTTTATCAGGATTCAAATGAACTGCATGCATTTATTGCTCAATATAAAAATCGAGTTTAAAGGAAAAATAAAGTATACTGAGATTAAAAAGACTTGTTACAGTTATTGCTATTTTTCAAAAAATTACTAGCATCTAATCAAACATTTTGAATCTGTGAGAAATTGGAAATAACGTATTTATTTAAATGCTCGTACACGAACAGACGCTCACACACACACGCGCAAACACACACACACACACATACACACACACATACACACACACACACACACACACACATACACACAGAACTACACACCCTTTCTTGCCCCCCCCCCCTCCCTTCCTCTCTTTTTCTGTCTATTTATCTATATATTCATTTATCTA
>NW_028234407.1:1492817-1495317 GCF_977035675.1 Penaeus japonicus
AACGTATTTGACAGACGCGATGGTTGGTTGTATTTCAGGATTGAATAAGGGGAGAGGATGCTATGCCCCCCCCCCCTACCCTTGCTCGGTATCCTCTCTCTTTGTCTCTGTCTCTGTCTCTCTCTCCCTCTCTCTCTCTCTCTCTCTCTCTCTCTCTCTCTCTCTCTCTCTCTCTCTCTCTCTTCTCTCTCTTTCTCTCTCTCTCTTTCTCTCTCTCTCTCTCTCTCTCTCCCCTCTCTCTCTCTCTCCTCCCCCCCCCTCCTCCTCTTCTCTCTCTCTCTCTCTTTCTCCTCTCTCCCTCTCTCTCTCTTCTCTCTCTCACCCATCCTCTCTCTCCTCCCTCTCTCACTCCTCTCTCTCTCTCTCTCTCTCCTCTCTCTCTCTCTCCTCTCTCTCTCCCCCCCCTCCCCTCTCTCTCTCTCTCTCTCATCTCTCACCGTTCTCTCATCATCTCTCTCACTCTCTATCTCTCTCCTCCTCTCTCTCTCTCCCTCTCTCTCTCTCTCTCTCTCTCTCTCCTCCCTCCTCTCTCTCTCTCCTCCCTCCCTCCTCTCTCTCTCCCCCCCTCCCTCTCCTTTTGTCTCACTCTGTCTCTCACACTTCCTCACTTCCCTCTCCTTCCATTTCCGTAAAAGCCATTAAAGCAAAACATTAGTCTGAGTCCCTGAGTACAGACCTGAGTACAGAATCGGCTTACACAGTTAAGACTTCTTGGAAAGATAAATGTATTTATTTTTCCCTATCTCGCGTCTTTCTTTCCTTTTCCTCTTTCTTCTATTTCTCTTATTCGTGAGTCGTTCCACTGTATTTAATCCTTTTTCTTCGCGTCTATCTTCTACACATACATACACAGAAACGCACACATACACTCATGTATGTACACGCACGTACGCACGTACAACTTTCGCGTCTTCTTCTACACATACATACACACAAACGCACACATACACTCATGTACGTACACGCACGTACGTACACACACACACACTCAATCTTTTACTGTTCCTGATTATGATATTTATCAACGTTTTCTCTCTTCTTTTAGCTTTTCCGTCTGTTGTCTTTCCTTTTCTCATTATTATCATCTTTATTGTTATTGCTATCATTATTATCATGATTCTTATTGTTGTTATTAACCTTTTTTTTCTCTCCTTATTATCGTTGTTATCGTTATCGTTATCATCATCATCATTATTTTTTCGTTTTTCTTTGTTCTGTTTATATTCTTATTTACATCCTTTATTTCATTCGCTATATTTATTCGTCATATTTTTCATCTTGTTCTTTCTATTTCTATTATATTTTTCACTATTTTTTTATCTGTGTTCTTTACTAATTATTGTTTCTTCCTTGTTCCAATCTTTCATCTATTTGAATTTCCATCTTTTTAAAACTATCTTCCCGCCTCTCTTCTTTTATTCTCGTTTTTCTTTATCCACCCTCTTTCATTTCCCCTCTTTCTCTTTTTGACAAATTCTTCCTTATTTCCATTTACCTTCTAATTTCTCTTATTCGTCCTCTAACCTCTCTCTTCCTCCCGACATTCTAATCTCTCTCTTTCCTCCCTTTTCCATCTCCCTTTTCTCCTCCTCGTAAGGACCAAACTCACACTCTCTAGCTCACGAGTCTGCACACGCTGACACAGGCGGACCTCGCCATTAGGACCATAATCCGGGCGAAGCATCTGCTCCGCATGTCTAGCTTATCCTTATATATCTATATCTGTATCTCTCTCTCTCTCTCTCTCTCTCTCTCTCTCTCTCTATATATATATATATATATATATATATATATATATATATATATATATATATGTGTGTGTGTGTGTGTGTGTGTGTGTGTGTGTGTGTGTGTGTGTGTGTGTGTGTGTGTGTGTGGGTGGTTGAGTGGGTTTAGGTTGTGTATGTTATTATATATATAGTATATATATATATAGTATATATATATATATATATTATAGATATAAAAACACGCACACACACACACACACACACACAAACATTCAACACACACACAATATATATGTATATTTATATAGATATAATATATATATAATTTATATATTTATTGGGGGGTGGGGGGGTGGGGGGGGGGGGAGGTACTATATATATGTGTGATATATATTGATAGTTATATATATATTTACTGAGAGATGTGTGTGTGTTAGTGTGTTGTGTGTGTGTGTTGTGTGTATTGTGTGTGTGTGTATATATATATATATTAATATATATATATATATATATAATAATAGATATATAATTTATATTTATTGTTTGTGTATTATATACTAGAATAATATTATATAGAATATATAGAGATATATATATATACTCACACACTCACACTCACACACACACACACACATACACACACACACACACTTAATAAGGTATATTTATTATATATATTATATATATAGATATATATATATATATATATAATATATATATATATGTGTGTAAAGATATGTATATATATATATTTAATATATACAGATATA
>NW_028234407.1:1517817-1520909 GCF_977035675.1 Penaeus japonicus
ATCACCACCAACACCCTCATCATCAACACCATAATCATCACCATCAACCCCATAATCACCACCAACACCCTCATCATCAACACCATAATCATCACCATCAACCCCATAATCACCACCAACACCACAATCATCACCATTAACACCATACTCATCACATCGACACCATCCTCCTCTGACTCACCTGCAGAAGAACCGATGACGACATACAGCGAGCCGCGTCCGTTTCCCTCGTCGTCTGACCTTTTGACTTCGCTCTCCTTCGCCGATTGCAGAGCAGGATGCAGAGTTGCTCGGGCGTCCGGATGCGCGAGGTAAGGGAGAGAGACGGTGTACAGACCCCTATCCGAGCCTCGAGTGTTGTCTCCGAGGACCGGTAGTCTTATCCGGAGGCCGTAGTCTTCGGGCGGGGAATCGGACGCTGGGATCGAGGAGGCCTTGTTCAGGCGCGTTTTGGGAGGCAGTTTCGGCGGCTTTTCTTCGGCGAGCGGCGAGGAGCGGAAGAAGGCCCTGAGGGAGCCCGTCGCCCTGCCTCGTTTCTCGAGAGTGCCTCCTCCTCCTCCTCCTCCTCCTCCTCCTCCGCCCTCGGAAGAGTCTTGGAGGTCGTCCTCCGGGCAGAGCGTTGCCGTGGAGGAGGAGGGACTCGTGCCTTCGCTCTTCTGCGAGTGGAGGAACAGCTTGAGGTCATCCGCGAGGATCTTGGGCTTCCTGTCGGCGACGGAGCCCCGCGGGCCGACGGGTGGAGGCGAGTCCTGCTCCTCGCCAGAGCCATCGTGTCTGAAAGCTGTCACGGCCTCGTCTTCGTCTTCGTCGGGTGCCTGGCCTCCCACTGTGGCGTAGATGGGTTCCTCGAACCAGCTGTCTTGATTCCAGGCCGGCGAGGCGGCCCAGGGTGAGGGGTCTTCGACGCCGGCCTCTCGGAGGGCGCATTCGAACACGTTCTCGTAGGTGGGCTCGGCCGCCCCCGGGTCGGACGTGTTAGCGTAGATGGTGGCGCTACTGCAGCGGCTGCACGAGCGACTCGTCCTCCACAATTCGCGGTTCCAGAGGCGCTCGTCCTCCAACTCAGCCTCCTCGTCGGCCAGGTCCTTGGGGCTCATCCTTGAAGTCGCATCCGTGAACGCCCAAGCCTTCCCGTTCCCTCCTGGAGCCGCGGGGCGCCACTGGGAGCTGGGTTCTCTGATCATGGTTTCCGTCAGGAACACCCGGCCCGTGGGGCTGGGCTCGCCCTCAGGAATATCTTGCCTTGGATGGGACGCCGCCCTTTGGCCGTAGAGCCGGAGGTCGCTGGCCACTTGGTACGCGGAGGGCAAGGTCGGGGAGCAGTGCTCTGAAGGGGACTCCGGAGAGGCGAGCTCGTGGGGACTCTGATGGCGGGGCGTCTCGGCCGCGATCGGGGGCGGCTTCCACCTGCCGCTCGAGCGACGCGGGTCGGCGGCGTCGTCGAAGTAGACAGCCGTGGGCCCGCATGAGGAAGACATGCACGAGGGATGGCGAAGGATGCTGCACTCCGTCCTCCCGTCAGACTCGTCTAGGGACGTCAGGCTCCTGTCGATGACGGAATCACGATGGCCATGAGGGTCAGGACAGACAGCTCTCCCTCCAGGAGTGACCATGAGAGCCCGCCGCGCCTTCCCACGCCCCTCCCCTTCGCCATCGTCAGAGGGAGCCACGGGGATGGAGAAGGAGGAGGCCCCTTTCCCGAAGTCCCCCCACGCATCCTCCTTTTCCCTCTCCTTCGTTCCCTCAATTCCCTGGCGACCTGTGAAAGGACCACTGTCACCTCCTGCTTCCCGACGGCGTTTAGCACCGTAGCGCAACGACTCCGCCAGCTTATGGTCGTCGCAGGAAGCCCGAGTCAAAGTCGTTCCTCCTCCTAGACGCTCTCCTCCAAAGTCTTCTTGAGCTGAAGCACGACCTCTCGCACCGTCAGAGACACGGGTTATCGGCGAGGCCACGGCAGGTCGTTCCAGGGAATCAGAATATACTTGCGTGTTGCAGCACCCAAGGGACGACCCGGGGGTCTTTCGAACGTCTTTGCTCTGATCTTTCATCTTGCAACAAGTTTGAAATTAATTTCCCTCCGCTTTGGCAACGCGGGTAAATGAAACAAACACTCGCATCAGAGATTCAGTAAAAAAAGAAAAAAAAAAAAGAAAAAAACAAGTATCCATCTCTAGTTCTCCCTGTGATTAATTTGAACTTCTATTGAACTCTCCGTCAAAAGCTGAAATGATATCAATATCAATCACATTAAGCAATCAGGACGACCATAACATCATACCACAGACATTCGTCGAGATAGATGGACGCTATATAACGAATCCTCAGCATTATTATTTAACGCTCACACATCCTTTTTCGGTGCCGTGAAAGAGTGCCATATTGTAGTTATGTAGTGCCTTTATGTGACGTGGGAGCTGTTATATAGTGCCGTTATGGGGACAGCTAGAGAGACCGCCCCATACATCCTAATTTACGCAGTTATTTAGAGTCTATAACATGCCAGTCACCATCTTAATGACGTGAGATGAAGTGTTCCTATGTTCATGTCTCGGGCTGGGGAGGTAGAGGGGTGGGGGTGGGGGTGGAGGTGGGGGGGGGGAAGGAGAGAGAGCGTCGGAATTTCGGTTAATATTTTAATACTCTCTTCTTTATTTATTGCGCTCTGTTTCTCATGCTCTCTTTCTTCTTCTCTCTGTCTCTGGCTCCCTTTTTCGTCTATCCTCTCTTTATTCTCTTCACTTATTTTAACTCTCTCTCTCCCCCCCATTCCAACTTTCTGCTTCTGTTTATACTGTACATACTGTGTGTATATACTATATATATATATATATATATATATATATATATATATATATAATATATATATATATATATATAGTATATATATATATATTTATATATATATATATATTATAATATATATATATTATATAATATATATACATACTGTGTGTATACTATATATATATATATATATATATATATATATATATATATATATATATATATATATATAATATATATATATATATTTATTGTGTGTGTGTGTGTGTGTGTGTGTATGTATATAGATAGATATATAGATATAT
>NW_028234407.1:1523509-1526009 GCF_977035675.1 Penaeus japonicus
ACGCACACACACACACACACACAAAATGTTTATCTACCTTTAAACCGACATACCTTCCTACATACCTATCTATCTGTCTATCTATTTATCGTTTTGTCTATCTATCCATCTATCTATCGATATATCTATCTATCTATCTATCTATCCATATCTATATTTACATATATATAAATATGTACACACACACACACACACACACACACACACACACACACACACACACACACACACACATATATATATATATATATATATATATATATATATATATATATATATATATATATCTGTATATCTATTCATCTATCAATCAACAATTTATCTACCTATCGATCGATCGATATATTCACCTATCAATTCTATCACACTCAATCTATCACCTATCTAAATATCTATCAACATATCAATATATCTATTCATCTAGCAATTAATCTATCTATGTAGCTGTCTATATGTATATCTATCAATCTATCTATCCTTGGATTTAGAATTCATCAGCTGTTCGAACAAGGATTCAGAGCCTATGTGAACCCACTCTGACACCAATAGTAATCGAATTATTGTTTATGATAAAAAAAAAAGAGTTTTGAGAAATAGAGTCAAAAAAGGTAAAAAAAAAAGAAAAGAAAAAGAAATAGGATGTAAAAGATAGAAGGTATATGAAAGCAAAAAAAAAAAAAAAAAAAAAAAAAAAAAAAAAAAAAAAAAAAAAAAAAGGGAAAGAAAATAAGAATAATAAAAAATAAAATAAAAGTAAATATAAGAATAAAGAGAGGCCAGGAATAGAAAAATGGAGCAGTCTCGTTTGTGTTTTCTGTGACAACCTGACAATCTTCCTAACCTTTCCCTGCTCCTTCCCCTCCTCCCCCCTTCCCCCCTTCCCCCCACCTCCCTGTTTCCCTCCCCCCTTCCCCCCACCTCCCTGTTTCCCTCCCCCCTCCCCCCTTTCCCCCCACCTCCCTGTTTCCCTCCCCCCCTCCCCCCTTTTCACCCCACCTCCCTGTTTCCCTTCCCCCTTCCCCCCTCCCTACCCCCCCTCCTAGAACCTTCCTGCCCCCCCCCCCCACACACATTCCCATCTCCCTTAGAAATAAAAGTAAAAATAAAAACACTCGTAACAATTTTATTTATTTTCTCTTGTCTGTACTTTCTTCCTTTCCCCTCTATCCTCTCCCCCCCCTTCCACTTCCCCTTCCCCTCAACCCGCTCCCCTTTCTCTGATTCCCCTTTCTCTTCCCCTTCTTCTATGTTCTCTCCTTCTTCTAAGTCCCCCTCGTTTTAACTTATAACTCCCCCTTCCTCCCTATTCCATCACTTTATTCCCCTCTCCCCTCTCCCCCTCATCCACGCTTCACCCCCTCCCCTAACTTCCCCTTCCTTCCCCTAATATCGTCAACTTCCCCTAACACCCTTACCCACCTCCCCACCCCCACCCCCCCACCCTACCCCCGCAACCGCAAACAACCAAAAATTCTATTTTTTCTTCTGGTTGACAATATTCTTTCTCCCTGACCGGTCATTGCTGAAAAGTACTTTGAGAGAGAGAGAGAGAGAGAGAGAGAGAGAGAGAGAGAGAGAGAGAGAGAGAGAGAGAGAGAGAGAGAGAGAGAGAGAGAGAGAGAGAGAGAGAGGAAGAGTGACAGAGAGAAAGAGAGATAGAGAGAGACAGACAGACAGAGAGAGAGAGAGACAAGAGACAAGAACAAGAGAAAAAAAGAGAATGAGAACGAGGGAATGAGAAAAGAGAGAGAGAAAGAGCACAAACCCATATGCATATGAAAGAGAAAACGTTCTGAGTGTCACTCGGGTTAAGTGACACTTCTGGATGACACCGCCAGGGCTTTGACACATGACACGGTGCCAAGGACACCCGGCCGCGGTATTTCATTTTCCTAGTTTCAATCCCGGTGTCGAGTTAATGCAACTTTTCTTGATTATTTGTCGGGGTTCGTTTTGAAGGGGGGGGGGGGATGTTTGAGGGGTGATGTGTGTGTGTGGGGAGGGGGGTCTGCTTCTACTTTTTTCTTTTGTTTCTCCTCTTTCTCTTTCTCTGCTCCCATTCCTTCTTTCTTTCTTTTTTATTATTTTTTCTCTCTCTCCACCTCCCTATCTATCCTCCTTTTCTCTCTCTCTCTCTCTCTCTCTCTCTCTCTCTCTCTCTCTCTCTCTCTCTCTCTCTCTCTCTCTCTCTCTCTCTCTCTCTCTCTCTCTCTCTCTCTCTCTCCCCGTCCCTATCCCACCTCTCTCTCAAAGTACCCATCACATTCTCTCTCCCTCTTTCTCGCTCTCTCTTCCTCCTCCTCTCTCGCTCTCTCTCTGTCTCTCTCTCTCTCTCTCTCTCTCTCTCTCTCTCTCTCTCTCTCTCTCTCTCTCTCTCTCTCTCTCTCTCTCTCTCTCGCTCTTTGAGGGTGAAAATATTGCGTAGCCATAGGAGTTGCCGGGACGATCCCATTTCGTGGAATGTTATTTCGGACAATCTGCTCTTGTGGTGCTGTTTGAC
>NW_028234407.1:1531009-1533509 GCF_977035675.1 Penaeus japonicus
TTACATTCTACAAATATTCTGGAGAATATTTGTATTTATATTTAGAATATTTGATAGAATATTTGAACTTATATTGATCTGAATTGCATAATCTATTTAACAAAATAATCTGCTTATGCATTTATTCGTCTGGATATATAATCATCACATTATATTCATTTTGCATATTCATTATATTCATTATCATGACATCATATCTATTTTGTACAAAACGAGAAGATGTACTGCACATCTTTCAATTTTATTTATATCTGAAACTAATTTCAATACACCTTTTAGCCTGTTGCATTCTGTTCCAATATTATGGAAAAGGTAGCTGTCACACAAATATGGATTCCATTATTGCATAGTTGCATAATTGTGGAATCAACGCACAAAATGACGCAAAGAAACGCAAATGATAAACACATCAACAGGAACAAAGACAACAAATACAAGTGACTTTATTATTTCGAAAATTATTGTAAATGAATTAAGTCTGGGTTATTGCGTTAACTTTAGCTTATACATTGCCTCTTGGATATTTCTGTTGAAGGATAGTGGTAATAATGATAATTGTTATTGATGATGGTGATTGCTATTTGTGTTATTATTGCTATTGTCATTATCATCATTATTTTTATCTTGATTGTCAAAATTAATATTAGTGATCTTGATAGTATCATTATTGCCCTCAACATCATCATTCTTATGACAATTATTTTTTTATTTTCACTGTATTTGTATAATCGTCATAATAACAATTGTCATTATGATTATCATTATAATCGTTATTATCATCCTCATACTCATCATCATTAAGCATTATAATTGTCATCACCATTATCATCATCATAATCATTATCATCATAATTGTCCTCCTCCTCCTCCTCCTCATCATCATAATCACAATCATTATAATTGCCATCATCATCATCAACACCATAATCATCACCATCATCACCATAATCGTCATCACCAACATCATCCTCATCATTACCATTCTGATCACCATCATCACTACCGGAAACTTCACAGCGCAAGTGACGTATTTGATTGACGTATTGCAAGACGCATTACAATGACATATTACGTATGCATTCATCAGAAAAGAACTAAAGATTAATCTGACACCCATGACCTGATGTTATCGCTATGAATAATAACGCGATGTATGTGGTTTTAATTAACTGTTTTTTTTTTTTTTTTTTTCTTCCTTTTTTTTTAATCTTCATGGATCACTTTGACTCACTTCCGGTCCGAGAGATGCTTAGCTTAATCTCCATGCATTGCTTTGTGGTGACGCATTTCTGTTTCGCCGAGTGCGTTGCAAGGTTTTGCAGTATGCAAATATGTCGGGGTTGTTTGCTTGTCTCTTTTTTTCAAAAATCTTATCTTTATATCGGATGTACCATTTATTTTCATAATAAAGCATACATACATACATACATACATTCATGCACTCATACGTGCATACATACATACATACATACATACATACATATTTACATGCAGACAGACATACGTGCATACGTACATACATACATACATGATATTTACATGCAGACAGACATACATGCATACATACATAGAAAATTATCTCTCTTGATAGCTGTACCATTTTGTTTCTACGGTACTAACAAAGTACCTGCTGACCACCTAGGAGATATTACATTGAGGTAATATCTAGAGGTAATAATATCTTAAAGAAAGACTAAGGTCGACCTGTGCTCTTGTTGCAAGACTTTCCTACTATTCTTCCGAGAAGTTGAAGGAAGCCCCTGAGGGTATTATTATTTCACGAAGGATTCAATTATAAACATGATCTCAACCTCAAGGAATTCTATACTGTGAATCCTGAACGCCTCTAAGGATGAAAGTTATAATGATTATCATCATTATCGTTATTATCATCCTCACCCTCATACTCATCATCATTAAGGATTATAATTGTCATCACCATCATCATCATCATCATAATCATTATCATTATAACTGTATATAACTGTATAACTTTATATCGCTCTAGAGTCCTTTTTATCTATTGTCTTTCTATATATATTATTTTTTTTATGTCTTTTTACATAGTATTTTTTATATATATAAAGGGAGATGCAGACAGGTCGTCACCGCTGGTAAAGAAATATATGTTCTGAATATCTTTTTCGTCCACAGTAATTATTAATTAAATTGATTTCTTTTCCTTTCGTGTGGTCATTAGTATCAACACCTATCCTCATTTCCATTATCTCTTTTCTATTATCTATTATCTTTTTTCATCAAAATTATCCTTTTTGGGATAACTCTCGAGGTGGAGGGTGGATGATGGGAGAGGAGGGAGGGGGGGTATGGTAAAGGGGGGAGGATGGGGAGAGAGGGGAGGGGAGGAGAGGAGAGGGGAGAGGTAGGAGAAGGGCGATGGAGAGGCGAGAGGAGAGAGAAGAAGGGGAGAAGAGGAGAGGAGGGATTGGACAATGAATGGGAGGAAGAGTGGAGAAGAATAAAGGAAGGGAGGAAAACG
>NW_028234407.1:1546009-1548509 GCF_977035675.1 Penaeus japonicus
CCCCTTCTCTCTCTCTCCCCCCCTCCCTACTTCCCTTCCAAACTCTCCTCTTCCCTTTCTCCTTCCCTTCCATCCTCTCTACTATACCCATCTCTTTCTCTCCTTCTCGCTCTCCCTCTCTCTCCCTTCCTTCGTATAAAGACTAACGAAAAGGGCGAGAGGTAGGTGAAGAGGTGAAAGGGGGGGGGGGGAGGAAGAGGGTGAGAGAGAGAGGGAGGAAGAAAGAGGGTGAGAGAGAGGGGAGGAAGGAAGAGGGTGAGAGGGGCATGGGGAAGGGAGGAGGTGAGAAAGGAAGGGAAGAAGGGAGATAGGGAAGAGAGGCAACGAGACAAAAAAAAAAAATAATAATAATAATAATAAAAAAAAGCAATAAGGGAAAGAAAAATAGGTGACATAATCAGAAGAAAGGGAGAAAACACTAAAAGGAAAAGGTTGAGAAGGGAAATGGGAAAGGGTCTTAGGGGATGGGGGATGAGGATGGGGGTGGAGGGGGGGGGGGTGAAAGCATCTACGCAGTTTAAACACACGAGATCTTACCCACTTTACCAATTTACTGAGAATTTCCCTCGGGATATCATAAAGAACTTTGCCTTTCGGAAACACTCAACCCTTCCACACATACACATGTGGGTATACATGCTGGCTAGATACATATGCATATGTCCACATGGAGAAAGAGAGAGAGAGAGAAAGAGAGAGAGAGAGAGAGAGAGAGAGAGAGAGAGAGAGAGAGAGAGAGAGAGAGAGAGAGAGAGAGAGAGAGAGAGAGAGAGAAGAGAAGAGATGAGAGGGCGGAGAAGGAGAAGGAGAGAGAGAGAGAGAGAGAGAGAGAGAGAGAGAGAGAGAGAGAGAGAGAGAGAGAGAGAGAGAGAAGAGATGAGAGGGCGGAGAGGGAGAAGGAGAGAGAGAAAGAGAGAGAGAGAGAGAGAGAGAGAGAGAGAGAGAGAGAGAGAGAGAGAGAGAGAGAGAGAGAGAGAGAGAGAGAGAGAGAGAGAGAGAGAGAGAGAGAGAGAGAGAGAGAGAGAGAGAGAGAGAGAGAGAGAGAGAGAGAGAGAGATGAGAGGGTGGAGAGGGAGAAGGAGAGAGAGAGAGAGAGAGAGAGAGAGAGAGAGATGAAAGGGCGGAGAGGAAGAAGGAGAGAGAAAGAGAGAGAGAGAGAGATGGTGAGAGAGAAAGAACAAGAAAGGGCACAAAGAAGAGAAGATGATAAAGAAACAAAGCAAAGAGAGAAGAATTGGAGAAATGAAAAAGAAAACAAAAAAGGAAGAAGAAAAAATGGAAATGTGACACAGCGAAGAGGAGAGAAAAATAACAACAGCAGAGGAAATAACGAGGCCAAGAATCAAGAAAAAAAAAAAACGAATAAAAGAAGGAAGAGGAGACAACCCCAAAGAAGAAGCAGACCAAAAAGGGAAAGAAGAAAATAAAATAAAAAAAAGTACACAGAAAATAAATAAAAACAGACATAAAACAAACGTAAAGAAAACAAAAAGAATAAACGAAACCAAGAAAGAAAAAACAACAACAAAACAACACACAAATGAAAGAATGAAGAAAAAAGAAACCCAAGAAAGACGAAGAGAAGTAAGATGACAAAGAAACGAATAAAGACAGACAAAGAACAGACATAGAGAAGGAGGGAGAGAGACCGATGGAGTGTCGGCAAGCTTCCCTCACAGCAAGCGTTCTCAAGGTGTCTGCAAAGACAATATTTACTTTGTTAACATAATGCTTATTATTGCATTATTCTCCCGCGTGTGTTATGGTTAGCACGAGGCTTTGCAAGGGAGAGAGAGAGAGAGGGAGAGAGAGGGAGAGAGAGAGAGAGACACAAAGAGAGAGAGAGAGGGTGAGAGAGAGAGAGAGAGAGAGAGAGAGAGAGAGAGACAGAGAGAGAGTAAGATAGAGACAGAGATAGACAAAGAGAGAGAGATAGATAGATAGATAGATAGATAAAGAGAGAGAGAGAGAGACAGAGAGAGAGAGAGAGAGAGAGAGAGAGAGAGAGAGAGAGAGAGAGAGAGAGAGAGACAGACAGAGAGAGGGAGGGGGGGGGGAGGGAACAGGGGATGAAACAATAACAGATTGGGAGAAGGAAAGTGTAAACGGCAATATCCACAGAGGATAGAAGTACGGGAACGCACACACTGACACACACACACACACAAACACACACACACACACACACACACACACACACACACACACGCAAACACACATCTCCTACCTATCAATTCATCTGTATTTACCTTTCTCTCTCTCTCTCTCTCTCTCTATCTATCTATCTATCTATCTATCTATCTCTCTATCTATCTATCTATATATATATATATATATATCCTTCTGTATTTATCCAATCTATCTATATCTATCTATCCATATATTATGTATCTCTACGTTTAATCTTTCAAATATATATTCTCATACATTTTCTTTATTTTCAGGTACGTGAATAAACATCAACTTTATAGTGAGTAAACATACGCCCTTTAATCACCAT
>NW_028234407.1:1553509-1556009 GCF_977035675.1 Penaeus japonicus
AGGGGAAAGGGTGATAAAAATCAGAATTATAACAAAATAAGAAAAAAAAAGAAGGATGAGGGAATCGGAGGAGAGACAATGATAATGATGATGGTGACGATGATGATCATAATGATACTTATGATGATTATGATGGCTACTATGATGAAAGTGATAGCAATAGAAATAATGATAATAGTAATGATGATGATAATGAAAATTAGGATGATATTGATAATGATAAGTATAAGGATGATATTGATAATGATGATAATTATAATGATAATGATAATGATGATAGTTATAGTGATAATGATAAAGTTGATAATGATAATGACGATGATAACGATTATGATTATATTGTCGTTGAAAATGAGTAGTATTGATAATGATAAGAAAGACGCTCAACGAACAAGGCAAAGAGCAAAGAAGAAGATAGAAAAGACAACGAAGAAAAGCAGAAAATAACAAAAAGAAAGAAAAGACAACGAAGAAAACCAGAAAATAACAAAAAGAAAGAGAAGACAACGAAGAAAAGCAGAAAATAACAAAACGGAAGAAAAGACAACTAAGGAAAGCAGAGAATAACAAAAAGGAAGAAAAAGCAACGAAGAAAAGCAGAAAATAACAAAAAGGAAGAGAAGACAACGGAGAAAAGCAGAGAATTACAAAAAGAAAGAAGAGGCAACGAAGAAAAGCAGAAAATAACAAAAAGAAGGAAAAGAAAAGAATGAAGAAAGGCAGAAAATAACAAAAAGAACGAAAGACAACGAAGAAAAGCAGAGAATAACAAAAAGAAGAAAAAACGAAGAAAAGCAGAAAAAAAGAACGAAAAGATAACGAAGAAAATCAGAAAATAACAAAAAGAACGAAAAGTCAACGAAAAAAAAACAAAAAAAAAACAAAAAAAAACACGAAAACACAACAAAGAAAAACAAAAAAAACAACAAAAAGAAAGAAAAGACAACAAAGTAAAAACCGAAAACAAGCAGAAAAACGCAAGTTGTCTCTTCAAAGCACATCACCAAAGCCACCGAGGGCCTGCAAGCAGCAATTGCTTGCATATTAAATAGAATAAAGCGGGTCTGATTTCACAGTCAGGACAAGGAGACCGATGGGAATTAGTTCCAGGAAGAAGGCGAAGAAATGTGAGAAAGAAAATTAAAGAATTAGAGAAGGTGAAAAAAATACGAAGAATGAGGTGATGGACGAATTTCAAAAAAAGGGAAAGGATAGAAAAAAAGGACAAAAAAGTCAAGAATAATTGTGAAGAAATACATAGAAAGAATGAGAAAATAAGGAGAAGGGGAAAAGAGAGAACAAGAGATAAAATTGATAGAAGATGAAAAACAAAAAAACATAGAGAGAGCGAAGAGGAGGAGGAAAAAGGCCAATGTAAGGAAGAGAAGAAGAAGAAGAAGAAGAAAAAAGAAAAATAAAATAAAAAGAGTAAGAAGATATGGAATGCTGATGATAAATGATAAAATGGAAGAGAAAACGAAGAGGGCGATAAACAAAGGTACGAAAAATACGAAGAGAGACAAAAAGAAAAACACAAGTAAGATAAGATAAAAAATCGAGATAAAAGATGATGAAAAAAAGAAAAAAAAAAGAAAAAAATCATATATAAAGAAGAGAAAAAATAAAACAGAACAAGATAAATATGACAAAAAGAGAGACAGAAAAAAAACTAAAAAAAAAAAAAAAAAAAACACGTCGAAGAAAATACACGCATTTGAATCACTAAAAGCTTGCAATAAGAGACGATGTGTGTATAAAGGCTTTCAACATTGCAACTACCCAGGGAGAGTCTGCAACACGCCCGCGCTTCATTGCGAGGATATAAATAAATACCCGAGTCATGACGTAACAACAAGCGAGGCCGCACGTGTGTTTGTTGTTGTTGTTTTTGTTGTTGTTTTTTTTCTTCTTAATTATCTATATTTTTTCTTCTTAATTATCTTCTTTTTCTTCTTAATTATCTTCTTTTTTTTCTTAATTATCTTCTTTTCTTCTGAATTATCATCTTTTCTTCCGAATTATTTTCTTTTTCTTCTTAATTATCTTATTTTGCTTCTTAATTATCCTCTTTTATTTCTTAATTATCTTCTTTTTCTTCTTAATTATCTTCATTTTCTTCTTTTATGTTGGTTTACGTCCTCTTCTTCTTCGTCTTCCTCTTGGTCTTCTTCTTCTTCTTCTTCGTCTTCCTCTTGGTCTTCTTCTTCTTCTTGGTCCTCTTCTTCTATTTCGTCTTCTTCTTCTAATTTGTCTTCCTCTCGGTCTTCTTCTTCTAATTTGTCTCCCTCTTGGTCTTCTTCTTCTATTTCGTCTTCTTCTTCGTCTTCCTCTTCTACTTGGTCTTCTTCATCTTCTTCTTTTTCTTTTTTTCTACGTATTTTTCGACTTCTTGGTCTTCTCACATTTCATCTTCTTCTTCCTCTTCTTCTTCTTCGTCTACTTCGTCTTCTCCATCTCTTTTAAACCTCTTTATCTATTCTCTTTCTTTGTTTTATTGTTA
>NW_028234407.1:1566009-1569358 GCF_977035675.1 Penaeus japonicus
AGGGGACGAGGATGGGGAGGAGAGGGAGGAGGGAAGGGAAGGAGAAGAGAAGGAGGGGGAGAGGAGAAGGGAAGTAAATAAAGAAGGAAAGAGGAGGAGAGGGAAAAAGAGAAGGGACGTGGGGAATGATAAAAGAGAGTGAAAGAGAGGGGAAGATAAAAGGGGAGGGAGCGGGTTCAGGGAAGGGAGAAGGAGAAGAAAAGAAGAGGGAAGGTAGAGGGATGACAGAGAGAGAGAGAGAAGGATATAGTGGGTGGGGTAGGCGGGGGGTAGGAGAGTCCGGTAGCGGAGAGGGTAGGAAAGAGAAGAGAAGAGAATATGCACGACGACACAAAAGAAAGTGGAGGGGAGGAGAAGGGAGGGGAGGGGAGGAGAGGGGAGGAGAGGAGAGGAGAGGGGATGGGAGGGGAAGGGAGGGGAGGGGAGGGGTGACTGTTCCGGTCACGAAAGCTAATGAAAATACGGAGAAATTTGCGATATTTCTGTGCGTCTCCTCACGTTATTACATCGTTATAATTTTGTTGAAATTAAGAAGGGGGGAGAAGAGGAAGAGATGGAGGTAGAAGAGGAAGAGATGGAGGAGGAGGAGGAGGAGGAGGTGGAGGAGGAGACGTTGGGGGAGGAGGAGGAGGAGGTGGTGGTGGTGGTGAAGACGTTGGGGGAGGAGGAAGAGGAGGAGGCGGTAGTGGTGGAGGAGGAGGAGGTGGATGAGGAAGAGGAGGTGAAAAGGAGGAGGAGGAAGTGGATGAAGAAGAGTAGGAGGTGAAAAGGAGGAGGAGGAAGTGGATGAGGAAGAGGAGGAGGTGAAAAGGAGGATGAGGAGGTGGAGGAGGAAGAGGTAGATGGGGTGAAGAAGGAGGCGTTTTAGGAGGTGGAGGATAAGGAGAAGGAGGTGGTGAAAGAAGAGGAAGTAGTGGAGGAGGAGGAGGAAGGGGAGTTGTGGAGGAGGAGGAGGAAGAGGAGGACGAGGTAGAGGAGGAGGAAGAGGAGGAGGAGGTAAAGGAGGAGGAAGAGGAGTAGTTGTCAGGGCTTTTGTTATTTATCAAAGTCTTTCTGGTCCCTTTGGTTCTCCTTATGATCCTTGGAATAATTAACTAAGCCACTCGAGGTTAAAAAGTAGGTCATATCCAAACCAAAAATGTTTACACGTATTTACAAAACACACATAAGAAGAGAACATAGCACATAGCACAAACAAAATATAAATAGGGAAGTCTTGTGGGGTATGAATCAGACGGTCTCAGGTTGTGACGCCGGAAGCTGTGGCGCCAGAGGCTGTGGCACCAGAGGCTGTGGCGCCAGAGGCCGTGGCGCCAGAGATTGTGGCGTCAGAGGCTGTGGCACCAGACGCTATGGCGCCAGAGGCTGTGGCGCCAGAGGCTGTGGCACCAGAGGCTATGGCGCCAGAGGTTGTGGCGCCAGAGGCTGTGGCGTCAGAGGCTGTGGCACCAGAGGCTATGACGCCAGAGGTTGTGGCGCCAGAGGCTGTGGCGCCAGGGTACAAATCCAGGCAGGAATAACACTGCAATGATCAGACAAGCATAATATCAACTTGAGGTTAACATTCACCTATGGAGGCTGAAAAAATAACAATATAGAAACCTAGCAGTTCTATTTTCACGTAATTTTCACAATATATAAACTTAAGTATATCAGAAGTGTACCAAAACAGAGTACAATATACTCACATCAGCGTGAATAGGCGAGAAGACCGGAACCAAGTGACCATCTATGCTTTGGAGGAGGAGGAGGAGGAGGAGGAGGAGGAAAAGGAAGAAGAGGTGGTGGATTAGTAAGAAGGGGAAAAAAAAGAGGAAGAAGGGATAGAAAAAGAAGACGAAAAATAATAAAAGGATGAAAAACAAAAAGGGGGAGGAGGAGGAAGAAGAAGAGAAGGAGGAGGAGGAGGATGGGGGGGGGGAGAAGAGGTCATGAACTCCTAAGCTACTTTTCCTTTCTTCATAAGTTCTTCTTATGTGTATTTATATATCAAGAAACACACACACACAGATAGATAGATAGATAGAGAGAGAGAGAGTGACAGAAGAAGAGAGTAAGAGAAAGAGAGAAACAAACTAAAGTAGGCACAGACGAAAGACATTGCCAAGACCCACGAGACTTGGCCAAGAAGATGATGCTTCTCTCATCACTTCGTCATCACTTCTTATTGTTCTTCGCTCTCCCCTACTCTCCCGCCTCCTGCTATCCTTCCCCTCTTCTTCCTTCCCCTTTTACTCCCCACCCACTCCCCTCGGCCCATAGCTTCACCCGTCTCCCCTTCCCCCACCTTTTCTGCTTCCCTCTCCTCCTCCTTCTCCTCCTCCTCCCCTTCCTTGTTCCCTCCTGTCCTCCTCCTTTTCTTTACCCCCACCCCCACCTTCCTCCCTTCTTATTCCCTCCTCCTATTAACCTGCTCCTCCCCATCGTTTATCCTTCCCTCCATCTATACCCCCTTTCTCCGCCTTATCCCCTCCTCTCCTCCATCCCTCCTCCACTTTCCTTCCTACCCCCTCCCCCTCCCTCCCCCTCCCTCCCCTTCTCCTCCTCTCCCTCCTCTCCTCCTCCCCTATCCTCTCCTTCCCTTCCCTCCTCCCCCCCTTCTCCTTCCTTTCCCCTTCCCCCACCCTCCCCTTCTCCTTCCCTCTCCTCCTCCTTCCTCCTCCACCTCCCCTTCCCCTTGTCTCTCCCCATCCTTCTCCCCTTTCTCTTAGCCTCCTCCTGACACCATTTCGAGTAATGTAAGATCAACTACACTTTCCCCAATAAAGGTCCCTAAGTAATATATTTTTTTCTTTCTTTTTTTGAAGGGCGGGGTGGGGGTAGGGGTGGGGGTGGAGAGTCTGACCTGTCCTGGATGTTACCCTTCAACGCTTTAGTGTATATATATATATATATATATATATATATATATATATATATATATATATATATATATATTTACCCCTAATTTACTTTCTTCTTTTCCTCTTACTCCTTTCCCAGTTATGACTCTCTCTCACTCTTTTCTCTGTCTGTTTCTAGTTCTCACTTCCTCTCTCTCTCTCTCTCTCTCTCTCTCTCTCTCTCTCTCTCTCTCTCTCTCTCTCTCTCTCTCTCTCTCCCTCTCTCTCTCTCTAATTATCTATTTCTCTCTCTACTCTCTCTCTATATCTCTCTCTCTCTCTTCTCTCTCTCTCTCTTCTCTCTCCTCTCCTCTCTCTCTCTCTCTCTCTCTTCTATATATTATATAAATTATATATATATATATATATTATATATATATATTATATATATATATATATATCCCCCTCCCTTTCTCCCTCCTACCTTCCTCCCCTTTATCTCAATCTCTCTCTCTTCATTCTTTCTT
>NW_028234407.1:1569458-1584458 GCF_977035675.1 Penaeus japonicus
AAAGACAAGGCAGAAAGAGGACGAGAGAAAGAAAGTAAATAGGAGAGAGAGCCTCTTTCCTTCCCTCCCACCTCCCCCCTCCCACCCCCTCACATCAGCCCTATAGAATTTTCATGTTCATTTTAACAAGAATCCAATTACAAAAGCTTTAAAGGCCCTGCTTCTATGTCAACAACTTTCTTTTTTTTAAAGGGAGGGGGAGGGGGAAGGGAGGGGAGGGGAGGGAGAAAGGGGGAAGGGAGAGGGGAGGGAGGGGAGAGGGGAGGGGGGAAGAGGGTTTTGATGTATGGCGTTTCGTCATTATCGTCATGTTTTTTTTTTGTTTGTTTTTTTCTTTTCTTTTCTTTCTTGTTTCTATGGTGAGGATGTATGGTTTTTTTTGATGAAGATATATATATGTATATATATTATTATTAGTTTTGTAGGGGTGTGAGGTGTGGGGTGGGGTAGGGGGATGGGGGTTGGGTGGGGGGTTGTGTGTGTGTCTGTGTGTTGTTGTTGTTGTGTACGTGTGTGTGCGTAAGTGTGTGTGTGTGTGTGTTTGTTTGTGTGTGTGTGTGTGTGTTTGTATGTAAATCCATGTGTGTTTTAGGTTGTGAGACAGACAGCGTTACGAGAAAGCACTGCATAAGCCAAGACATTTTTTTTTTTTCTCCGCCCACATAGCTAAGAGTGAAGTTCTAGCAGATGTGGCTTGTTTGCGGGCGTGGGGGAGGGGACGAAGAGGAGGAAGGGATGGGGTGAGGGTGGGGATGTGGGGTAGGGGGGAATCCAGATGTATGTTAACCACCTCCCCCCTCCCCCTCCCTCCCTCCCTCCTTCAGCATCTCCCTGTCTTCTTCCTTAAATATATTTAGGTCTCTCTCTCTCTCTCTCTTCGCTCTCTCTCTCAAACTCTCTCTCTCCCCACTCCTCTTTACCTCTCCCTATCCCCTCTCTCCCATTCTAATCTTTCTCTCCAATCACTCTCTCATCTTCCCTTCCCTCCGCCATCATCTGTTGTGTGTGTCTTCATCTCCCACGTTGCTATGCTATTTAAGGTGTTCGTCCTTCCTACACGGTGAAGAGAGAGTTAGAAAGACACAGAGAGAGAGAGAGAGAGAGAGAGAGAGAGAGAGACTTAGAAAGACACAGAGAGAGAGAGAGTGAATGAGAGAGAGAGAGAGAGAGAGAGAGAGAGGGAGAGAGAGTTAGAAAGACACAGAGAGAGAGAGAGTGAATGAATGAGAGAGAGAGAGAGAGACAGAGACAGAGACAGAGACAGAGACAGAGACAGAGACAGAGACAGACAGACACAAAGACAGACAGAGAGGAGAAAGAGAGAGAGACAGAGAGAGATAGAGAGAGAGAAAGAGAGAGAGAGAGAGAGAGAGAGAGAGAGAGAGAGAGAGAGAGAGAGAGAGAGAGAGAGAGAGAGAGAGAGAGAGAAGTAGAACGAAGCAACAAGAGAGAGGTACAGGCATAAGTGTCTCCCTCCACAACCTGTTCAAAAAGTCCCAAGGCGCCACGAATCCGCGCACACCTGTTGTAGCACGAAGGAAAAGTTTGAAATATTTCTTCGTAACGTTTCCTTAAACATCGTTTCGTTTTCTGTGGCGGTTATTAACGACGCGATTCTCCGTTTTCTTTATTCTGTTTTTTTATTATTTCATTCTCTGCGTAATGTTTCTTTGGACCATTGGGGATTTGTCTGAATAAAGATAAAAGTGATGTGGAGAGGGGGAGAGGAGGAAGGGGGGGAAGGGGGAGGAGAAAAGAGTTGTTCTTCTCTCCTCAACACCTCCTCCCTCCCCCCTCCTCTTACTCCCGTTCTCCCTCCACGCCCCCCCCCCCGCCAACCCCCCACCCCCTCAATTCCCCCATCGTCTCCTTGAGGAAAGTGACACGTGTTGAGATCGAGAACACGTGGTCTCGTGAACAAAAGCGTTCTCTGGAGAACACAACAACCGCCAACGTGTTCACATCACCTTTTGTTCATGTTTGTCTCTTTTTTTCTTTGTTTTTTCTTTTTTTAATTATTTGTTCATACACTCTCCAGAAGAAGGAAATTATTATAACTTTTGATGACGTAAGTTTCATTATTTTTAGCAGGTTTTACACAATCTCACCAGCTGAGCCGACGAATGGGTACGATAACAAACGAAAAAAACGACGATGTTTTTTCCACTTTAAAAAAAATACATCAAACAAAGCATGAAGAGGTACGATAATGCATTGTTTTTTTCTAATCTCCATCAATCTTTTTCCCTCCAGCGAAGCATGAGAAAAGACAACAACACAACAAAATATAAACAACAAAGCACATGTAAATAAGATTTAGCAATAAACATACCATCTAGTTTCTTTCCACATGTACGTGTTTCAATTAGATTCCACCCAAATCAACAGAAACGATCACATTACACTCTCCGTTTTCTATTTTTTCTTTCTCTTTTCATCCCTGACTTAAGTAAAAAAAAGAAAAGAGCGAAACCAGACATTGACTAAAAAAGATAGCAGTATATTCGAAAAATTATCCTTCCACGAGGGGGAAAATTTTGAGCCTAGCACACTACCACACTGCACAGCCAACACTGCTCAGAAAGGGTGCCAGAAGAAGGGGGAAGGGCCGAGTGCCACTGAGTGAGGGAGAGAGCCAAAATCTCTCTTACCCCCAAGATGGCACTCAGACAGAAGTGCCAGACAGTAAGGCAGTGCGGTTCAGCTGGTTCGGGTTCGTTTTTTTGTTTTTTTTCTCTCTCTCTCTCTTTTCTTCTTTTTTTTCTTTTTTGTATATTTTTTGGATTTTTTCTTTGTGTCCTTCTTCAATCTATTTCTTTTTTCTCTCTTTTTTATTTTCTTTATTTTGTTTGTTTTTTTATTTGTTTATTTATCCTCCTTCTTTCCTTTTTTCCATATTTGCTTCACTTTTATTTCCTTTTACTTCATTACCCTTTCTTTTTTTCTTTCTTTCTTTCTATTTACTTTCTCTCTCTTCTTGTCAAGTTTCTTTCTTTTTTATTACCATTATCATTGAAAATTATATTATCATCATTATCATTATATTTTTTATTCTTATCATCATTTTCGTTATTATTGGTATTGTCATTATCATGGTTATTTTTATTAACACCATCATCATTATCCTCATCTTCCTCCTCCTCATCATCATCATCATCGTCATCAGCATCACTATTATCATAATAGTAATGATAATATCAACAATGACAGTAATAATCATGAAGAAAATAATGAAATAATGATGATGATGATAATGATAACTTCATCATCCTTGCAATAAGCAGTAATAGCGCTATTGTTGCAACTTCTGTTATGACTCCTACCGGCATTATAGTTTATGTTGTTACTGCTATTGCTAAAGAATCGTCTATATCATCTTTGTTATTATTGTTCCTAGTGTCATCATTGTTATCATAATTATCATTATTATTGTTGTTGTTTTTTTATCACTCTTGTCATGTTATATTATCATACCATCATACCATTATTAGCAAGAGATAGGGAGAGACAAAGAGAGAAAGAAAGAGAGAGAGAGAGAGAGAGAGAGAGAGAGAGAGAGAGAGAGAGAGAGAGAGAAAGAAATCTTTTCCTTTTTTCTCTTCTTCACAGACAGACAGACAGACAGAGAGACAGAGAGAGAGAGAAAGAGACAGAGAGAGCAAGAGAAAGAGAGAGAGTAAGAGAAAGTGGGCAACAGAAAAGAGGTAAGAAAACAAACGTAACAATTCAAGAGAGAGAGAGAGAGAGAGAGAGAAAGAGAGAGAGAGACAGCGAGAGAGAGATCCTGACCCTTAAAAAAACATATGAACCTCGACCTTTTAAGACTCCAAAACGAAAAGTAAACGAAATAAACGACACCATCTATGACACCCTCCACCCACCTCCCCCTCCCCCCACCCCCACACCTCCCCCGCATGACACTTGACACCTGACACCTCACGCCCAGAGATATGATTCAGTGGCAGTCATGAATCGTGACTGAGCTGACAGCCTCTATGGAATGACTCTATGGGTGGGTTTAAGGGGTGGGGGAGGAGGGGAGGGGAGGGGAGGGGATGAGGATGGGAGGGGGAGGGGTGGGGGGGGGTAAGGAGGGGAGGGGAGGGGAGGGGAGCTAGGAGAGAGAGAGAGAGGAAGAGGAGGGGAGCTAGGAGAGAGAGAGAGAGGAAGAGGAGGGGAGAGGGAAAGGAGGGGGAAAGAGTGAGAGAAGGAGAGGGAGGGGGGGGGAGAGGGGGAGGGGAGGAAGGGTTTAGGGGTAGGAGCAGGTAGGAAAGAGGGGGTAGGGGGGGAGCCATAGAAATACTTTCCTTTTTGAGTGCTTTATCATAAATAGATAAATAGATAAAAAAAGGAAGAAAAAGCGGCGAAACAAGCAAACAAATAAACAGTAAAGCATTAAAACAAAGAAATAAAAATGAACAACACATACACACACTCAAACACACACATACACAAACACACATACACAAACACACATACACACACAAACTCACACACACACACAAACACAAACACATAAAAATACACATACATGTGTGTGTGTGTGTGTGTGTGTGTGTGTGTGTGTGTTTTCTTATCTTGAATTGTCTTCATAATAACGAAAATATTCTAAAGATCCGATTAAATCATGAACATCAGAATGCGCAATCTATTCAATGATGACTCGTGTCGCAAGAATTTAATAACAATTTAATCATATCGCAAACCTTTTAATAATGGCAAGAGCGAGATCAGATTAAAACACAAGATTAAGAAAAAAAAAATATATGATAAAAAGTTATTTGTTACGCTTCTCTTGGTAAAAAAAAATGTTTTGCGATGAAAAATATTATTTGTTACGCTTCTTTTTCTTTTTTTTTTGCAATGAAATAGTTGTTGTCGTATTGTTGTTGTTGTTGTAAGTGTTGGTTACTGTTTTTTTGTTTTTGTTTTTGCTTTTCTTGTTGGTAGTGGTAGTGTTTCAATTCTTGTTTTTGTTTTTGTCTTTGATGCTACTGGTGATGTTTCATTTGTTGTTGTCCTTGGAAGGGAGGATTGTGTTGTTGTTGTTGTTGTGAATGGCGTTTTTGTTGATGGCGACACTGATTTTATTCACACTTGTTATTGTTATTGTTGCAGTTATATATATATTTTTTTTTTTTTTTTCATCACAGTAATTCTATTGTTATTTTTATTATCATTATCATTATTTTTGTTATTATCATTGTCTTTGATATTATCATTACCCTTACGATCATCATTATTATAATTATTATCACTATTATTATCATTATTAATATTATTATTATCGAGATTTCTATTATTATCATGATTATTATTATTATTATCATTATCATTATTATCATTATCATTATCATCATTGTTATTGTTATCACCAGGATTGTGATTACCATTATTATCATTATGAGTATATTTATAATCGTTATTATTAGAATAATTACCATCATCATCATTGATATCATTATTGTCATTATTATCTCTCTCTCTCTCTCTCTCTCTCTCTCTCTCTCTCTCTCTCTCTCTCTCTCTCTCTCTCTCTCTCTCTCTCTCTCTCTCTCTCTCTCTCTCTCTCTCTCTCTCTCTCTCTCTCTCTCTCTCTCTCTCTCTCCCTCTCTCTCTCTATCTCCCTAACATTCCTTTTTTATATCCGCCATTTTGTTTTCCCCTCGTTTTCCGATTACGTCATCGTTAGTGCCGTCATAAAGAGATGACGTCATCCAGAGTGACTTGCAGTGTAATCCTACGCTTTCATCCTAACGTCCTTTTTACGACCCTTCTCTTTGTTGTTTTTGAATAATTGTGTCTTTGAATTTAATTATCTTTTTTTTTTCTATATTTTCTGTTCCTTGGACGAGCAGATAATTGAAAATTTGTAAGAAATTTGAAATAATTGAATGTAAAGATTGCGTAGATATAAATAAGGATGATGATAGTGACAATGGTAATAATTTTGATGATGATGATGGAACTAATGATAATTATGTCAATGATGGTATGATGATAGTAGTGATGATAATAATAGTAATAATAATAAGGATGGTGAGAATGATAATAGTAATAACAATGATGATAATAATGATAACAATATGAATTTTAATGATAATCATAATGACAACAACAACAACAATGATGATAATGATAACAATAATGAGAATAATGATAAAGATGATAATAACAATAAGGATAATAATAATTACGATAATAACAACAATAATGATAATGATAGCAATGATAATAACATCAACAATAATAATAACAATACCATTCATAAAAAAGATGATGATAATGATAATGATAACAGGGATAATAATGATATCAACAAAAACAACAACAATAATAACAGAAATGGCAATTTGAAACGCACAGATGGCAAAAACAGATAAAGAAGACAGATAACAAGATAACACAAAAGTGACATAAAAAAGGAAATACCCGTAAGAAAAGATAGGAATGAGAGGGGGGGAGTGGGGGTGGGGGGGTAGGATGATACTCGGGTATGTTGATGGGGAGGAGGATGGGTAGGGGGGAGGATGAGGGGGGGTGATAGGGGAAGGGTAGGGGAAGGAGGGGAGAATGTAGGGAGAGGGATAGAGAGAAGGGAGAAAGGGAGGAGGGGAGGAAGGATAGGAAGAAGAACAGAGGGGGATGGGAGAGGGGTGGAAGGAAGGAGGGAGGGAGAGGAGGAAGAGGTGTTGAAGAAAGGGAGGAAAGGAGGAAGTGAGGGATATAAGGAGAAGGAAAAGGAGAATAGGAGGAGAGAGACATACAGAGTAAAAGAGAGAGAGACAGACAAACAGACATACACAAACAAACAAAGACAGAGACACAAACCTAAAAAGAGAAAACCCAATCAAACAGACAGACAAACAAACAAACAAACAGATCCCCCTCCCCCATACCCCCTCCCCCTACCCCCACATCCCCCCACAAGACGACCAAAACAACAGTCCAAACCAACAGAGAGAAGAGTTATCATGGCGCCATCAACAACGAGACAAATCTTACTCACCAAGGCATACTCCCTGTTCTCAAGGAGCTTCATCTTTGTCTAATTCAATGTGTCGGCATCCTCAGACCTATCTCAAAGCTTCAAGACATATATACAAAGTCTTTCCTTGCCCCTTCCCCTCTCGTTTTTTTCTCTTTTTCTCTTTTGTTTTCATTTTTTCGGTTTTTCTCATTGCGCGCCATCTGTTGACGGAATGGGGAACCGACAACAAAGGCATAAAAAACGGTGAATTGGATCCGTTCTAGCTCCCCTTCTCTCTTCTTTTTCTTTTTTTTATTTTTTTTTCTTCTTCTTCTTCGCTCTTAATTTTCTACTCTTTCTTCTTCTCTTTCCTTTTATTCTTTTTGTCTTTCTTTATTCCTCTGCTTTTCGATTTCTACTTCTATCTTCTTTTTTCGATTATTTCTTCTATCTTCTTTTTCTCTTTCTTCTTCTTTATATTTTCCTTTTTCTTTTTCTTTTCTTCGTCTTCCTCTTCTACTTTATCCTCTCCTTCTAGTTATTCTTCCTATTATCGTTCTCGTTTTTCCTTTTTCCACTGTTTCTTATATATTTCTTCTTCTTCTTCTTCTGTATTTTTTTTTTTTTCGTCTTCTGTGATTCTTGATTTTGTCTTCTTATTATACATATCTATCTATCTGTCTGTCTGTCTGCCTCATTGTATTCCCCTCCTTCTCTCTCTCTATCTCTCTCTTTCTCTATCTATCTATCTATCTATCCATCTCCCTCTATTTATCTCTCTCTCTCGATCTATCTCCCTCCCAACGATCTACCTCTATCTATCTATCTATCTCTCTATCTACCTATCCCCCTCCCTCTATCTACATACCTCCATCTATATACCTCCCTCCCTCTATCTATCTATCTATATATCTATCGATCCCCCTCCCTCTATCTATCTACATACCTCCATCTATATACCTCCCTCCCTCTATCTATCTATCTATCTATCTATCTATCTATCTATCAATCCATCTACTCCTGAACCCTCTCCGTCAACCCACCAACCACATGTTGCAAATAAATTCCGCTTTTCACGTGTTCCACCGTCTCTTGCCGATGACGGGTAAAGCTCGAGGCTAAACACATAAAATGATATTTATAAGCGCACCAGAGTTCTTCAATGTTTTTTTTTTTTTTTTTTTTTTTTTTTTTTTTTTGTGGTTCTTCTTCTTTTTCTGCTTTTCCTTCTTCTTCTTTTTCTTTTTTCTTCTGATTTTTCTTTCTTCTTTCTGCTTCTTCTTCTTCCGCTTCTTCTTTTCTTCTTCTTTTTTTCTTCTTTCTTCTTCTTCTTTTCCCTCTTCTTCTTCTTCTTCTTCTCCCTCTTCTTATTATTATCCTTTTTCTTTTCCCTCTTCTTCTTATTCTTCTTTTTCCTCTTCTTCTTCTTCTTCTTTTCCCTCTTCTTCTTCTTCTTCTTTTCCCTCTTCTTCTTCTTCTTCTTCTTTTTCTCCCTCTTCTTCTTCTTCTTCTTTTCCCTCTTCTTCTTCTTCTTCTTCTTCTCCCTCTTCCTCTTCTTCTCCCTCTCCCTCTTCTTCTTCCTCTTCTTCATCTTCTTCCTCTTCTTCTTCTTCTTCTACTCTCTCTTTTTTTCTTCTTCTACTCCTTCTTTTTCTTCTTCTTCTACTCCTTCTTTTTTCTTCTTCTTCTTCTTCTTTTCTCCCCCCCCCCCTTTTTCCCCTTCTTCTTCCTTTTTTTCCTCTTCTTCTCCCTCTTCTTTTTCTTCTCCTTCTTCCTCTTCTTCTCCCTCTCCCTCTTCTTCACTTCTTCCTCTTCTTCTTCTTCATCTCTCTCTTCTTCTCCTTCCTTTTCTTCTTCTTCTTCTCTCTCTTCTTCTTCTTTTTCTTTCACTTCTTCTTCTTGTTCTTCTTCTCGCTCTTCTTCTTCATTTGAGTATAATCTCCGATGGGTTTGTTCCTTAAGTTCGTAAAGTTTTGGAAGTTACTCTTTAGATGTGTTTGTGCGAGAGGGTAGATGTATCAGTATATTGTTCATTTGTTTGTTTTTGTTTTTGTTGTTGATTTTTTCACCGCGTTCGGACACAATATGGTGTGTTATTTTCAGCGTGTTCGGACTTAGGATGGGTTTCCGATTTCACCGTATTCGGACAAGTGACAGATTTCTAAGTCTTGCCAATTTCATGGCGGTCGAACAGCTGATTAGTTTCCACTTATTATCATACATGTGATTATCCTTTATTATGTTGTTTTTCTAATTTCACCGTCATTTTTAACTGTGATTTTTGGGTGATTTTAACACATCATCCAAATTAAGCCAATTTTCACCACATTCGGACAACGGCGGTCATAATCAGAAATGCAGTCTCGCTTTGATGACAGTTTATCCCCCCCACCCCCCCATCCACCCCCAACCCCCCTCTCCATCCCCACCCTTACCCATATCTTCCCCTCCTCTACCACCCATACAATCCCCAACCCTATCCCTTATCCCCCCTACCCCCTACACCCCTACCCATCTACCACCCCCATTCCTCTCCTTCGTCCAACCCCTCCTCCTCCTCCTCCCCCCTCCCTATCCCCTCCCCACCCCACTGCGAATACCTTTACCCAAACCCCACCATTGTTGGAGTAACCCACATCTGCTTAAATCCTCATGGCCACCCACGGTCAAAAGACCCCCCTCCCCCCTCCCCCTCCTACCCCATACCCCCCCTCCACCCTCCTCCTCCTCCTCCTACCCCATACCCCCCTCCCTCCCTACAACCACCCTCTTCGGTCACCCATTTCAATATCTATGCCTTTACCCTTTCCCCCTTCCCTTCCCCCTCCCCCTAACCCTCACCCTCACCCCTCCTCATCTCCTTAAGCCACCCTATTCCTTCACTCATTTCAATATCAATTCCCTCTCCCCCCCTCCCCCCCTCCCCCTCTTCTCTTCCCCCTTCTCTCTTCCCCATTCTCTCTCCCTCTCTCCCCCCTCCCCCACCCCTCCCCCCCACCCCCTCCCCCAACAACAAAAAAAGGGAGCGGGTTGACCTGTCTGTGTCCTTTCAGGCTCTTCCTTATACCTTATACCTTATACTTAGTCCTTATACTGTCTATTTTATATTCTCTTTTATCAGATCCGTGTAGTTCTTTTCATCTTGCTGCATAGCTTAATGCATTAATATTTGCAATGCGAATTTGCAATTTGTAATCTGATAGTCTGTGTTGATTTATAGGCCTATATATTTTGTTTTGTTTCTGTGTTATTTTTAATCTCTTTGTCTTCTACTTCTTCGATTTCTTTTCTTCTTTTTTTTTATCTCTATTTCACTTTCTTCCTCCTGCTCTTCTTCCTCACTCTCCTCTCTTTTCTCTTCTTCCTCCCTTTCCTCTGTTTTCTCTTCTTATCTATCTTTCTTCTTTGTTTTTCATATTTCCTCGTCTTCCTCCCCTCGATTTTTATCTTCTTTCCCCTCTTTCATTTTTCATTTGTTCCCTTTTTTATCCTCTTCCTCTCTCTACCCCTCCTTCTTCTCTTTCAATCTCTTTCAACTCTTTTATTGGTTATCACCCTATGCCCGTGTTTTCCTCCTCCTCCCCTTCCTACTCCTCCTCCTTTATTTGTTTCTTCCCCTCTTCCTCTTCTTTTTCTTCTTCTTCTCTTCCTCCTCTTCCTCTCTCTTCTTCTTCTTCTTACCCTCCTCCTCTTTCTACGTCTTCTTCATCATCATCTTCCTCTTCTTCTTCTCTTCATCCTCCTTCTTCTCTTCCGCCTCCTCCTTCTCCACCTCCTACTCCTTCCATCTCCTCTTCCTCCCTCCCTTCCTCCTCCTCCCTCCTCCTCCTCCTCCTCCTCCCTCCTCCTCCCTCATCCTCCTCCCCCTCCTCATTCTTCTAATCCTCCTCCTTCTCCCCCTCTTCCTCCTCCTTCACCTCCTCCTCTTTCTCTTTCATCTTTACCTTCCCACACCTTCTTTTATTCGTCTCTTACTCCCCCTCCTCCTCCTCCTCCTCCTCCCCCTCCTCCTCAACCTCCTCTTACTTCTTCTATTTCTCCTTCTCTTTATCAATATAATCTCCCTCCCTTCAGCTGACGCACAAGTCAAGTGTATATATATATATATATATTCATGAGTGACATTTGATTTCTGGATGACATTTCACGAGATAAATACAAGCTAGCTCTTCGTAGGAGAAAAATATCAGGTATGCATTGTCTCGCAATTGTGTAGATGATTGTGTGTTGGTGGGATGTGTTTGTGTGTGTGTTTGTGTGTGTGCTTGTGTGTGTTTGTTTGTGTTTGTGTGTTTGTTTCTGTGTTTGTGTTTGTGTGTGTGTTTGTGTTTGTGTTTGTGATTGTGCTTGTGTGTGTGTGTGTGTGTGTGTGTGGTTGTGCTTGTGTGTGTGTTTATGCCTCTGCGTGTGTGTGTGTGATTGCATAGATGTATTATAGTGTTTATGCGCATTGATACATTTATATGCAATGATATACAAGTTTGTATAAAAAAATGTATGGGATTATCCTGTTGCAAAGGGATCAATCGCAAACGACACATCCTTGGTCTCAGAGGCGTTGCAGTGCAATAAGGAAGCATATGATCTTCTCAAGATGAAAGAGAATAAGGAAAAGGGAGCATGCAAGATGAAGGAGGAAAGGGGAAAGTGAAGATAAAAGATGAAAACGTAAGAACGGATAAGAGAAAGATTAAGCGAGGGAGATATGTGTCTGTGTTTGTGTGTGTGTGTGTGTGTGTATGTGAATGCCTGTGTGTGTGTGTGTGTTTATGTGTGTGTGTGTTTGTGTATATGTTTCTATATGTGTGTGTTTGTTTTTTGTTTGTTTGTGTCTGTGTGTGGGTGTATGTGTTTGTGTGTGTTTGTTTGTGTGAAATGAAAATAAACGAAAATATAGAAATAGAAATTGAAATGTAAAACAAAGACTGTGAGAGCGGATGGGAAGAAAGAGAGAGAAAAAGAAAGAAAGAAGAGATAGAGAGACAAAAAGAAAGAGAAAAACAAAACCAACAACCACAAAAGAGGCAAAGATATGGAGAATTGAAAAAAAAAGAGTTACCCGAAAACCTCATTCCAAACTGACCTTCACAGCGGCTTAAATACCACCAAAAGAACACATCGGACTGAAGGGCGTGAAAAAAGGAAAAGAGAAAGAGAAGAGAGAGAGAGAGAGAGAGAGAGAGAGAGAGAGAGAGAGAGAGAGAGAGAGAGAGAGAGAGAGAGAGAGAGAGAGAGAGAGAGAGAGAGAGAGAGAGAGAGAGAGAGAGAGAGAGAGAGATAGAAAGAGAGATACTCAGAAAGAGAGAGAGAGGGGAGGGGAGGAAGAGAGAAGAGATAAAAAGAGACAGAGAGAAGAGATAGAAAGAGGGATAGAAGAGATAGAAAGAGACAGAGAGAGAGAGAACCGGGAGGAAGGGGAAGGAGGGGAAGACTGATAGGGTGAAAAGGGTTACAGAACGATTTAGAGAAAAAGTGGGGGGGGGGGATGAAAAGGGATAGAAAAGGATGAAAGGGAGGCAGGAAGGGGAGGAGGGAGAAGGGGGAGGGATAAGCAGCAATAAAAAAAGGATTAACGATAACTTGTCTGATCGCTCCGTGCAAGATGAATGCGGATGCAATTTCGTAATATCAAAAGGGTAATGGTTATATTTCCTATTGGTATCATCATGTTAGTGACATTAGGGCCGTTGTTGGTAGTAATGATGAGGATGATAATGATGATGATGATGATGATGATGGTAATAGTGATGATAATGATGATGATAATGATGATGATGATAATAATGATGATAATGATGATGATGATGATAATAATGATGATAGTGATGATGGTAATGGTGATAATTATGATGATAATGATGATGATGATAATAATGATGATAATAATGATGATAATCATGATGATAATAAAGGTGATGATGATAATAATAATGATGATGATGATAATAATGATGGTGATGATGATGATGTTAACGGTTAGAATTATAATGATAATGATGATGATAAAGATGATAATGATGATAATGATAATGGTTAGAATTTTAATGATAATGATGATGATGTTAATAATAACGATAAAAAACATCAACGATAGTAATAACAATAAGAACAACAACAAAAATAATGATAATGATTTTTAAAAATGTATAATAATATTAACAATGATAACGATAAAAATAATGATAACAATGACAATAACAACAACAATAATAATAAAAACGATAATGATAAATCCACCTTTTTCGATCCAGAATCCTTAAATACCTCACGGTCTCATCACCTCCTTTAATCCTTCAAGATTCAGAACCTCCATGTCCTGCACATCCTTAAAATCAGGATGTCAGATGTCATGCAGAATCCGTGATCGAGTGACACCTCCTTCAGTCTCGTTTCTCTAAGTCTTGTGTAAGTCTTAGGGGCTTGAATCGTTTAGAAAAAGGTGTAGGTTTTTTTTTTTTTTTTTTTTTTTTGGGGGGGGGGATGGGGGGATGGGGTTGGGTAGAGGTATTAAATGGGTTCTAGTTGGTAGTGGCGTTTATGTTTCTTTGGTTGTTGTTTTTTATGTTTGGTTGTCTGTTTCTATGTGTGTGTGTGTGTGTGTGTGTGTGTGTGTGTGTGTGTGAGTGTGTGTATGTATATATGTATACATATATATACTATATGTATATATATATACATATATATATATACATATATATATATATATATATATATATATATATATATATATATATATATATATATATATATATATATACATACACACATATACATATATAAGTTTGTACGTGCAAAAAGAAAACATCTAAAGATAAGCAAAACCTTCTTCAAAAACTTGCCTCCTCAAAAAATTTAAGATGAATAGCTGTCTTAGTTTTTTTTTTTTTTTTTTTTTTTCATTTTTTCTCTCTCTCCTGTTTTGGTTTCGTATCAAAGAAATTTCGCACCTGCCGTTCCGTCACATCCGAAGAAAGGAGGCGGCGCTGAATGAGAGAGAAAGAGGGAGGGAGGGGTAAGGTAGATAATGCTGGGAGGGAGGGAAGGTGGGAGGGAGGGGAGGTGGGAGGGAGGGGAGGTGGGAGGGAGGGGAGGTGGGAGGGAGGGAAGGAGAGAGGGAGGGGAGGTGGGAGGGAGGGAAGGTGGGAGGGAAGGTGGGAAGGTGGGAGGGAGGGAAGGAGGGAGGGAGGGAAGGTAGGAGGGAGGGAAAGTGGGAGGGAGGGAAGTAAGGGTGGGAGGGTGAGGGAGGTAGCGAGATAGAGAGAGAGAGGGGGGGGGGGGTGAGACAGACAGAGACAGACACAGACAGAAAGACAGGCAGAGAGACAGACAGACAGAAGTAGTAACAACGAGAAAGACAGAGCGAGAATATGAAGAGATACATCGATAGACAGTCAAACATTTTTATTAGATCAACAAGCATAAATATATAGACAGATAGACAGACAGAACGTTAGACGAACAGATAAGCAGATAGACAGACGTATAAACAGATAGATATAGATACAAGAGACCCCCTCCCCCCCAGCCCATCCCCCTCTCCCCCTCTCTCCCTTCGCAGCCCTTCCCCTTTTCCCCCCCAGCCATTCCCCCTCTTTCCTTCCCCCAGCCCTTCCCCCTCTCCCTCCTCCCTCCCAGTCCTTCTCCTCTCCTCCTCTCCTCCTCTCCCCCTCCCCCAGCCCTTCCCACTCTCCCCCTCTCTCCCTCCCTCCCAGCCCTTCCCCCTCTCCCCTCTCCCCTCTCCCCCCAGAACTTCCCCCTCTCCCCTCTCCCCCCAGAACTTACCCCTCTCCCACCAGACCTTCCCCCTCTCCCCTTCCCCCTCAACCCTCTCCCCCTCCCCCCTTATCTCCCAGCCTCTCCCCCTCTCTCCCCCTCTTCCCTCTCCCCTTAGACCTTCTCCCCTTTCCCCCTCCCTCCCAGCCCTTCCCCCTCTCTCCCTCTCTCCCCCAGCCCTTCCCCCTCTCCCCCTCTTCCCCTCTCCCTCTTCCCCTCCCTCCCTCCCAGCCCTTCCACCTCTCTCCCTCCCCCCC
>NW_028234407.1:1599458-1601958 GCF_977035675.1 Penaeus japonicus
AGAGAAAGAAGGGATGGGCTGAGGGAGGGGGGAAAAAGAAAAGGGAGGGGAGGATAGGGAGGGAAGGAAAGGAGGGGGGAAGAGGGAGAGGAAAGGAGGGAAAAAGAAGGAGAGAAAAGGGAAAAAAAATGGAGGTGAGGGAGGGGAGGGACGGCAGGGAGATGATGGAAGAGAGAGAGAGAGAAAGAAAATTTATATTTTTATGTACGTGTTTGTGTGTGTGTGTATGTGTGTATGTATGACCATGTATGCATGTATTCGCGTATACGTTAGAAGCTCGCATACGAAAACAAACATCTACATAAACATTACGTCATTCCTATTTTAAAGAAGAACAGACTTCAGGCAAGGAAATTCCCCGCCAGAGCTTAGAGCGGACAAAGTCGTTGGTGAGATGACACGAACTTTAAACTCCAGCGACTTAAATGAGAGATTATCACAAAAGTACGAACTGGCAACTCACAAAGCTCCTCGTGGCAGTGTTGCCAACGGGCGAGCGAGAGTTTCAAACCGTCTCCAGGGGGAAACTAAATCATATTTTGTCTACGTAAAAGAAGAAGAAGGAAAAAAAAATGAAATAAGTAGAGGAAGATAAAAGCGAAACAAATCATTAAAAAAAATGAACAACGGAGCTCAATCATAGAACAAACAACGTTGGAAAATGCATAAATAATGAAGTTAATAATTCATACTGACGTATTTCCATCAACCGAACTTTAAAAAATTAGTTATAATTTGACCTTTTCTGATATGAGACGAAAATCAAAGTCCAGACTATAACTTATCTCAGTTTTTAATGTCAATTATCTTTCGTGTCTATCTATTGGTCTGTTTCGATAGATTTTTCAGATAGATGAATAAGCAATAACGAATCGTGGAAACGAGGAGATGGGAAAAGAAGATAGAAAGAGGGATAAAATAAGGGAAGCAGATGGGGGTATGGAAGAGGGGGGGCAAGGAAGGATGATGAGGGGAAGGGAGGGGGGTAAGGAAGGAATAATGAGGGGAAGGGAGGGGTAAAGAAGAAAGTAGTAACGAAGAGGTGGTGAGGGGAAGGAAGGGGGTAAATAGGGATAGGATGATGAGGGGAAAGAGAGAGAGTAAGGTAGTAGAAAGTGCAAGAAAAAGGTGGAAATATTTAATATTTTTTGGAAAAGGTGGTAAATAGTGACGAAAAGTGATGAGATTTTATTCAAAATTTACCCTTAATGGAGTATTGAGAACACTGAGGGTTTTTCCCTTCTCTTCTCCTGTTTTCTTTCAATCATTTCTTTACCTTCCTTTAATTAATTCCAATCCTCTATCCTCACCTTTCTCTTCTTTCTTTCTTCTCCTATCACCTTTTAACTTTCTCTTTTTCCCTTTTTTTTCTTTCTTTTAATTTCTCTCTTCTCCTCCCCTTTTAACTTCCTCTCTTAACTTTATCTTTCTTTTCTTTCTCCTTCTACTAACTCTATAATCTCCCCTCTTTCCCCCCCCATTCATAAACTACCCTAACACTCCCAAACAACCACCCTCACTCTCTTTCTCATTCTCCATCTCCCACTTCTCTCTATTTTCTAATCTCAAACTCTCCTATCTCTCCTCTCCTTTCCCTTTTCTCCACCCTCCCTATTTTCTCTCTTCTTTTTTATCACTCCTCCCTATATCTCTCTCTTTTTATCTTCTCCTATCTCACCTATCTCTATCTTTCTTTACATCTATCTCCTTTCCCTTTTAACAATCTTTTCTCTACTTTCTTATTTTTATTTTTCTCTTCTTCTTATTTAATTGTTAATTCTCTTCTATTTCTATCTTCTTTTTATTCTCTTTATTCTTTTTATACCCTTCCTTTTTCAAACTCTCTTACATTCATCCCCCTATCAATCACTCTACCCCAACCCTAACAATCCCTTCAACCCACTCCTATATTATTCCACCATTCTATTCCTCCTTTTATATTTATTTTTTTTTTTTTTCATCTTTCGTTTTTTTCCTTTTAACTTCTATATCTCTCTATATCTCTCTATCGCTCTATCTCTCCCTCTCGCACTCTATAGCTCTCTATATTCGATCTCGTCGAGCCGCTCTATCTCTATATATATATCACTTTTCGCTCTCTCTATATATATATATCTATATATCGATTAGTCTCTAGCTCTCTTGAACTCCCTACATACACCCCACCCCTCCCCTCCCTACCTAGAAGATCAAATAACTTCTGAGCAGAGCTACAGAGACTAGAGATATGAGAGATCTCCTGAACACCAAACAGCCAAGACCCTAAAACTGAAACTTCCTCCAAAATTCCCTTCCAAGACCGCACGCCATCCGGCCGCTGACCCAGAAGCAATTAGATGAACTTCAGGACAGACATGCAGATCATAATGCTAACCGATGATATGATGCTGGCCATCGCCTGAGATTTGATCCCGCTAATGATGATTGCCAAGATCACAGACCAACATGCTCTCTCTCTCTCTCTTTCTTCCTTTATCTCTCACTCTCTCTCTCTCTTTCT
>NW_028234407.1:1616502-1619002 GCF_977035675.1 Penaeus japonicus
ATCATTCGACGCTTTGATTTCTCTAGTTATCTTGAGTGAATTTACGATTACATTTTACTACGTATAATGCATGATTTGTTTTTCTGTGCGTTAGTTAAGTAAATAACTGTAAATCACATCATATTCTTATGGCAATAACTTCGAAATTTCTTATGTAGAATTTCTAATTCTGTGTGATTTTCTTAAGTTTTCGTTCCTATGCGAAATTTAACATGACGTATTTCTTCGAACAAAAATATATTATCAAATTACATGATTCAGATTCGTTCTTTGATCTCGTGTGATTAATTTTCTTGTGAATTTAAATATTTTCCTTTTTGAATATGGTTTATACTATGTATTCGTGGAAATATAATTCACTTTGCGTTTGCATTTATTATAATTGTTCGTTTATTATGAGAAATTAATATAATTTCTTTTCTTTGCTTTAATATACATTAAAATAAATGTATTTTGCATATGACCTCACTTGACCTGTGACCCGTTCGTATGGTCAATCTGAACATAAAACTTTGACAATGTGTTATATTTTCTCGCGACCATTCTGTCCCTTGTGGTCAAATTCATGACCGTGTGATATTGGGAAATAGCATCACATGTGACCCTCGGTCACTTTATGACCGCGTTCTGTATGTGTATTCGTAAGAAAATCGTTAACAAATATTAAGAATTATATGTGTCTTAACTCTGATTTTCTCTACATTTTCATTTATTTTATTGTCTGCATATATGTTGTACTATATTTCTAATGCATGACTTATATATCTGCATCTTCTGTAACATGACATACTTTGTCATTTGTGATTCGATTATGGGTCACACTACTGACCTCACTCGGTCATCTTGTAATCCGATGATTGGATTAACAATTTGTACTGTCTTGTGAAATTCTATATATTTCCCAACATTCGACAGTATATGTTTTAATAATTTTTTACTTTGTGGACTTATGATTGTTAATTCATTACAATCTCTATGGCAATTATTTCATATCATAACATGTTTCATCACTTCATATTATGATTTATCATCACATTTAGCTAGAAATGTTGACAGATGCATGTTCGTTTCTTAGCCTTATTCCCATTTCATTGTATAGTCATATTCGACTATCTTTGCATTTTTCATTGCATTATTGATTATTGTTACTTCCATATTTCATTGTTTAATTGCAAGTAACTTTAATCATCTTATGATATGATTGTCATTATTTTTAATTTTAAGCAATTGTCGACTTCGACAACATTAAACATATATGTTATCATCATAGGCCTCTCCGAGTTTCCGACCTTTCGAAACATTTCATGGGTCAATCGGAACGCCAAATATCTTATCATGTTATTACGAACGCAACGTTCATTAGGACAGTCAGGAAAAGGTTTACTTATCATTTCATATTTTATAGCTTTTCAGCTTAATTTTGCCTTTCTCCAGCTACTGTACCTCACTTATCATGCCTTCATTGCATGACGCCCATTGCAGATGCATCTCACACCCTATTCCGCGTATCTATGGTACCACAATTGAATAAACCGCGAATTACGGGTTAATTTTTCGCACTCCGGTGCACCGCGCCTTCGGAGATCTTGACAACCTGACGTCACAATTAATTCTCTCAAACAGAGATAGCGCGCTTATCACTTATCAGACGTTCCAGGCTTGCTAACTCCACATTTTTTATTAGCTATGCACATATTAATGGTATTTCTTTCAGTTGCCCCGATCTTGGCTATTACGCCGCACCTTATTTCAGAAGGACGAGTTCGGCCACGCAATTGAAATATCTTAGCATAGTCTAATAATTCATCATATTTATCTTTGTTCTCGAGCTAAGACAGCGTTTCCCCACGGGACGAGTTCAATTTGGCGCATGGTCTTACCGACCACTAGCATGGTCAAGCAAGGTAAATCACCTATTCCGTAACGGAACGACCTCCAGGTCAATATTTTAATAATATTTTTTATTTCAGCTCTCATTAACATTTATTTTTCCAGTCTCATCCAATCTGACTCATGTCGTGCCTTCTAATTTATTGAAGGACTGGATTCGGTTGATATTTGGATTAATAATTTTTTTTCTTTCATATGCATACTCATGATATTTTTTTACCCACTTTGCCTCAAATCTTGACTTCCGGTCACGCCTATTTAAAGGATTAGATATGGTTGGTAATTTGGCTAATTATTTTTTTTTACATGCATCATACACATTTACATTGTTCTCCCTAATTTGCTACTGACCTTGGCTCATATGCCGTGCCTTCACTCCCCGAAGGACTAGACTCAGTTAGTAAATGGAAGAATTACATCTTAACTTATCATTTTTTTCATTACTCATCACTTATCAAAGCAGACACATATTTTTCACATAGTTCATCCCTCGATGAATCCGGTCTGCTACTGCGTAAGTATTGTCAGCAAATAACATGAATTCAGGTAAATACTTCCTATTTCTTGTTATTGCCAAATTATATGATTATGTTGCATATATGATTATTTT
>NW_028234407.1:1624002-1629002 GCF_977035675.1 Penaeus japonicus
GTCGAAAAACGAAAGACAAGGAATACAGAGACACAGATATTAATAGACACAAAGGAAGATACAGATATAGATGAAAACAGACATAGATGCAGATAAATATAGATGAAAACAGACATAGATATAGATAAATATACATGAAAACATTGATACAGATAAATATAGATGAAAACAGACATAGATACAGATAAATATAGATGAAAAGACATAGATACAGATAAATATAGATGAAAACATACATAGATACAAATATAGATGAAAACAGACATAGATACAGATAAATATAGATGAAAACAGACATAGATACAAATATAGATGAAAACAGACATAGATACAGATAAATATAGATGAAAACAGACATAGATACTGATAAATATAGATGAAAACAGACATAGATACAGATAAATATAGATAAAAATAGACAGATACAGATAAATATAAATGAAAACAGACATAGATACTGATAAATATAGATGAAAACAGACACAGATACAGATAAATATAGATGAAAACAGATACAGATAAATATAGATGAAAACAAACAGATACAGATAAATATAGATGAAAACAGACATAGATACAGATAAATATAGATGAAAACAGACATAGATACTGATAAATATAGATGAATACAGACATAGATACAGATAAATATAGATGAAAACAGACAGATACAGATAAATATAAATGAAAACAGACATAGATACTGATAAATATAGATGAAAACAGACATAGATTCAGATAAATATAGATGAAAACAGATACAGATAAATATAGATGAAAACAGACATAGATGCAGATAAATATAGATGAAAACAGACATAGATACTGATAAATATAGATGAAAACAGACAGATACAGATACGAATGCATACACAGACACAGGTAGATATACACGTTGACACAGACTCACACATAGGCACAACATACGTACACACAGACTCACATAGGCACACCCACATACGTACACACATACACACACACGTACACACAGACACAAAGAAACCGTCACAGACATGAACTCAGACACAGACGCCGGGGGTTCGGTTAATCCGGGTACGAAGAATTAAGGTCTAATCCGGACAGCGCTGTTAAATCCGAAAACCGGAGCGTCACCCGACAGCATGCAATCAATTCTTGCAACCAGGCTCTGCTCTATGAACAATGCGTGTGATTTTTGATGCCGTTGTTGTTGTTGTTTTTACGATAACGGGGTCAACGATTCGCTTTTTTTGTTTGTTTTCTTGTTTTTTTTTTTTTTTTTTTTTTTTGTCCTTGATTTATTTAACTTGATTTCTTTGTTTTTTCTTCTTTTTATTCTCTCTCTCCCTCTCTCTCTCTCTATCTATCTATCTCTCACTTCGTCTGTGTGTGTGTGTGTGTGTGTGTGTGTGTGTAAGTGTGTGTGTGTGCATAAGAGCAAACACACACCAACAGACAAATATGCATACACTCCCCTCCGACACCCATACCCTCCCCCTATCCACACACACACACACACACACACACACACACACATACAGATACCATATAACATACATGCATACATAAATGCATATATATATATATATATAAATACACACACACACACACACACACACACACACACACACACACACACACACACACACACACACACACATATATATATATATATATATATATATATATATATATATATATATATATATATATGTATGTATATATATCCTCCCACCCTCCTCCTCTTCCTCTTTCCATTTCAGACTGACACGAACCAATCAGTCTGCAGGCAACTCAAGATGCCACAGTCTCTAGCAGGAATGTCAGGTGAAAGAATTCATTTCTTTATTCATCAATTTTCTTGTTTCATTTTCCTTTCTGTGTTTTTTTTTCTATCTATCTGTTTATCTAGTTTTTGAAGATAATGGTAGTGATGATGGTGTTGTTATTAATGATAGTAATGATAGAAATGATGGTGATTATCATTGTAATGGGGACAATAAGGATATTGATGATAATTATGGTAATGATAATGATGATAATGATCGTGAATATGATTATTACAGGAATTATGATAATGATGGTAATAATGATTATGATAATAATAACAATAATGATGGTAATGATAATAGGAATAGTAGTAGTAGTAGTAATGGTGATAATAACAACAATACTAATAATAATAATGATAATGATAATATGGATAATAACAGTTATAACGATGATGGTGATAGTGATTATAGTAGTAATAGGTATCACTGATAAAAAGATAACAACTTTATTCAAACAGACATCAATGATAATAATAGTTAATTTGAGATAAGATTTTGAACATCTAGCAACAGTAAATAACTGCAAGTTTGTAAGTATATCCTTCACGTTTCCAGCCTTAATTACAGAAAAAAAAACAAAAGAAAATACAAGGAAAGTTTATTCAAAAGATGCATATTCATCTCTAAAGATTTTGAGAAAAGAATTGAAAAATGGTTCGTGATTTCTGTCAGAAAGTTCTTGTCTTTTTTTATCATCATTATATATATATATTTTTTTCTCTCTCGCTCGTTCTCTTCTTATATTTTGCAATCCTTTATGACGACTTTGCAATAAATTCGTATCCATTGATCCCAACAAACGTCAGTTTAGATTATTGTTGAAATTCAATATCAAATAAAGATTTTATTATTTCATTGTTAAAAGATCTTTAATTCTGATCAAGTAATTTTATAACCTTATTTCTGCTTTCGTTAACATGTACACGGTTGCCAAATGGATATAGAAATAAAGAGATGAATAAAGGGAGAAAGAGAGAAAAAGGGAGAAGAAAAAATGATAGAGAGAGGGAGAAAGAGACATAGACAAAGAAAGAGAGAGAGAGAGAGAACGGGAGAAAAATGACAAAGATATAAAAAAAAAAAAAAATAAGAGAATGAACTCGAGAAAGAGAGAGAAAAAATAGACAGAGAAAGAAGAGACCGAAAAAGAAAGAAAGAAAGAAACACCACCTGAACCCATTCACCTAAAAAAAAAAAAAAAAAAAAAAAAAAAAAAGACAGGAAATTTAACTCGCATTATGACTGTGCCAAACGCCAAGACAGGCATTTCATCCCCTGTCATGCCACACGAAAGACGAGGCATAGACAGAGCTCTGACCTCAAGGAAAATGAGCTTGAGATTAACTTCAGTGGTTGCAGAAATGGTCGAGTGTTTGTGTCATGGTTAGAGGGGAGAGGGAGGGGTGGGGAAAGGGGGGAGGGGGAAAAGGGGAAGGAAGGGAGGGGGAGGTAGGGGAGAGGGGAGGGGGTGAGGTAGGGGAAAGGGGGAAGGAGGGAGGGAAAAGAGGGATAGGGATGGAGGGTGAGGTAGGGGAAAGGGAGGGGTAGGGAAGGGGTGGGGAAGGAGGGGAGGGGGAGGTAGGGGAAAGGGGGGAAGGAGGGAGGGAAAAGAGGGATAGGGAAGGGGAGGGGTGAGGTAGGGGAAAGGGGGGAAGGAGGGAGGGAAAAGAGGGATAGGGAAGGGGGGAAGGAGGGAGGGAAAAGAGGGATAGGGAAGGGGAGGGGGGAGGTAGGGGAAAGGGGGGAAGGAGGGAGGGAAAAGAGGGATAGGGATGGGGGGTGAGGTAGGGAAAAGGGGGAAAGAGGGAGGGAAAAGAGGAATAGGTATGGGGGGTGAGGTAGGGGAAAGGGGGGGAGGAGGGAGGGAAAAGAGGGATAGGGATGGAGGGTGAGGTAGGGGAAAGGGAGGGGTGGGGAAGGGGGGGTAGGGGAAAGGGGGGGAGGAGGGAGGGAAAAGAGGGATAGGGAAGGGGAGGGGGGAGGTAGGGGAAAGGGGGAAAGGAGGGAAAGAGGGATAGGGATGGGGGGAGAGGTAGGGTAAAGCGGGGAAGGAGTGAGGAAAAAGAGGAATAGGGAAGGGGAGGGGGGAGGTAGAGGAAAGGGGGGAAGGAGGGAGGGAAAAGAGGGATAGGGAAGGGGAGGGGTGAGGTAGGGGAAAGGGGGGAAGGAGGGAGGGAAAAGAGGGATAGGGAAGGGGAGGGGGGAGGTAGGGGAAAGGGGGGAAGGAGGGAGGGAAAAGAGGGATAGGGAAGGGGGGAAGGAGGGAGGGAAAAGAGGGATAGGGAAGGGGAGGGGGAGGGAGGGGAAAGAGGGGTAGGAGGGAGGGAAAAGAGGGATAGGATGGGGGTGAGGTAGGAAAAGGGGAAAGAGGGAGGGAAAAGAGGAATAGGTATGGGGGGTGAGGTAGGGGAAAGGGGGGGAGGAGGGAGGGAAAAGAGGGATAGGGATGGGGGGTGAGGTAGATAATTAGTATCATAGGGAAAGGGAGGGGTGGGGAAGGGGGGGTAGGGAAAGGGGGGGAGGAGGGAGGGAAAAGAGGATAGGGAAGGGAGGGGGATATAGGAAAGGGGGAAAGGAAGGAAAAGAGGGATAGGGAGGGGAGAGGTAGGGTAAGCGGGAAGGAGTGAGAAAAAGAGGGATGGAAGGGGAGGGGGAGGTAGGGGAAAGGGGGAAAGGAGGGAGGGGTGGGGATGGGGGGGAGGTAGGGAAAAGGGGGAAAGAGGGAGGGAAAAGAGGGATAGGGAAGGGGAGGGGGGAGGTAGGGGAAAGGGGGGGAGGAGGGAGGGAAAAGAGGGATAGGGATGGGGGGATGAGGTAGGGGAAAGGGGGGAGGGAGGGAAAAGAGGATAGGAATGGAGGGGTGAGGGGAAAGGGGGGAAGAGGGAGGGAAAAGAGGGATAGGAAGGGGAGGGAGAGGGAAAAGAGGATGGGGAGGAGGGGGGAGTAGGGGAAAGGGGGAGGAGGGAGGGAAGGATAGGGAGGGGGTGAGTAGGAAGGGAAAGGGGGAAAGGGGATTGGGGGGGGGTAGGGGAAAGGGGGGAGGAGGAGGGAAGAGAGGGGATAGGTAAGGAAGGGAGGGGTGGGGAGGGGGGTAGGGAAAGGGGGGAGGGGAGGGAAAAGAGGGATAGGGATGGGGAGGGGTGAGGTAGGGGAAAGGGGGAAAGAGGGAGGGAAAAGAGGGATAGGGAT
>NW_028234407.1:1634002-1639002 GCF_977035675.1 Penaeus japonicus
GGAGACTTAGATCAAAACAAAAGGGCCCTTGGAACTCGAGCTCGAGATTAATATCGAATATGTAATATGTAAGCGAGAGAAATTTCTTATACACAAAACAACCTTAGGAGAAGGAGTTATGGTGGAAAGAATTGTTTTCGTAAAAGGGAAGGTGCATCAATTTAATTGTTTTTTTGATGTCCTGACGGAAATGGGAACAAATTAGATTACTTTTGAATCTTTTATTACATTTAGATTTATGTTAAATCAAATTTGATTATATATTGAATTACATTCAAATTCAACAACAACAACAAAAGGATAGATGAATATGTTAAAATTATTAACGGAATGACGCAATTATTAACGGAATGAGGACACAAAAGGTATTTATTACGTAGAAGGGGCAAATGCATCCCAATTTTTAAATATTCTTAAAGATATGGTAGCCTTCAGATGCCCCATCTTCATTTGCTTAAATTGTTCAAAATAGGGACAGTAGATCACGATCATATTCTCGAGATGCCCCGCGTTGCAGATGCTATAATTGCATACACGGAAGCTCAAAATGCATTGAAAAAAAAGTCACAGAGGAAAAAAAAATAAATGCTCCTCGGAAATGTGATAAATCTCGTCCTAAGAATAATACAAATTCTCCATTATCTACAAGCTTCCGAAATCACACACAAAGAGAGAAAGAAATAAAAATAAAAATAAAAAAAGAGACTAGTTCTCCCTCCCTTCCTAAGAACTCAACTCAAGCTCTTCGCCATGTGGCCACACAAAATGACCTCCGGCGCCGTCCCTGTGGCTCCGGTCGTGGCACGATCATTGCACCCCCAAAATGCAACCCCGACTCCCTCTCCCCTTTCACCACGACAGGTCACACAACACTCAAGAGAAGGCATTGAAAAGGGAGAGACTTGTTGCAAATGCTGTTGCAGGAAATAGATCAGATGATGACCAAGATACGATAAGATTACAATCCAACTTCAGGAAGTTCACACAACATCAACAATCTCTGCAACCTGCAATGAAACTTAAAAATCATTACCTGACAAATTACCAACAATTATCCACATCAACAAAAAAGGAAAAAAACATCAACCTTACAATACATGGATAATACTTTCCTTAAAGAGATAAGTTATCCATCTAATGTGAGTACTCTAGCCCAGCCCTGCAAGATGTGCAGTTGATGTCAGACTGACGGGGCTCTTAAATCAACACAAGTTCAACCAGTTTGGGTAGATGCTTAGACATCCTTCTTTTTTTTTCTTTTTTTTCTTTATAAACTTTTCCCTCAGTCAGTTAAGCTCGACTTTGTCCTTCTCCTCTTCCTGTTCTTTTTTTTTTCTTCTTCTTCTTCTTCTTCCTCACAATCTTGTTTTTTTCTTCTTCTTCTTCTTCCTCATAATCTTGTTTTTTTCTTCTTCTTCTTCCTCTTTTTCTTCTTCCTCCTCTTCCTTTTTTCTTCCTCCTCCTCTTCCTCATTTTCTTCTTCATCCTCCTACTCTTTTTCTTCTTCTTCCTCTTCCTCTTTTACTTCCACGTCCTCTTCCCCTTTTCTTCCTCCTCCTGTTACTCTTTCTTTTTTTTCCCTCTTCCTCTTTTTCTTCCTCCGCTTCCCCTTTTTCTTCCTCTTCCTCCTACTCTTTTTTTTCTCTTCTTCTTTTTCTTCCTCCTCCTCCTCCTCTTTGTCTTCCTCCTCCTCCTACTCTTTATCTTCCTCCTCTTCCTCTCCTCTTTTTTTCCTCCTCTTCCTCTCCTCTTTTTTTCCTCCTTTTTTTCCTATTCCTATTTCACACATTTTCCCCTTACTCTTACCCATCCCCCTACTCCTCCTTTTTTCCCGTCCTTCTCTTCCTCTTCCTCTTTCTTTTCTTCCATTCTCTTTACAATCGGACTTTTCTTCTTCTTCTTTTACTTCTTCTCTTTCTTCTCCCTCTCATCTTCTATTCTATTTTTCATTTTTTTCTCTCTTCCGGCTCTTCTTCCTCCTCTTCTTTCTCTATTCCCTCTTTCTCATCATCTTTCTTCGACCAATTTTCTCTCAGTGTCCTCTTCATCTTCCTTCTCCATTTCCTCCTCTTCTTCTTTCTCCTCCTCCTCCTCCTCTTCCTTCTGTTTTTCCCCCCTTCCAATTCTCTCGCATTCTTCCCCCTCCTCATTTTCCAATCTCTCTTCTCCCATTCTCTTCCAACAATTGCTTTTGGTGTTCTGTTTATTTTTTTCGTCTTTTATTCACTTTTTTTTCTTCTTTTTCTTTTTTTTTATTCTCCGAAACATTTTCTTCTTCTTTTTTCCTATTCCATTTTTGTTTTCATTTTACTTTTCTTGGTCGACAAACTTTATCTTCGATTTCCTTTTCTTTTCTTTCTTTATTTCTTTTATTTTCTTTTTTCTTTTCTTTCTCTCTTTCCTTTTCTATCATCATCTCTCTCCTTTTTCCTCGCCTTATCAGAATCCAGATCTTCTCCTAATGTTTATTTTCATTAAGATTATCATTTATTATCGGTGTCATGTCATTAGTTTTTTTTTCTTCTGTTTTGATTAATTCGAAACTCATTAATATTGTTCTTATTATTATTATCATAATTATTATCTTTGTTATTATTATTATCATTATTATTGTTATTAGTACTTTCATCATCATCATTATCATCATTATTGTTATCATTATTATGATTATCATTATTTTTATCATTATCATCAATATTATTATCATTATTATCATCAGTATTGTTATTATCATCATTATTATCATTATTATCACTGTTATTATCATTATTATCATCATTATCATTATTGTTATTATCATACTTTCATATTTCTATTATCATTATTTTCATTACTATTGAAATCATTATCATTATTTTCATGACTATCATTATCATTTTCATCATATTTTTAATCATTGTTATTATTATCATTACCATTATAATTTTGTTATCATTGTTAATATCATTTTTATTGTTATCATTGTTAATATCATTTTTATTGTTATCATTATTATCATGATCCCTATTATTACCATTATCATTACCATTATTATTACCATTATCATTAATATCCCTTATCATTATAATCATTATCATTGTTATTGTTTTTACTATGATAACTATCACCATTGCCATTCTTATCATTACTGTCACTTTTATTATTATCAACATCATCATCATCATATTTATTTATATATGTAAATCTATGTGCGTCTGTACGCGTCCCCCCCCCCTCCCCCCCCCACCCACCCACCTTACACGTTCGAAAACCTAATTCAGAATCCTATTTCTCCCCAAGGAAAATGGAAAAAAAAAGAAAAAAGAAAAAAAGGAAAATGTAATCTTGAGCCACATTGCAATCGTTGCAAATTGATTTTCCTCCCGGGGAAGGTATTAAAGAAATATTTCTTATCTCGGCTGAAACGCTATTTTGACTGACGGGTAAACAGTGTCGGATATTCATTCGATGTGCGAAGTGGATACGGCACATTTTCTCGTTGATGTCCGCGAGTTTGATATGTAGTGGGGATAGAATGGGGTAAGGGTGAGATAAGGAGGGGAGGGGAGTGGGGGGAGTGGGGTAGAAAGAGGGGAGGGGAGAGGAGGAGTGGGGGTAGAAAGAGGGGAGGGGATAGGAGGAGTGGGGAGAGTGGGGTAGAAAGAGGGGAGGGGAGAGGAGGAGTGGGGGGGAGAGGGGGTAGAAAGAGGGGAGGGAAGTGGGGGGAGTGGGGGTAGAAAGAGGGGAGTGGCGGGAAGTGGGGGGGGTAGATTGATGGGGAGTATGGAAGTGGGGAAGGGAGAGAGAAAGAGGGGGGGAGGTTGGTGGGAGATTGAGGAAAATGGTAGAAAGATAGAGAGAGAGAAGGCGAGAGAGAGAGAAAAAAAGATAGAGAAAACGAGAGAGGGGGGGGTAGAAAAAATATAAAGATATATTTATCTCTATATATTTATCTCTCTATGTTTATCTCTACATATGCATCTATCCACCCGCTTCTCTATCGATTCATCCATACATCCACCTCCCTCCCTTTCTACCCATCCGATTACATCTCTATCCATCTCTCTCTATCCATCTCTCACTATCCATCTCTCACTATCCATCTCTCTCTATCCATCTCTCTCTATCCATCTCTCTCTATCCATCTCTCACTATCCATCTCTCTCTATCCATCTCTCTCTATCCATCTCTCTCTATCCATTTTTCTCTATCCATCTTTCTCTATCCATTTCTCTCAATCTCTCTCTCTATCCATCTCTCTCTATCCATCTCTCTCTATCCACATCTCTCTCTATCCACATCTCTCTCTATCCATCTCTCTCTCTCTCCTCCTATCTGTTTATCCTTCGAGGCAACCCTCTCCCTTAGAAGCAGAGCGCAGGATATATGGCCATGTCTTCCCCCGTATTGGCAAGGCGTTGCAAACATAACAAGGGTAATGGATAGCAACATTGGAGTATTCAATTCCCTGTGAGAGAATTTTTTTTTTTTTTTTTTTTTTTTTTTTTTGTGGGGGGGGGGGGGGGAGGGGAGGGGGGAGAGGGGTGTGTGTGTGTCGGTGTTTGTAATAGTGGGTGGGTGTTTTTTTGCGTGTTTGTTTGGTTTGGTTGGTTGGGTGGTTGGTTGGTTGTGTGTTTGTGTGTGTGTGTGTGTGTGTGTGTGTTTGTGTGTGTGTTTGTGTTTGTGTTTGTGTTTGTGTGTGTGCGTGTGTGTGTTTGTGTGTTTGATATACGTATATATTCATTCGCATGGATAGATGTTTGATATACATATATATTCATTTACATGTCAGAGTGAACTAATTTCCTCAGACACCCCCCCCCCACCACCACCACCACCTCACCCCCCCCCCCACAAACAAACAAACAAACAAAATCCCAAACAAACAAAAAACACAGTTCAGCGGCAGTCATCACACGCCGTCCAGTCATCGCACTCGGGGCTTCCAGTGGCCAGTCGGTCATAACTAACAATTATGCCACAGCCGGTGAGTGACAGGTGGTCAGTCAAGGATGGGAGCG
>NW_028234407.1:1641608-1646608 GCF_977035675.1 Penaeus japonicus
ATTTGTTCGTCATCATTTATAAATTATTTTTTTTTTTTTTTTTTTTTTTTTTTTTTTTTTTTTATACTAATTACGTGATTTTGTTTCCTTGCTAATATCATTATCATTATGCATGCTAATGAAATTTCTCATATTTTTTCACTCTGATTAATAATGCATTTTGCTTTATATCGGTAAGTTGTGGAAAAAAATGATCAGCATTAAAGAAAAAATATATATTCTGCCAATAATAAGATAAAGAATATATATGAGCTGATATCATCTTTGTTATTATCATTATCATCAATATTATTGTTGTTGTTATCATCATCATTACCATTATCATTATCATCGTTATCATTGTTGTTGTTGTTGTTATCACTATCATTATTATTATCATCATTATCATCATTATCATTATCATTGTTGTTGGTGTTATCATAGTTGTTATCATTAACAATACCATTATTATTGTTATCATCCTTTTATCATAGTCATTATTATTATTATCATCATCACTATTATTATCACCATTATCTTTATCATCATTGTTATAATTATTGTCACTAGTATGACTATTATCCCTGATATTTCTATTGTGATTATCATTGCTATTTCTGTCATCATCTTTATCAATATTATCATTATCATTATATATATATAGAGATAGATAGATAGATAAATAGATAGATAGATAGATAGATAGATAGATAGATAGATAGATAGATAGATAGATAGATAGATAGATACACAGACAGAGAGAGAGAAAGAGAGAGATTTGGCTTTGTTTTTGAAAAGTTTATTCATACTATATGCAGTGTATACACATGAATAAGTATAACAACTAAATGGTTTGTACAGCAGTTCATGTTAAATTCTGAGATATATATTGATGGTGCAACATATATTACAGTGAGCCTTTCAATTGATATTATAAAGCAAAACTATACATAGGACTTAGTAATACATGTATGTCTTTCTACGAAAGGTCTTGCAATTTAATCTATTAGATGAAAAGTTATTGTGTTTACGTAATATATCTGATAAAATGCCGTCCTCTGTAAAGGATGTTGCAATACTATACAATGTTTCATGTTCATTCCTTTCATGAAACTTTTCAATCAGAGGAGAGAGAGAGACTTTGACGAGTTTATTGAGACAAGTTAGAGAGAGAGAGAGAGAGAGAGAGAGAGAAAGAGAGACTTTGACGAGTTTATTGAGACAAGTTAGAGAGAGAGAGAGAGAGAGAGAGAGAGAGAGAGAGAGAGAGCGAGAAAGAGAGAGAGAGAGAGAGAGAGAGAGAGAGAGAGAGAAAAAAAAAACAGACAGAAAGAGAGAGAAAAACAGACAGAAAGGCAACCAAACAAACAGACAGAAAAAACAAAGCCCAAGCGAATCACATTGAAAGAGAGAGAAAGAGAGAGAGACAAAAAAGAGAGAAAGAGAAAAAAAAATAAAAAAAGATTAACAAACAAACACCGACATAGACACACAGACAACATCAAAGTAAATCACTGAATATGTACAGAGAAGTCGGATCAGCGTTTGCTTGTTTTATTTGTTGATCGTGTTGTTTGTTTATCTATGTATTTGTTTATTTACTTGTTTGCTTACCTATCAACCTGCCTACTCAGAAATGTGGTTTTTATTCATCTGTCTGTTTGCCCTTTTGATAAAAGAATAAGGTCTGCTGGTATGCTGATATTAACATTATAATACATATATATGTTCGTACATACAGGTATGTGTATATATACCTACGTGTATAATTTGTCTGTGTGTTTTTAAGTTGTTTATATATTCACTTATATATGTCTATGCATCTGTCTATCTATCTATTTGTCTATTTCACTATCTATCCATTAATCTGTCTATCTATCGTTCTGTTTATTTATTAATCTATCTATATAGCTTTTAATCTATATTCATCTAGTTATCTATATATATTTATCTATCTATCAATTTATATAACAGTATATCTATCTATCTACCATTTCATGTATCTTTTTGTCTATTCATCTATATATCTATCTATCAATCCCTCTATCTACTGATCTATATATCTATCCATCTATCAACCTACATATCTGTCTATCTATATACATGCATATCTATCTATCTATCGCTATCTATATCTATCTCTATTTCTATCTATCTATCTATCTATCTAGCTATCATTTTTAACCATCTATTTATCAATCATTTTATCCATCTATTTAATCTATCCATCTATCTATCTATCTATCTATCTATCTCTGTCTGATGATAGATATATCTATCAGTCATTTTGTCCATCCATCTATCTATTCATAGGCACCTCAAGATCCGATGGAATTTTTACAAAGAAGGCAGTTTCAAAACACACTTTATATAGAGATTCTATTAGACTCAACAGCTGGTTTTAAGAATAACAAGAATCTTGAGATTAGCTGGGGGCTTGGGAGTGAAGGGAGGGAGGGTGTGTGTGTGGAGGGGGGATGGAGGGGGAAAGGAGGAGGAGGAGGAGGAGGGGAAGGGGGGTGGGTAGGGGTTGAGGAGGAGGGGATGGGGGGCGGGTAGGGGGAAGGAGGAGGGGATGGGGGGCGGGTAGGGGGGAATTGGAGGGGAGGGGGGAAGGAGGAGGAGGGGATGGGGGGCGTGTGGGGGGAAGGAGGAGGGGATGGGGGGGCAGGTAGGGGGTAGGAGAGGAGGGGAGAACTAAGAGGGTGTTGCTGGAGGATAGGGGGAAGGGGGGAGGGGGTTAGTGAGGGATGGAGGAGAGGGGAGGAGGGGGGGGTTGGTGGAGGATAGAAAGGAGGGGAGGAGGGGGTTAAAGAAAAGGGGGATGTATGGAGGGGGTTGAGGAGAGAGGAGATGAGAATGGAGGGTTTGTGGAGGAGAGAGAGAGAGAGGGGGGAGGAGTTGAGGGAGGGTAGCAGGGGTGGAGGGGGTAGGAGGGGGTTGAGGTGAGGGGGAGGTGGTTTAGGAGTGGGAAGGGGAGGGGAGAGGGGGGTAAGCTAGCGGGGAGGTTGAGGAGAAGCCAATAAACCCTCAAGTGTAGGCTTGTGAATGGGATATCAAAGTGAATGTAAGAAGATGATATAACAGGAAAGCAATATGTATTTTTCTTTCTTTCTTTTCTTTTTCCATTTTTTTTTTCTTTTTTGCTATTCTTGAGATTGAGAGAGGGAGAGGAGGAAGAATGAGAAGGGAGGAAGAGAGAGAGAGAGAAGGAGAAAGGGAGGAGGAAGAGATGGAGGGCAGAAGAGAGAGAAAAGAGAAGAGGGTAGAGAGAGAGAAAGAGAGAGAGGGACGAAGAAAGAGGTGGAGGAAGATAAAAGAGAAAACGAGAAAAATGAAGAGAGAAGGAAGAGGAGAAGAAGTAGAGGGAAGTGGAGAGACAATGGAGAAGATGAGAGGCAAAAATAGGGAAAAAGGGGAAGAAGGAGAATAAGAAGAAAGGGAGGAGAAGGAGGAGAAGAAGACAGACAAGGAAGAATCTGAAAAGACAAGAGGGAAATAGAAAGAGAACGAAAAACGAAAGGAGAAGAGAAGGAGAAAGAGAATTCACCTGAAATCGAAGGGGAAAAAGGAAAAAAAAAGACCCCCCCCCAAAAAAAAAAAAAAAAAAAAAAAAAATCTTCGAGTGGTGATGCATCAGAATTGGGAATTAACTTGATATGCTCGACTGGCGTTTGAACTCCGCTTTTGAAATCACTTAATAAACATAGACGCTCAGAAAAGTAATAACTACATTCACGGCGAGTTAATTGCACTGGAAATAACACTTGGTTATTATTTTTTGTTCTTTCTTTCTTTCTGTTGCTTTCTCTTTCTCTGTCTGTCTTTCTCTCTCTCTCTCTCTTTCTCTCTCTGTCTCTCTCTCTCTCTCTCTCTCTCTCTCTCTCGCTCTCTCTCTCTCTCTCTCTCTCTCTCTCTCTCTCTCTCTCTCTCTCTCTCTCTCTCTCTCTCTCTCTCTCTCTCTCTCTCTCTCTCTCTCTCTCTCTCTCTCTCTCTCTCACTCTCTCTCTCACACACATACACTTAAAAAGGAAAAAAAAGAGATACAGAAAACGTAGGTTAAGAGGGGAAACTAATATAAAACAAAGAGATCTTGCACAAGAAACTCCTTTTCCACTCTCTCACACACGGAGTAATATGAACTCGAAACGCTGAGTAAACAAGAGCAAGAGAGTATGGTGGGGGAGGGGAGGGGAGGGGGTTGAGAGGGAATGAGGAGAGATTGATAGGAAACAAACAAACATGTAAACAAGGATTGGCCTTCGGCACTGAGCAACATCGCTCGAAAAGCAAAGACTTAAAAAAAAGAGAAAAAAAAAATCAAAAAAGAGAAATTGGAAACTAGCTTTAAAATGCGCGAGTTATTAACTTATACAAACAGTCTTCTTTGGCGGGCGTCGTGAGGGCGTGAGAGAAAGAGCGAGCGAGAGTGAGGGCGTAGAGTGAGAGAAATGTGAGGGTTGAGAAGGTGGGAGGAAATGCGAGAAAGAGGGATCTAAGGATGAGGGGTGAGGTAGTACTAGAGACGGTAGTGTATGGTAAGGATGAGGGGAGAGCGAGTGGGTGAGTGAGGCGTGAGGAGGTGAGAGCGAGAGTGACCAGGGTAAGGCAGTGAGGGGAGAGAGAGTGTGAGGCGTGAGGAGGTGAGAGCGAGAGTGACCAGGGTAAGGCAGTGAGGGGAGAGAGAGTGTGAGGCGTGAGGAGGTGAGAGCGAGAGTGACCAGGATAAGGCAGTGAGGGGAGAGAGAGTGTGAGGCGTGAGGAGGTGAGAGCGAGAGTGACCAGGGTAAGGCAGTGAGGGGAGAGAGAGTGTGAGGCGTGAGGAGGTGAGAGCGAGAGTGACCAGGGTAAGACAGCGAGGGGAGAGAGAGTGTGAGGCGTGAGGAGGTGAGAGCGAGAGTGACCAGGGTAAGGCAGTGAGGGGAGAGAGAGTGTGAGGCGTGAGGAGGTGAGAGCGAGAGTGACCAGGGTAAGGCAGTGAGGGGAGAGAGAGTGTAAGCCGTGAGGAGGTGAGAGCGAGA
>NW_028234407.1:1651608-1654108 GCF_977035675.1 Penaeus japonicus
AGAGAGAGAGAAGAAGAGGAAGAGGAGGAGGTAGAAGCAGAAAAGGGGAAGTGGATGAAAAAGAGGGAGAGAAAGACCAAAGAAAAATAAAAAAGATAGAAAGAAAGGACAAGGAAAGTAACAGATAAAAAAAAAGAAGGAAGAAGAAGGAGAAAAAGAAAAGGGAACGGGAAGGAAAACGCCGAAGAAACGCGAGAAGAAAGGGAGAAAAAAAAAGAAAGAGAAAGAGAAAAGGAAATAAGATCCGCCCCCCCCCCCCGCCCTTCTCCCTCCCCCGTCCGAGCGAGGAGCCCATCCAGGAGAAAGTGAAAAGGAAGAACCACTTAAGGGGAAAGGAGAGAGGCGAAGGAAGATCAAAGGGGAGGAGACGAAGGGGGAAGGGAGGGAGGGAGGGAGGGAGGGAAGGGGAGTTAAGTCAGGAGAGGGAAAAAGGGGGAGGCGGGGTCACAAAGGGGGAGTTAAGTCAGGAGAGGGAAAAGGGGGGGGGGGTCACAAAGGGGGGGTTAAGTCAGGAGAGGGGAAAGGGGGGGGGGGGTCACAAAGGGGGAGTTAAGTCAGGAGAGGGAAAAGTGGGGGTCACAAAGGGGGAGTTAAGTCACGAGAGGGAAAAAAGGGGGGGGGGGCCCAAAGGGGGAGGTAAGTCAGGAGAGGGAAAAGTGGGGGTCACAAAGGGGGAGTTTAAATCACGGAGTGAGAGTGGGAAAAAGTGGGGGTCACAAAGGGGGAGTTAAGTCACGAGAGGGAAAAAGGGGGGGGGGGGCACAAAGGGGGAGTTAAGTCAGGAGAGGGAAAAGTGGGGGTCACAAAGGGGGAGTTAAGTCAGGAGAGGGAAAAGTGGGGGTCACAAAGGGGGAGTTAAGTCAGGAGAGGGAAAAGGGGGGGGGTCACAAAGGGGGAGTTAAGTCAGGAGAGGGAAAAGGGGGGGGGGCACAAAGGGGGAGTTAAGTCAGGAGAGGGAAAAGGGGGGAGGGGTCACAAAGGGGGAGTTAAGTCAGAAGAGGGGAATGGGGGGGGGGGGGGCACAAAGGGGGAGTTAAGTCAGGAGAGGGAAAAGGGGGGGGGGTCACAAAGGGGGAGTTAAGTCAGAAAAGGGGAAGGTGGGAATCACAAAGTGGGAAGGGAAAAGGAGGGAAGAAGGGGAGGTAAAGAGAAGGATGAGGAAGGGAGAAGGATAGTCGGGAAGGTGGGAAAGGGGGGAGGGGGAGGGGGAGGGGGAGGTGGAGGGGGAGGGGAGGGGGAGAGGGAGGGGGAGGGGGAAGGGGAGGGTAGGTAGGAAAGGGAAGGAGAGAAGGATAGTCAGAAAATGAAGAGATTAAGAGAAGAGAGGGAAAGGGGAAGAGTGTCAGGTAAGGAAGAGGAGAAGAGGGAAGGAGGAAGAGAAGGACCAGAAAAAAAATATATGCATAAGGGTAAAGGAATAGAAAGGAAAGGAGGGGAAGGGGGGGGGGGAGGGGAACTACGTGGGTTGAATTTGATTGATGATGATGATGATTGTTGGGATGTGTGATTGATGAATTTGTGTTGATGGATTTGAATATGTTGGATGCTGAGTGTGTAAGGACCGCAAGAGGAAGGAGTATGAAGAAGGGAATAGAAGGAGAAGGAGACAGGAGGGAAAGAAGAACGATAAGGAAAGAAGTGAAGGGAAAAAAGAGAAGGTGAGAGGAAAGCAGGAAAAAAATTGGAAAAGAGAAGGAGGAGGAGGAGGAAAAGAGAAGGAGGAAAAGGAGAAGAAAAAGAGAACGAAAAGAAAACTAACGAAGATGAGGAGGCGAAGACGACGAGGACGAGGAGAAGGATGGGAGAAAAAAGAAAGAAAGATGAGGAAGAAGAAAATTAGATAAACTGAGGAAGATAGAGGTTGAAGTATAGGTGAGTTAGCCTTTGAGAATCATCACATTTATAGATATGTTTGCTTATATTGATCGAAAAAGAAGTGGAAATAGATAAATAGATAGATAGATAGATGGAGAGATAGTCTGATAGAGAGAGAGGGAGAGTGAGGATGAAATGGATTGAGAGAGAGGGAGAATGAGGAAAAAATAAATTGAGAGAGAGAGGGAGAGTGAGGAAAAAATAGATTGAGAGAGATATGGAAATAGATAGATAGATACATGGAAGAAGAAAGAAGAAACAGGTCTAGATACGAGAGGAGAAGAGGGAGAGGAGAGGAAGTAGGAGAGAGAGAGGGAGAGAGGGAGAGAGAAGGAAAGGGGAAAGAAGAAATAGATTAAGAGAGATGTGGATATAGATAAATGGACAATTCGATAGGCTGTTAGAGAGAAAGAGAGGAAAAGTGAAGAAGAAAATAAAAGAAGCAAACATGTAAGACAAACCATCAGTCAAGTATTTTCTAAAAAATAAATAAATAAGTAAATTAAAAAATAAAAAATAAAAAAATAAAAAAATAAATAAAAAAAATCACTCAGTCAGTACCCACCCCAACCCAACCATCATAATGTTGGCAATACTGTTGGCAGCCTCTTTGTGGTAACCTCGG
>NW_028234407.1:1684108-1686608 GCF_977035675.1 Penaeus japonicus
GGGCACGCTAAATTTTGGGAAGCGTTAAGAGACACTAAGAGATACTGGGAGACGTCGAGAGATGTTGACTGGTGTTAAGAGACACTGAGAGATACTGGAAGAAACTGGGAAACCTTCAGAGACGTTAAGACTTGTTAAGTGGCACTGATAGACGCCGAAGGACAGTGAAAGGCACCGAGAAAAATAGAGAGACGTAGAGACACGGAGAAATAAGAAAACATGATGATAAGAAGAGATGGTGAAAGATACTGAGAGGCACGGAAGCATTACAAGATCTCGCGAGACCTCAAGAGACTTTATTGGACCTCGAGAGACATATGCCCCTTCGCTCCTGTGTGTGTTTGTGTTTGTGCGTGTGTGTGTGTGTGTGTGTGTTTGTGCGTGTGTGTGTGTGTGTGTGTGTGCGTGTGTGTGTGTGTGAGTGTGTGTGGGTGTGTGTGCGCGCGTGTGTGTGCGTGTGTTTGTGTGTGTGTTTGTGTGTGTGTATGTGTGTGTGTGTGTATGTGTGTGTGTGTGTGTGTTCCCCTTCACTCCAGACTCTTACCTTTAGGAGATTTATAGTAGTATTCGCTATCGACCTCCGACGGATTTTCATAAACGGGGCTGCAGTCTGTGATATCCGGAGGAAGAGATTCCGAATCCCGCCCGGAGCCGAATATCCGCACCGAATCCGCCTTGGATCCCACGAGCGTCTTCTCGCTGCAGCTCGAGACGACGTCCCTGAAGGAGGATCTGGGGCGGCGGGGATCCTGCAGCTCCATCCTGCTCCCGGGCACCGACGAGGAGGCGCAGACGGGGTAGGGAGTCCTGTCGCGGGAGTAGACGGGCATGAGGACCGAGCTCGGCGGTAGGAGGAAGTTTTGGGATCCGCCGGAGGACACGGAGGACAAGCAAGGACTCCTGGATAAAGAGCCTAAGGTCGAGGACCAAGAGGGCGTCGAGGAGGAGCCCAAGTGCGAGCTGGATCCCGCCGAGGAGGAGGAATCGGGTCCTAAAACGAGGAAGAAGAGGGGCGCAGGGGGGCCGTAGTCGAGCACTGTCGCCGACGTCTTCGGTCGGGACTTGTCGAGGTCGATCTGCTTCTGTTGCGCCGACGCCTGAGCTCGGATTCTGTCGAGGTCGATCTCCTTCTGTTGCTGCGATGACGTCTGAGCTCGGGCTTTGTCGACGTCGATCTGCTTCTGTTGCGACGTCGGCTGAACTCGGTTCCTGTCGCCGTCGATATCTTTCAGCAACGCCGACGTCTGAGCCCGGACTCTGTCGACGTCGATGTCCTGTCGCTGCGACGGCGTTTGAGTTCGGGTTTTGTCGACGTCGATTTCTTTCAACAGTGCCGACGTCTGAGCCCGGATTCGATCGACGTCGATGCTCTGCTGCTGTGCCAAAGTCTGAGCCCGGAAATCGTCGACGACAGTGTCCTTTTGGCACCACGAGCTAGTGGCACCTGACGAGGAGGCCCTGTCGCTCTGGACGGGCTCAACCAGGAGTGGCACCGGGGAAGAGCAGTATTCCAAACTCGTAGAATTTAGAGGATATCTCTCCTTCGCCAGAGGACCTACCTGCGGGACTTGTCTCTGTGACTCCTCGTCGTGGTTGGTCTTAGACGTCGAGGGGATCACGTGCACCTTCCCCTCGGGCGCGGAAGGGGTCATGGCGACGACGAAAGAGATCAGGTCACGCTCGGAAGCACTGTCTTCGGCCACACAAGAGGACGAGGATTTCGACGAGGTCATGTTGTCGTCCATTTCGATTGTCACAGTTCCTCTTTCCGTGTCCTCTTTGATGTTTTCATTCTGTTCTTCTTCTTCTTTTCTGTTTTCTATTTCATCTTCCCTTGCGACATTCTCTTCCTTTTCTTCCTTCTTTTCCTCCTTCCCTTGTTTCTTCTCCTCTTGTTTCTGCTCTTGATCTTCTTCTGTTTTCTCTTCTTCCTGCTCCTGCTCATATTCAAGTTGATTTTCTTCCACCACCCTCTCTTCTTCCTTTTCACTCTCCCTTTCTTCCTCCTTCTTCTCTCCTACTTCCTCCTCTCCTTTCTTTTCTTCCTCTTCCTTCTCCCTTTCCAACTTTACTTCCCCCTTCTCTTCTCTTCCTTCCTCCTCCTTCTCCTCTTCATCCTCCTTTTCCGCCTTATCTATCACTTGTTTCTCCTCTTCTTCCTCCCTTTCCCCCTCATCTTCCTCCTTATTCTCCTCTTCTCCTTCCTCCTCCTTCTCCTCCTCCTCCTCCTCTTCTATCCCTTCCGTCTCTCCAAATCCATTCGTCATCCGGAAGCTGAAGAGATCCTCCTCCCTCTTATCCTTCCTCTCATCCTCTGCCTCTTGCAGCTCGCCATTCGTCCTCCTCTCCTTCATCCTACAGGACACCTCCTCCCCTTCCTTTGGCTCTTCTTCATCCTCTCTTTCCTGCTCCTCTTCCTTCTTTCTTTCCTGCTCCTCTTCCTTCTTTCTTTCCTGCTCCTCTTCCTTCTTTCTTTCCTGCTCCTCTTCCTTCTTTCTTT
>NW_028234407.1:1699108-1705015 GCF_977035675.1 Penaeus japonicus
CGGGATATACACTCCATTTTTCACATCCCATGAACCATAATATCAGAAAATTGTATCTGTAACATTTATTTATTAAGGAAGAGTGACAAATCAAAGGCATTTAAAACAGTGATATAGTTAAGATAATAAATAGAACACTGAAAATGCGTAGAAATAGATATAAAGGATTAACAAAGGTAAAGGTATATTCAAAGAATGGTTTAGCTTAATAACTAAGAAGTAGATTGATTGGTTAATAACAAAAACACACACACAGACACACACACACACTATCATTAAGAGGAAGGGAGGGAGGGAGGGAAAATAAGAGGGAAGTAGGGAGAAAGAAAGAGAAATAGAAAGACAAACAGACAGAGACTTATGGATATTCATGACATGAAAATTAGATATAGATGAATAAAAAAATAGAAGGGAATACATTAAACAAATTGAAATATCGAAGATACGTGAATTAAAAACAATGCAGACTTTATATAAAGACAAAATCGAACTACTTCGTAATAACTTTATAATAACTTAGTGATAACCTAAATGTGGAGTTGAAGTTGTTCCTTTGAAATTGTTGATTAGCTAAAGACGCAAAGTTGATAGAAAAAATATATTCGAAGAAACAGAAGGAGAACGTTATAACGTAAATAACGAATAACATAAATTACATGAATGATAACGGAAATAAACAAAAATTAACTTAAACAACATAAAAAAAAAATGAGAACATAGATAAGTTAAAAATATCTAGGAGAACGATATAAAAAATAACACACATAAGATCAATCATAAAGTAAATAAGATAACAGGTTTAAAAACAGCTTAAAGAATATCCTAACATACTACAAAATGAATTGTAAACAACTTGAGTAATCATATAGATAAGGCAAATAATGTAAATAAACATCACACCCGTTTTATCAGTAGCGGGGTTCGGCAAGGTTACGTTCTGAAACCTGTTCTGTTTATGTTTTATGAAGATAAGCGACGTGGACAAACTAAGACATTAAGAATTAGAGAACAGCACCGTCTGCTGATAACACTTGAATTAATTACCTCATTAAAAGTAACATATGGAGAGAGATAGTGAGAGAGAGGGAGAGAGAGAGAGAGAGAGAGAGAGAGAGGGAGGGAGAGAGAAAGAGAGAGAGAGAGATAGAGACAGAGATAAAGAGAGAGAAAGGGAGAGAGAGAGAGAGACAGAGAATGAAAGACCGAGGTAAAGATAGATAAAGAGAGGGAGAGGGAGAGAGAGAATAATGAGGTAGGGATGAGTGGAGTAAGGTAAGTATCCAAACCTAATGAATCAGAGAGAGAGAGAGAGAGACTGAGATAAAGAGAGAGAAGGGCAGATAGAGACAGACAGAGACAGAGATAAAAAAAAAAAAAAAGGAGAGAGAGTAGGGTGAAGCACAGATGAGAGATGTGGAGAAGGGGAGAGAGTCGAATAAAAAGGAGAAATAAGAGGGAGAAAATGCAACACGACTTAAACAAAGTATATCAGTGACTATTAGAAAATTGCACGTATTTCAACACCGAGAAATTTACAGCTAAACAGAAACATCCAACATTATATGTCTCTTGGGAAAAAAGAACTGCTTAAGGGTATCACATTCAGAGAAAATATGCAGTTAAGACCTTGTTGCAATAAGTATATTAATTTTATCCATGTCAAGAATAGAAAGGAGAGATTCCACCTTGAATGAGGCTCAAAATGTCTTTAGAAATAGAATGTAAATATCAAAGACGAAACTTATATAAAGAAGAAATTAAGATACGTAATCATAGACGAAGCATATTCATAAGAAATATTGCTCATACAAGTGGACTCTCTAGAAACACTCAAAGTTATAGGTCAAAGACAAAGAAAACGACACTGTATTTATTCATGGAATATTCTGAAGGGGTTTAATACAATACGACATACAGAAAAGTACAAATCTTATTATCGTTTACAGTATGTATTACAGTATACCTAGAGTATAATATTCGATAACATAATATGGTATAGAGTATAACACGCAGTATGATATCATTTGATATGCTATGAATAGAGTATAACATAACACATTAGTAAATATGATGTAGTATGTAGTAGTAATGTAGTATTAGATAGTAATATGGTATAAAGTATAACATACAGCATATTTCAGAGTATAAAATGATATAGAGTATAGCAGTTCACAGTATATTCTTTCCAGTGGTGAGACGTACAAGGACAGTGAATGAAATTTATTTGCAACAAAGCTTAAGAAACATTAAAACATTCTTGATACATAAATTCGAGTAATGTAAAGCCTAAAGACAAAGTCAAGATGAAACCAGCGAGCAAGTTAATTAAATAACTGAAAGAATTAAACAAAACAAAACAAAAGCAAGAAATAAAAAGCAGATGCAAAAAGAAGGCTAATAGTAATGATAATGATAGTGGATATATAAACAGATGGATTAATACATTTGTGAATATATATATGTTGACAAATACTGACCTACACCGATAAGCAAGCGTTTAGATAAGGATGCCAGGAAATGGGTGAATCATCAGTAAGCATAAAAAAATAAAAACAAACAAAAAAACATAAACGAAAAATCTTTAATACAAACCGAAGCAAAGTAATTAAGATAAAGTTCTCAACACGAGAGGGGTGGATGGGTGGGTTGGGGGTGGGGGGGGGCGGGGTCAGGGTGGGGGATGGAGGGGGGGGGGGGTAGGGAATCACAGAAGAATGTCATTACCTCGTCTTGCAAGTTTATGCTGATGGCCTACGTGTAAAGAATTAAAAAAAAAAGAGAAAAAAGAAAAAAAAAGGCATGTGTAAGGGGGAGGGGGAGGGTGGGAGAGGGAGAAAGGGGGGGGGGTCGAAGTTGCTTCTTATCTCGATGACGTCACAAGGTGCACAAGGCTTGTAGTTAGTGATAATGGTGATCACGGTGATTGTCTTGAGATCCCTTAAGCTGTGTGAGATCTTGGCGTAGTGACTTGAGTAGCTATTTCGTAAAGGCTAGAGGGCGGGGGGGTGGGTGTGGGGGGTGGGGGTGGGGTGGGGTGGAGGATTGAGAGGGAAAGATACTCGAGTGGGAGTGATAAGAGCTTGTGTGTGTGGGGTGGGGGGTGGGGGGTGAGAGGGGAGTGTGTGGGCGGGTGGGGGGGAGTGTGTGGGCGGGTGGGGGTGGGGGGGGGTGAGAGGGGAGTGTGTGGGGGGAAGGAAGCTGTGGTAGTAAGAGGGGGAGATGAAATAGAAGGAAGTGGGTAGAGGAGTAAAAGGGGGAGAGGAGAAGGAGAAGAAAGGGTGGATAGAGAGAGAGAAAAAAGAAGAGAAATAGAGAGAGAGGAGAGAGAAAGAAGGGGGTGGGAGGGGGGAAGGCGTCTTTCTCTTTCTCTTTATCTTCTGTTTCTACTTCTTCCTTTGTACCTTCTCTTTCTCTTTCTCCTCCTCTTTTGTCTCTTTCTCTTCCTCCCCTTCCCCCTTCCTCTTCACCTCCTGCTTTTCTATCCTTCCTCCACCTCCTCCTCCTCTTCCATCCTTCCTCCACCTTCTCCTCCATCCTTCCTCCTTCCTCTCCTCCTTTTCCACCTCCTCCTTCCTCTGCTCCTCCACATCCTCTTCTTCCTCCCTACTTCTCCTCCCTCTCCTCCCCCTCCATCATTCCTCCCCCTTCTTCCTACCCACTTTCCTTCCTCCCCCAATCCCACTCTTCCTCCTTCCTCCACACCCTTCCGCCTGGCCCTCTCCGCCTCCGTTCCACCTTCCTCCTCCTCCTTCACCCTTTCTTCTTCTGCCGCTCCTCCTTCTCCTCCACCATTCCTCCTCCACCCTTCCTCCTCCCTCTCCCTCCTCCTCCCTGCTCTTCTCCTCCTCCTACGTTCCTCTCCGTCCGCCCTCTCACTCCTCCTCCACGACACGTGCCCCTTCCTCCTCTCCGCTTCCTCACACTCCCTCTCCCCCTTCCTCCTCCCTCTCCTCCGCCTCAATCTCACCCTTCCTCTACCTCCCGCCTCTCTATCCCTCCTCCTCCTCCACGTCCTCCTTCCATCCCTCTCAATCCCTCTCCACCTCCTGTCCACCACCACCACCCTTCTTCCTCCCTCTAATCCTCCCTCCTCCACCCTCCTCCTTCCCTATATCCTCCTCCCTCACCTCCTCCGCCACCACCCTTGTCCTCCTTTTTCCCTCCTCTCATCCCTCTCTACCTCTTCCTCCACCCTTCTCGACCTCTTTTACCTTCTCTAACTCCTCCTAACCCTTCCTCCTTCCCTCTCTAACCTCCTCCTGTTCTGTGTCCCTTCTCTTCTCACCCAACTCTCAAGGACTTGTTCTGTCAAGGGGGCGAGGGGACTTCTGTCTTATCAATTACAAACTCAAGGACTCCTCTCATAACGACGTGACATTAAAGAAAAGTCATGCAAACGAAATGTGGGTTGGAGGAAGGTCATGCGCATGATGCCAGGTCAAGTAAGGTCACGGAGAGTAAAGAAAACCCAAAGAGGATCATGTAATTAATAAAAAGTTGGAAAGAGTAAAGTGAGCAGTGAGAAAGAGATTAAGAGAGAAGAGAGACTGGAGAGAGGAGTTTATAGATGGTTTTTTAATATTATTAAGGTCATCAAAGTCAAAGATCATCTCATGTCAAAGGGAATTCAAGGAGAGTCTCATAGGACCATATTAGGTCAAGGTAGATTAAGAAAGGTCACGGAATGTCAAAGTTTAAAAAGGTTATGGAACGTTATAGAAAGGTCAAAGAGGACGAACAAAGCTTAGTGAATGTAAGGAGAGGTCAAGTGATCACAAGGTCATTTGAGAAAGGTTATGAAACCGTGGTAAAGGTTATGGTGCCATGATAAATATCACAGAACCGTGGAAACGCTTTCGAAACCGTGGGATAAGTTACACGACCGTGGGAAAGATTACACGACCGTGGGAAAGATTACACAACCGTGGGAAAGATTACACAACCGTGGGAAAGATTACACAACCGTGGGAAAGATTACACAACCGTGGGAAAGATTACGCGATCGTGGGAAAGATTACACGACCGTTAAAAAGATTACAGAACCGTGGGAAAGATTACATGACCGTGGGAAAGATTACACAACCGTGGGAAAGATTACACAACCGTGGGAATGATTACGCGACCGTGGGAAAGATTACACGACCGTGGGAAAGATTACACGACCGTGGGAAAGATTACACGACCGTGGGAAAGATTACACGACCGTGGGAAAGATTACACGACCGTGGGAAAGATTACACGACCGTGGGAAAGATTACACGACCGTTAGAAAGATTACAGAACCGTGGGAAAGATTACACGACCGTGGGAAAGATTACACAACCGTGGGAATGATTACGCGATCGTGGGAAAGATTACACGACCGTGGGAAAGATTACACGACCGTGGGAAAGATTACACGACCGTGGGAAAGATTACACGCTCCGTTGGGAAAAAAGATTACACCCAAAACGACCGTGGGAAAAGATTATCAAAACGACCGTGGGAAAGATTGCAACAAACCGTGGGAAACGATTGCACTACCTGGAAAGATTACACGAACCGTGGGAAAGTTTACCACGACCAGTGGGAAAGATATACAAACACGCACCGGGGGAAAGATTTAACAAAACACGGACCCCGTGGAAAGATTACAACGACCGTGGGAAAGATTACAACGCCCCGGTGGGAAAGATTGCAAAACCGAACACGAACGTGGGAAAAGCGTGCAAAACACCGACGACCGTGGGAAAAGAATTTTCACAACTACCGTGGGAACGAATTAACAACGACCGGGGAAAAAATGCACGACAAACCGTGGGAAAGATTACAACGAATACCGTGGTAAACAGAATTACACGAACGACCGGTGGGAAAAATTTGCACGAACCGTGGGAAAGAATTGGCACGACGAAAACGCCCGGGGAA
>NW_028234407.1:1715115-1717615 GCF_977035675.1 Penaeus japonicus
TTCTTTCTTTTTCTCTTTCTCTTTTACTTTCTTTCTCCTTCTCCTACTATTTTTTCCGCTTTTTCTCTCCGAATTTCTTTCTCTTTCTCTATGCTACTGATACTCACTCCCTTTTTCTCATTCTCTATCTCTCTTTTCCCAACCCTCTCTCTCATTTTTATTTTTGTTATAATGAGTTTTCCATTTTTCTCTCTCCCTTTCTCTGTCACGCCTTCTTCCTCTCCCTTTCTTCTCTGTCATTTTACTATTCCTTCCCTCCCTCTTTTTCCTCATCTTTCTCTCTCCCTCACTCTTTTTCTTCCTTCTTGCCTCTCAATCCCTCTTTTTCTGCCTTCTTGTTTCTCCTTCCCTCCATCTATTCTTTACTTCTCCTCTCCTTCTTTCCTTTCTCGCATTCTCTTGTTGTGTCTCTAAATTTCATCCTTTGTGTTTCGTCTTACATTTTTTTTATTTCTCTCTTTCGCTTTCCTCCTTTTCCTTTTAGTAATTTTCTTCTTCTTTACTTTTTACCTTTTCTTCTTCTTCTTCATCATCTTCTTTATTCTTTATTCTCCCTCTCTTCTTCGTCCTCCTCTCTGTTATCTTTGTCATATCTGTCGAAGGTATGTTATGTAGACACAAACACTCATACATACATACATACATACATACACATACACACAAAAGCAGATACTAACACCCACACATACCTGCACACAGATATACACACAAAAAAACAAACACAGATATAAAACGCATACACAACCAAACATTAAAACAAACACAAATACAAGCATTTACACACATAAACACAAATACAAATACAAACATTTACACACATAAACACAAATACAAATACAAATACAAGCATTTACACACATAAACACAAATACAAACTTGCGAACAGACATATAAATATTCACACACTATCAAACAAATACATACAGATCCAAAGTACACACAAGAAACAAAGACAACAACAAAAAAAGTTCAAACTCACTCTAAGTAGTCAAGGAGATGAAGTTAAGAATACAATGTTGAAACAAAAAAATGTCTTTAATTACTAAGAACTTTGCTAAGACTAGGGCCATTTTTTTTGCGGGGGTGGGGTGGGGGGGGGGGTGGGGTTGGGGTGGGGGGGGGGGTGGTGGTGGGGAGGTTGCAGTTGCAATGGGTTAATAGAGGAAGGGAGGGGGGAGAGGGGGGGGTGGGTTAGGGGGGGGAGGGGAGGGGGATGGGGCGGGGGGCGGGGGCTGGGAGGGGAGGGGGAGATTTCTCTCTCCCTTCCCCATTTTCCCTCTTTCTCTCTTTCCTCCTTTCTCCCTTCCTTTCTCCTCCCTTCTCTCTCCTCCTCTCTCCCCTCCCCTTTTCTCTCTTCCTCCTTCATCCACCACCCTCCATTCCCTCCCTCTTCCTCCTCTTTATCTCAATCTCCTTCTCCCTCCCATTTTTCCCAATTCCCTTCCCAATCACTTCCCAATCTATCTTCTTCCCCAAAATTCTCCCAAAATCCCATTTTCCCAACGTCAATTATCTTTCTCCCCTTCCCATCCTCCCTCCCCCTTCTCCATCTTTTCCCCATTTCCCTCCTATCCCATTTCCAATATTAATATTTCCCCAATCCCTCCCCATTACGAGACCTGTTCACCGGGCTTGTTTCTCTATATCTACTTTGGTTTTATTCTTTCTGTTTTAATTAATAAACGATTAAAAAAAAAATAATAAACGATTTTTTTCTTTTTTCCTTTTCATTTATTTTCTTGTTTTTCTTTTATTTTTTCTTTTCTTTTTTTTTCTTTTGTTCTTTCATTTTTTCTTTATTTTTCTTTCTATTTTCTTTTCGAATTTTCTATTATTTTTATACGCGTCTTGTGTTTTATCTTTCCGTATGCATCATCGATTTTTTTTTTTTTTTTTTTTTTTTTTTTCGTTTTTTTTTTTTTCCTTATTTTATTTATTTTGCCACGTGTGTCTTTTGGGTGGGGGATTTGTTGTTGTGATCAACTTGTTTTTCCTTGTTGGTTGAGCTTTTTTCTTCGTGTGTTCTTCTTTTTCATTTTTTTTTTTTTTTTCTTATTTATTTTGCTCTTTTCCTCTCCATTATTTTCAATTCCATTTTCCTATATTTCTTAGTCAGAAATTAACCATTCCAACAATACAAACAAACAAACAAACAAAAATCGGACAAAAGCGATACCAAAGCCAAAGATTTTTTTTTCTTTTTTTTTTTAAAGCAAGGGCATGTGACGTACCTTAACCACACACTCACACCACACAGAGACACACACACACACACACACACACACACACACATATATATATAATATATATAAATATAAATCATATATATAATTCTCCGCTCTCTCTCTCTCTAGTTTGTGTATTTTTTTCTCATTACATCTATATAAAAATAAACCGGCTTTAGATATTTGGGGGGCCCCTTTGGGATGGCCCCACCAACGGCCCACGGTACGTCGAAGGAGCTAAGGGGCATCATGCACTGAGCGAAGGGGCACTTTTG
>NW_028234407.1:1725115-1730115 GCF_977035675.1 Penaeus japonicus
GAGACGGGGAGGGGGGGGGGGGACAGGGAGGGGGGGTTAGGGGAGAGAGGGGGGAACATGGAGTGGGGGTTAGGAGAGAGAGGAGGAAACAGGGAGAGGAAAGGAAAGAGGGGGAAGAAGGAAGGGGGTTGGGGAGAGAGGGGGAAAATAAGAGGGAGAGGGAGTGGGCATTGGGGGGAAGAGGGGGAAGAGGGAGGGGGAAAGGGAGTGGGAGTTGGGGGAGAGAAAGGGGAAAGGGAGTGGGGGCTAGGAGAGAGAGGGGGAATAGGGAGGGGGTTGGGGAAGAGAGGGGGAAAGGGAGTGGGGGTTAGGGGAGAGATAGGGAAACAGGAGGGTTTGGGGTTAGGAGAAGGAAGGGAGGGGAACAGGTGGTGGGGAGGACGGATGTGTTTAGGGGAGAGAGGGGGAAAGGGAGTGGGGGTTAGGGGAGAGATAGGGAAACAGGGAGGGTGTTGGGGGAGAGAAGGGAGGGACAGGTAGTGGGGGTTAGGGGAGAGAGGGGAGGGGAACAGGGAGTGGGGGTTAGGGGAGAGAGGGGGAGGGGGACAGGGAGGGTGGTGGGGGAGAGAATAGAGGGACAGGGAGTGTGGGTTAGGGGAGAGAGGGGAGGGGAACAGGGAGTGGAGGTTAGGGGAGAGAGGGGGGAGGGGAACAGGGAGTGGGGTTTTGGGGAAAGAGACGAGGGGGAAAGGGAGTGAGGATTGGGGAGAGAGAGGGAAACAGGAAGGGGGGTGGGGGAGAGGGGTGAGGGGAACAGGGAGGGGTATTGGGGGGAGGGTGAGGGGAAAGGAGAGGGGTTGGGTGGGGAAAGGGGGTGAGGGGAACAGGGAGGGGGTTGGGGGAGAGGGGTGAGGGGAACAGGGAGGGGGTTGGGGGAGAGGGGTGAGGGGAACAGGGAGGGGGTTGGGGGAGAGGGGTGAGGGGAACAGGGAGGGGGGGGGGGGAGAGGGGGGAGGGGAACAGGGAGGGGGTTGGGGGAGAGGGGTGAGGGGAACAGGGAGGGGGTTGGGGGAAAGGGGAGGAACAGGGAGGGGAGTTTGGGGGAGAGAGGGGGGTGAAATGGATTTTGGGAAAATGAAAAAAATGAGGGAGAGGGAGTTGAGGTAGTTGGGGGGAAGGAGGGGGTGTTGCGTTGAATAGGGGAGTGGGGGTTGGGAGAGAGAGGGCGAAATAGGGAAGGTGTTGGGGGAGAAAGGGTTAACATGGAGGGGGTTGGAGGAGAGAGGGGGGGAAGGGAGTAGGGATTGGGTAAATAATGGGGGAAGGGATGGGAGTGGTAGGGTAATGTGGGGGAAATTAGAGAAAAGAGTGAAAGGGTTTGGGAAACCTGGGGGTTAGAAGGGGAGATGGGATTAAAAAGGGGGATGGGCGGGGGATTGTAAAGGGGATTGGGAGTGGCTGAGGGGGGGGGATAGAGAAGGGAAGGGAGGATAGGAAGAAATAAAGGAAGGACGAACAGAATTATTAGCGAGAAGGGAAATATGATAAAAGAAAGTAGGAGAAGAGAAAAAAGAAAGAGAAGCGAGATTGAAATGGTCAAAGAAGAAATAAGAAAAAATTGAAAGAAAATGAAAGGAAAAGAGAAATGAACAACAAAAACAACAGCAATATTTATCTACTTTCGAAAAAAAAAGTTATTGTAAGCAAAGGTCCTTATATCAACTCTCTCTCTCTCTCTCCCACACTCACTCTTTCCCTTCCTCCCCCCCTCTCTCTTTCTCTCTCTCACAATCACTCTTTCCCTCCCCTCCTCTCTCTCTTTCCCTCCCCTCCTCTCTCTCTTTCCCTCCACCCCTCTCTCTCCCACACTCTCTCTTTCCCTTCCCCCCTCTCTCTCTCCGGTTCTCTCTCCCACAGTCACTCTTTCCTTCCCGCTCTCTCTCTCCCTCCCCTCATCTCTTTCTCCCTTTCTCCTCTCTCTTTCCTCACTCTTTCACTTCCTTCTCCATTCTCTCTCTCTCTCCCTCTCCCTTTTTCTTTCTCTCTCCCTCCACCCCCTCTCTCTCTCTTTACCGCGCTCCCCCTCTCTATTTCTCTCTCTCCCTTTCCCTCCCTCACCCCTCTCTCTCTCCTTTTCCCTCCCTCCCCCCTCTCTTTACCCTCCTTCTCTCTCTCTCTCCCTCCCGCTCTTTCTCTTACTCTCATCCCTCCCTCTCTCTCTCTCCCCTTCCCCTTTCCCTCCTCTCTCTCTTCCCCTTCCCCCTTCCCTCCTCTCTCTCTCCCTTCCCCCTTCCCTCCTCTCTCTCTCCCTTCCCCCTTCCCTCCTCTCCCTTTCCCCTTCTCTCCTCTCTCTCTTCCCCTTCCCCCCTCTCTCTTCCCTTCCCCCTCTCTCTCCCCCTCCCTCCTCTCCATCCTCCCCTTTCTGCCTTTCTATCTCTCCCCCCTCCCCCCCTCTTTCTCCCTTCCCCCTTCCCCTCCTCTCTCTCTCCCTTCCTCCTTCCCCTCCTCTCTCTCTCTTTTCCCCCCTCCCCCTCTCTCTCCCTTCCCCTTCTCCCTTCTCTCTCTCCCTTCCCTCTTCCCTCCTCTCTCTCTCCCTTCCACCTTCCCCCTTCCCCCCTCTCTATCTCCCTACCCCCTTCCCTCCTCTCTCTCCCTTCCGCCCACTTACCCCTCCCTCTCTCCCTAGCAGTTTCACACCCACTTCCCCACCCTCCTCTCGGCCATCCACTTCCCCGTCACCCTCCCCCTCTGTGTGCAATTCAACACGTGCCCCCCCCCTCTCTAGCTCCCTAATCACACCCCCCTTTCCCGTCGACTTTGGGGTTGATTTAAAATAAAAATAAATCATAAATAAAAAAGTGACTAACGGTGGCCATTCAGAAATCCGAGCTGTTTTTGTATCGATGATTAAGCTTCCGATACCCAGAAAGGGATCCGCCATTTCGAGCAGCAAGAGGATCCGATGCCTTGTGTCGTATTTAAGTGATATTGAATCTCTTTTTCTCTCGCTTTCCTCTGAGGTTCCTCGTCAGAGAGAGATCCCGATATATGGACTTATTTTTCTTGAGAGTGAGAGACGGGGGTGGGGGGAGGGAGGGAGACGGGGGTGGGGGGAGGGAGGGGAAGGGGGAGAGGGGAGGGAGGGAGGGGGAGGGGGAGCGAGGGGGAAAAGGGAGAGGGAGAGGGAGGGAGAGATAAGGGAGGGAGAAGAGAAGAGAAGAGAGAGAGAGAGAGAGAGAGAGAGTGTGTGAGAGAGAGAGAGAGAGAGAGAGGAAAAAAGAGAGGGAAAGAGAGAGAGAGGAGAGAGATAGAGACAGAGAAAGAGACAGAGAGAGAGAGAGAAGAGAGAGGAGAGAGAGAGAGAGAGAGGAGATAGAGAGAGAGGAAAGGAGAGAGAGAAGAGAGAAGAAGAGAAGAAGAGAGGAGAGAGGATGCTGAGAAACAGATACAGATGATTAGATAAAAAGATAAAACAGATAAACACGAATACATAATATAAAAATACGAGAAATGAAAAGAAAAAAAGAATATAAATAAGAATCATTACCACTCGTTACGAAGTCTCACTTGTTAAAGACACACTCACAGATTTTTTTCCTTTCATATCGCCCACTCATTTTGCTTCCCTAAAGTTCTTTTGTTATTCGGAGACACCAACAAAAATACACTCTCCTTTTCTTCCTACCTCTTACCCACCCCCCACCCACCCCCTCCACACTCCTACCCCCATTTGCAAAAGGAAGAAAAATTAATTCCCACAAGAATATCGAACACATCGGGGCGTTCGGGTTGGCGGGAAAATCATATATCGTACGCGAGCAAAAGTTTCATTGTACCGTATTGGAGATCGTGCGTGCATCCTCGCTGTGTACGATAACTGACCATTCTTAAGGAAAGGAAAGAGAGGAGGGTCGTGGGAGGAAAAGGAGGTGGAGGAGGAGGAGGAGGAGGAGGAGGAGGAGGAGGAGGAGGAGGAGGAGGAGGAAGAGGAGGAGGAGGAGGAGGAGGAGGAGGAGGAGGAGGAGGAGGAGGAGGAGGAGGAGGAGGAGGATTAGGAAGAGGAAGAGGAAGAGGAAGAGGAGGAGGAGGAGGAGGAGGAAGAGGAGGAAGATGAAGAGGTAAGGAGGAGAGAGCAGAAGAAAAAGGAAAATAATGATAAGAAGGAAGAGAAAAATGAGGAAGAGGAGGAGGAGGAGGAGGAGAAAAAGAAAAGAAAAAGTGTCTTTTATCTTTCCGACTGTCGAATCAATAAAGTAGTAGACAGAGAGAAAAAAGTTCAGATTACTGATGATATGACAGACAGATAGATAGATAAATATACATATAGATAGAGAGATAGATAAAGAGAGAGAGAGAGACAGACAGAAACAGAGAGAGGCAAGAGACAGAGACAGAGAGAGAAAAAGAGAAAAAGAGAGAAAAAAGAAAACGCGAGAGAAATAAACCTAAACGATAACCCACTGGTCGGTTGTAATCCGGCTGCAAGGGCAGACTATTGTGTATCCATGTTTCTGTGTCCCAGTTTTCGCATTAACGGCCTTGCTACCAGTCTGTTGGAGGAATTAATCATTAGAACCTCGCATACAGGAAAGGTAGGGGGCTGGGAGGGGGTGGGGGGGTGGGGGGAGTGGGTATGTTCATTGGGGGGGAGAGGGGGGAGGTAAGGGAGGTAGGGAGTGGGTGAGGGGAGGGAGAGGGATGGGAATATGGGGGAGGGGATAGGGGAAGGAGGGAGAGGAAGGAAGGAGAGGTGGGGGACGGTAGAGAGCGAAAGAGAGGTGATGGAGAATGAGAGGAAAAGAAAGAGAGCGAATGAAATTAAGAAAAAAAAGAGAGTGAATGAGGAGGTAGAAGAGAGACAAGGATGTGAAACAGAGAAGGAGATAGATAGATAGAGTGAGAGAGAGGGAGAACGTAAGGAAAAGAGAGAAAATGAGAGAGAGAGGGATAGAGGAAGAGAAAGAGAGAGAGAGAGAGAGAGAGAGAGAGAGAGAGAGAGAGAGAGAGAGAGAGAGAGAGAGAGAGAGAGAGAGAGAGATTGAGGAGGAGATGAGAGAGAG
>NW_028234407.1:1735115-1738385 GCF_977035675.1 Penaeus japonicus
CAAAACAACAAAAAAAAAAAAAAAAAAAAAAAAAAAGAAAAAAAAAGAAAGAAAGAAGAAGAAGCTAAAATAAACTCAAAAGAAAGAAAGATAGAAAATCAAAAGAAAAATACCCCCCCACCCCCCCCAGCGGATAAGTAGGTACCGCGCAAAGTTGCTGACAAAAGAGCAGAGCAAGATGAGACGCGATCTTGCAAGACAAATCTTACGATTTTTGGAAAGAACTTTGATGAAAGGGAGACAGGGATGAGGTAGAGAGAAAGAGGGATTGAGGAAAAAGAGAGAGAGAGAGAGAGAGAGAGAGAGAGAGAGAGAGAGAGAGAGAGAGAGAGAGAGAGAGAGAGAGAGATGGTGGAGAGACGAGAGGAGAGAGAAGGAAGAGGAGAGGTGAGAGTGGAGGAGAGAGAGAGATGCATTGAGCGAGAGTAGAGAGGAAAGAGAGAGAGGAGAGAGACGAGAGAGAGAAGATGAGCGATGAGATGAGAGAGAGAGAGAGAGGGAGAGAGTACAGACTGATAGATAGATAGATAGTTAGATAGATAGATAATAGATAGATAGATAGATAGAATAGATAGATAGATAGAGATATGGAAGTAGAGAGAGATGAAGATGAGACAGAGATAGATAGAGAGAGTTAGACAGATAGAAAGAGAGATAGATAGAGAGAGAAAGAGAGAGTTAGACAGATAGAAAAGAGAGAGAGAAAGAGAGAGAGAGAGAGAGAGAGAGAGAGAGAGAGAGAGAGAGAGAGAGAGAGAGAGAAAGAGAGAGAGACAGAGAGAGACAGAGACAGAGAGACAGAGAGAGACAGAGAAAGAGAGACATACAGAGACAGAGAGAGAGAGAGACAGAGACAGACAGAAAAACAAACAAACAAACAGAAAAAAATGAATAAAATCAAGAGAAAGAAAGATAAACAAACAGAAAAAAACAAAATAGGGAAAGATCAAGAAAAAAAAAAAAAAACTCCACCAAAAAGATAATCCACGGTAGAAAGAAATAAAAAAAAAGTTGAAAGTATAATCTCCGAGAAAGTCTTCCAGTCAAACTGCTCTTCAATCTGGAAGTGTCTCAAGATGAATCTCCTGTCTTTAAGAAGGCAGATGAGTTCTTAGACACGCTCGTTAGCATCCGGTGCTGGGATGGCGCCTCCTATAATTCATCTATGATAGGAAGGAGTTTATAGTTAGATCCTAATGGGGGGAGTTTCTTTTATTATTATTTTTTTCGTTTTTTTTTAAAGTATTTCTGATTGATTTTTTTTGTTTATTTGTTCATGGATGGTATATATCATCTTATTTTTTGTTATCGTTATTATAACTGTTATTGATATTACTGTTGTTATTATTCTCGTTATTATTGTGTTATCATCTTTATTATTATCATTACTATAGTTATGATTAATACCATTACTATCATTATTATCCTTTTTATAATTATTATTATCATTATTGCTGTTGTTGCAAATGATATTGTTAGTACTATTCTATCATCACATCATGATCATTATTACTACTATCATCATTATTAACATTACTACTATTATCGATATTATCATCACTAGTTTTATCGCCACTACTATCATCATCATCAGTGTTATTGTCACTACTATTATCATCATTATTGTTATCATCACTACATTACTATTATCATACTAATTTTTCTTATTATGACCTTTATCATTTCTATTATCCTATTCAATGCTTCAGTTATTATCAGTGTTCCTTCTGTTCACCCTTCTCCGTTGGGAAAACTAACGCCTGGCTCTCCCTTCCCGTGCAGGTTCCGTGGACACGCGGACGGTGGTGGCGGACCTCGAGCACACCATCACCAGTCTCTTCACTTACCTCACTTCGAACTCCCCGCCGCCGCCCGACGTCTCCCCCTCGGGCAACACCCCGAAGGCGCTCTCCGACGGCGAGGCTGCGACCTCCCCTTGTTCCCCGGCCTCCACGCCGCGCGAGGCCGACGTCTCGTCTTCCCACGGAAGCCTCTCGTCCTCGAAGGCTCTGCGCCTCGATCTGACGGGGCACCGGTCGCCTCCCCTCCCTCCGTCTCAAGCGCATCTTCACTCTCACCATCCTCCTGCAGGAGGGGCCTTCGTGTCCCTCGCCGAGGACGTGCCTCCCCCGCTGCCTCGCCGAGGACCCCCGGCCTTCCACCTGTCGTCGAGCTCCGACCTCTCGTCGCCCTCGCTCGAGAAGAGCTTCTGCCTGTCGGCGTCGCCGATCGCGACCTCGCCTGCTCCGCGCTTCTCCATCGCCAGCCGCTCCTCCACGAGGGCGTCGCCGTCGCCCTCGGGATGGCCGAGCGAGGCCCCGGCCTGCGCCAGAGACCGGAAATCCGTGAGCCGCGGCTCCGTTGCCTCCAAGACGTCGAGCGACATCGAACTGGTGAACCTCGGGCGCGGCGAGCGGGGCCTCGGCGACTCGCCCTGGCCCGCCTGCCCCGACGCCGAGGAGCGGCTGCGGGCCGTCTCGAGGAGGACCACCGCCAGCCCGGGCGACCGCCGCAACGGCATGCTGGTGTCCGCGTGTCCCTCGGCTACGCTCGGGATGGAGAGCGCCCCCGCGCCCGCACCCGCGGCCGCGCTCGCAAGCGAGCAGAACGAGGCCAGGAGGACCCCGGAGGAGTACCAGGCGAGGATCTCCGACACTCCTCAGCTCTCTGGAGGAGGAGGAGAGAGAGGGAGAGGAGGCTCAATAGAGAGCCCGAGACACCCCTCGAAGGAGGACCTAGCTAAGATGGCCGCCTCTCGCCTCTCGCTCCAGGCCTCCCTCCGGGGCGGCCGCGTCAGCCGCGACCACCACTACTCCGAGATCGACCTGTACGACGTCGAGGGCGGCCCCGACGGCGGCCCCGACGGCGGCGAGGAAGGCACGACCAGAACCGCCTCCGCCAACACCAACTCCAGCGCGACTCTCCCGAGGGCGCCGCCGCCCGTTCCTCCGCATACTGAAGGTACCGTCTCTGGGTTTACTTTAATGCTCATTCAGCCTATCTGTCTGCTTACTAACATGTGGCGCCTTTTCTGATATCTTACCCTTCCTTAAAGTCAAGCCTGGAACACACACACACACACACAAACACAACGACACACAAACAAACACAGACACACAAACACAGACAACCTTCAACACACTGACACAAACACACACACAAACACACACACACACACACAAACACAACGACACACAAACAAACACAGACACACAAACACAGACAACCTTAAACACACTGACACAAACACACACACACACACAAACACAC
>NW_028234407.1:1738485-1740985 GCF_977035675.1 Penaeus japonicus
AAAAATAGAAAGAAAGAAAGAAAAAACATTGAGGAAAAAGAAGAAGAAAGAAAAGACGACGAGGAAAATAGTAAGAAAAGAAAGAATGAAAGAAAGAGAGAAACACCAGAGAGGAAAAAGAAGAAGAAAGAAAAGAAGAACAAGGTAGAAAAGGGAGAAAAATACAAATAAAAACAAAAAGGGAGACATTGAAAAACAAGAGAAAATGTGGAAGAGAGAAAAAGTCAAAAAGAAAAAAAGCGAAAGAAAAATAAATAAAACAAAGAGGAAAACAGAGAGAGAGAGAGAGAGAGGTGATGAATGGAGGAGAGAGAACAGACAAGAATAGCGAAAAAGAAAAAAAAGGGGGAATAAAGAAAGAAAAAACAAAAATGGAATGGAAAGAAAGAGGAAAATTAAAAGAAAAGCGATGAACGGCGAAGAAAGAAGATACAAGAACAGGAAAACAAAGCGAAAACAAGAAAAAACAAGAAAAGAAAGAAACAGGAAGAGAAAAGCGATGAAAGAGGAAGGGAGAAGGAGCAAGAGGACATAAGAAGAATCCTAAAGTCGGTTCGTGTGAATTGTTCCCAACGCGAGGAAGTCTTAATGCGCTTAACTACCTCCTTGTGCAACATTTCAACGCTTTTGCAGTTCGCTTGTTAGCTGTTCTTCGCTGAATATTTAGTGCAATGTGAAGGAAGTTTTGCGGTTTTTTTTTTTTTTTTTTTTTTTTTTTTGGGGGGGGGGTGTTGTCTTCCTTTTCTTCTTGTTTTCCTTCTCTGTCTTCTTCTTCTTTCTTTCTTCACTTCTTCTCTTACATCTCACCTGGTCCTATCATCTCCCCCTTCTCTTCTTTACTTCCCCTACCCCTCCCCCCTCCCCCACCCCCCCTTTCCCCTATATATATATATATATATATATATATATATATATATATATAATATATATATATATATATATATATATATATATATATATATATATATATATATAATATATATATATATTATTGCTATTATTATTTCATTATCAATATGATATTGTTATTATATTAACTGTTATCTATTTCATCCTTATAACTGTTATCATTATCATCATTAATATTACCATGTTTACTATTATCATTATTATAATTTTACCATTATCATCATCATCATCATCACTATCGTCATTACTATCATCAGTGTTATCATTATTACCCTATTCATAAGTATCATTATTCTGACTCTCCATCTATTTATCTATCAATCACCGAGCCAAAGAAATCCTATCTATCTATTTATCTATCCTCCGTTTTCTTTATCGACCGATCGAGCGAATAGAAAACGGAGGGCAAAACATCGAGCAAAGAATCACTGCTTGATGTATATTCACTTCATACTTTCGAGACACGCTGATAAAAAGGAGGAGGAGGAGGAGGAGGGGATGGAGGTGGAGGAGGAGGAGGAGGAGGAGGAGGAGGAGGAGGAGGAGGAGGAGGAGGAGGAGGAGGAGGAGGAGGAGGAGGAGGAGGTGGGGATGGAGGAGGAGGAGGAGGAGGAGGAGGAGGAGGAGGAGGAGGAGGAGATGGCGGAGGAGGGGGAGGAGTAGGAGGAGGAGGAGGAGGAGGAGATGGAGGGGGTGAAGGAGGAGGAGTAGGAGGAGGAGGAGGAGGAGGGGGGGTATCATGAAAATGAGGAGGGGGAGGGAGGATGGAGTAAGAGAAGGAGAAGGGGGAGGAGGAGAAGGAGGAGGGGATGGAGGTGGAGTAAGAGAAGGAGGAGGAGGAGGAGGAGGAGGACGAAGAGGCAGATGAAGCATGATAAGGAAGGGAGAAGATGAATTGAGTGATATAAAGCCTTCGACCGGTTAGATTTTGACAAATGTTCCAGTCTGGATGCGGGAATCTGCCTTTTTGCGTTTTTTTTTTCTTCTCTCTCGCTTGAATTTTTTTTTTTTCGTTTTTTATTCTCTTTATTTCTTGGTCCTTCTTTATTTTCTCCTTCTATCTCTCACTCTCTCTCTCATTATCTCCTCACTTTCTCACTCTCTCTATCTCATTATCTCCTCTCTTCCTCTCTCTTTCACTTTCATTCTCTCTCTCTCTCCCCCTCTCTCTCTATCTATTTGTCTATTTCTCTCCTTCTCTCTCTCTCTCTCTCTCTCTCTCTCTCTCTCTCTCTCTCTCTCTCTCTCTCTCTCTCTCTCTCTCTCTTTCTCTCTCTCTTCCTCCTCCATTTCCTCTCTCTCATGTTTATTCTAACTTTGCATTTTGAATTTGTTCTGATGTTGTATTAATTCTTGTCTATTTTCCTGTTATCCTCTTTTCGTTTTCTCTCCTCCTCCTCTTATTCCCCTCTCCCGTTCTTTCATCATCCTCCCCCTCTACTCTCAATCTTCTTCTCATATTATTTTACGTCTCCCTCTACCCTTGTCAACTGTATTATTTTCCTCTTCTCTCCTTTTCCCTCTCCTTCTCCTCTTCTCCTCTGCCTTCCCTCTGATTCCCCTTTTCCTTTCTCCTTCATTTCCTCTCCTC
>NW_028234407.1:1755985-1758485 GCF_977035675.1 Penaeus japonicus
CCACTATCATCATCATCACCACCACCACTATCATCACCACCACCACCACTATCATCATCACCACCACCACTATCTGCATCACCACCACCACTATCATCAACACCACCACCATTATCATCATCATCACCACCACTATCAGCATCACCATCACCACTATCAACACCATCACCACCATCATAATCAACACCACCACTATCAGCATCATCATCACCACCACCACCACCACCACCATCATAATCACCATCACCACTATCATTATCACCACCACCACTATCATCCCCACCACTATCATCACCACCACCACCACTATCATCACCACCACCACCACTATCATCATCACCATCACCACATCCTCCACCCTTTTCTCCGTCATTAGGAAAATCCCGGAAAGAAAAAGTTGCAAGTCATTCGACCTTTCTATTTCTGTGAACGAGCTCCAACAACGATGGCTTGAATGATAAAATCGCGTTGTATTTTATAGTTGAAGATTTTGCCAATAATATCCCCCCTCTCCCCCCCCCCCCGTTGGCATATCGGTAGGATGATGCTCTCTCTCTCTCTCTCTCTCTCTTTTGTTTGTTTTTGTTTGTTTGGTTGTCTCCCTTCCCTTTCTGCCACTTTCTTTTTTTTTCTTTCCTTGTTCTTTCTTTTACTTATTCATTCTTTCTCTCTCTCTCTCTCTCTCTTTCTCTCTATCTTTTATTTTTTTTCTCTCTCTCTCTTTCTCTCTATCTTTCTCTCTCTCTCTCTCTCTTTCTCTTTCTGTCCATCTTTCTCTCCCTCTTCGCTACCTCTTTCTTTGTTTCTTTTTCCCACTTTCGCACTCTCCGACGCTCCCTTCCTCACCTACCCCCCCCCACCTCCCTCTCTGCTCTGCCCATTTCTTGTCTAACTCTTTTAGTCTCTCTCTCTCTCTCTCTCTCTCTTAGTGTCTTTTTCTCTTCCTGTCTATCTATCGTTCTTTGTTTTTTTCAGTAATTTTCTCCTTGCTGTCTGTTTATTCATGCTTTTCCTTCATTATCTCTCTCTCTCCCTCTCTCTCTCTCTGTCACTGTCTCTCTCTAATCTCCCTCTCTCTCTCTCCGTCTGTGTCTCCCACCCTCCGTACTTCTTTCTCACACTCTCCATCTGTCTCCCTCCCTCCTATATCCTATCTCTCTCTCACCTTTTCTCCCTTTCTCCTTCCCTCTCTCCCATCTCTTTCCCTCTCCTCTATCTCTACCATCATTCTCCTCTCTCTAATTCCTCTCTTTTTCTCCCGCTGTTTATGTGTCTGTCTCGAGATAATATACTAATGGCCGGCATACCCTAAGGGCAGCTCACAGTATATGATTATGTAAAAATATACTTTTTCTTACTCTTTCCCTGTTCTCGGATTTATGAAAATAAATAGTAGGTGAATATAAGCTGGGGAAAAAAATACATTATTCTTGTGACTGTTGCTGTCATATCATTTCCTGTAATATCAACAATGGTGGTATCTGATAGAAAATACATGGTAATAAAAATACTTTTTTTCTCTCTCTCTCTTTTTTCGCTTTTTGCTTTTTGTTACTCGTTTTTTTTGTCACCGACAGTAACAGTACAAAGAAGAGCAACGCTGACTTTTAGAAATAAAGTTGTAATCATATCTGATTTAATTCCTTTTCTTAAAATTCGTTGATATGATTAATTCTTGCTTTGGAGAATATCATATGAGATCAAGTTAGTATTCCTGGTATCGATATACATATAGTAAAACACACATTCACACACACATACACACACACACTCACATACACTCAGCATCACCATCACCACTATCGTCATCACCACCACCACTATCATCCTCACCACCACCACTATCATTATCATCATCACCACCACCACTATCATAATCACCACCACCACTGTCATCATCACCACCACCACTATCATCATCACCACCACCGCTATCATAATCACCACCACCAATATCATAATCACCACCACCATTATCATTATCATCACCACCACCGCTATCACTACGCCACCACCACTATCATAATCACTACCACCACTATCATCCTCACCACCACCATTATCATTATCATCATCACCACCACCACTATCATAATCACCACCACCACTGTCATCATCACCACCACCACTATCATCATCACCACCACCACTATCATCATCACCACTATCATCATCACCACCAGCGGTATCATAATCACCACCAGCGGTATCATAATCACCACCACTATCATAATCATCACCACCATTATCATTATCATCATCACCACCACCACTATCATCATCATTATCACCACCACCACTATCATAATCACCACCACCACTATCATCATCATCACCACACACACACATACATATATATGTATATATATATATATATATAATATATATATAAATATATATATAGATATATATAAAATTATTATATATATATATATAAAATATATATACATATACATATACATAAAAAGAGATAGATTGCGAAATAGATAGACAGAGAGAG
>NW_028234407.1:1770985-1778485 GCF_977035675.1 Penaeus japonicus
ATAAATAGAATTCATATTAAACAATAACCAGAAAAAAAGGTTATTACGCAATTAAATGAATAAAAGAAGTTATTATGCTTCTTATTGGGTGTTTGTGGGATGAGGTTGGTTGGGGGGTAGCAGTAGGTGGCTGTGTGAGGGGCGGGGAAGTGGAGTGAGGGGGAGCGGATAGGGCTGGTGTCTGTGTCTGTCTGTGTGGTTTATGTAGGGGGGGGTGTGGGTGGGGGGGGGTTGTGTGTGAGAGGGTGTGTTGTGAGTGTGTGTGTGTGTGGAGTGTGAGTGTGTTTGTGTGTGTAGTGTGTGGAGTGTCAGTCTCTACTCTCTCAAACTATCATCTCTATCTACTATATATCTCTAAACTCATCATCTATAAGAGTGTGCGTGTGAGAACGCGGTGTGTGAGTGTGTGGTGTGTGTGATCGAGTGTCTGAGAGTGGCTGTCTCTTCTCTCTCTCTCTCACTCTACTCTCTCTATCTAATATCACTCTCTCTATCATACTCCTTGTGTGGTGTGTGTGTGTGTGAGTGTGTGTGTTTGTGTGTGTAGGTTGTGTGTGAGTGTGTGTGTGTGTATGTATGTATGTATCTAATCCTCTATGTTCAATCTATACTCTAATCTCTCTCTATATCTATATCTCTCTCATCTCTCTGGAGTGTGTGTGTTTTGTGTTTGTGGAGAAGTGTGTTTAGTGAGTGTGGTGTGATGTGTGTTGGGAGAGATATATTGAGTGATTGTGTGTTTAAGGGTGTGTGTGTGTGAGAGGTTTGTGAGTGTGAGTGTGTGAGTGTTAGATTTAGGTTGTTTGTAGTGTTAGTGTGAGTGACATGTTGAGTGATTGATAGAGAGTTTAGTAGATATCTCAGTGTGAGTTAGTGGGTGTGTGGAATATAAGTGAGGTGATGGTGATTGTATGTTAGGGTTGTTTTACGTGTGTGAGTTGGTGATTGGTGTGATAGGGAGTGAGTGAGTGTGTGCGTGAGTGTGGGTGTCGTGTGGGTGTTTGTGTTTGGGGAGTGTGTTTCTGTGTGTGTGGAGTGTGTGTGTGTGTGTGTGTGTGTAGTGTGTGAGAGGGTTTGTGTGTTTGTGATGTCTGTGAGTGTGTATTTAGTTGTATGGGTATGTGTGTCAGATTGGATGATTTAGATTTATATATAGATAGAGTGAGTTTGTGTGTGTGTTTTGTGATTGGGTATATATTGAGGGATTTTTATTGAAATATTAGAGATTGAGATTATTTGATGTGATTGATTTGTGGAGTGAGTTATTGTTGTTTTGAGTGTCTGTGGTTGATAGAGTGTCTTTGATAGTATATAGGTATATATATATGTTGTTTATATACACACAACTAACAAATCACTTGGATTAGTTTTATATATGATATATGAGTTTTATTTATTGTTAGAGATAGTTATTATATATGTGTTATATTTAGATATGTATTATTATGTAGATATATATATATATATATATTTTATATAATATATATATATATATATATTTAGATATATATTATATGTATATGATATATTATGTATCACACACACACACACACTATCCTACACTCCCCCGCCTCACACACACACAGACACACACACACACACACACACCATCACATTTAGATTTATATAATATATATATAGGTTATATAGTTTATTATGTAGTATATATATATAGATATATATATATATTATTATATTCTATATATATATATATAGAGAGATATATATATTTTTTTTTCGGGTATATATGATATATATATATATATTATATATATATATATATATAGATATATATATATTGTTAGTATGATGTAGGGTTATATAGAGTATATTATATATTGATATATAACATATATATATATATATCAATATATATTAGTTATATATATATTATCTGACATATAGTTATGATATAATTTTATATATCTATATATATATATATTGCATACACACACACTCTCACTTTACACACAACACACACACACACACATATCACCCCCCCCCCCCCCCCCCTCCACCATCACATTATATTACATTATATATATTATAATTATATATAATATATATAGATATATATATGTATAATATATGTATATAGAGAGATATATTTTTTTTATTTAATTCTATTCGTAGATTATATAATATATATATATATAATATTATATATACTATATATATATATATATATATATATATATATATATATTTATATATATATAATAATTCTCTATTAAATATATATTATATTATACATTTATAAATATACTATACCTTATATATACTATATATATATATATATAAATTTATTATATATATATATATATATATATATTATTGGTAGGCTTTAATATATATTATATGCATATATATATTTATACGTACATACACACACACAACACATCACACACACACGCACACACACACACACACGGTTACACACTCGCAAGGGTACACACAACACTCACACAAACTAATATATATATCAATAAGAACTATATAAACGGGGATCTACTCGCACGATCTTTATATATATATATATATATATATATATATATATATATATATATTTATTTTAATTATACATACATACATATATACTGTATATAAATAACTGTTACATATATATATATATATATATATATAAGATATACTTTTTTTTTTTTTTTTTTTTATATATTATATAATTATATATATATATATATATATTTACAAACACACTCATACCACACACCTATATATATATATTATATATATTTATATGTATATTATATATATATAACATATATAATTAATATCTTATATGCATATATTAGTATTACACACACACACACTACACACACACACACACCACTAGCACACTCCATACACTCATTATACATACGTAAAATGTACACATATACACGTACACACATATACATACATATATAATATATATATATTATATATATATATATATATATATATAATTCTATTATATATTGGAGATATATTTTTTTTTTTTTTTTTTTTTTTTAGGCGTTGGCGGTTATCGATCTATGAGTGCTTTCTTATTTATTTGCGTACTTCGTAAACAAAACAAGAAAGGGAAAAACAGAAAAAAACAAGACAGGAATGTAGTCCATTTTTGTCTTATCCTGCTTCTTCCTTCATTGTTTTTGACGTCTTTTATTGGCTGAAACTGCACTTCTTCACCTTCGTAAATGAGACATTCTCGTTCTCTACTTCTTATGTTTTGTTCTCTTCTTCATCCCTTTGACGTCATTGGTAATCCATTTCTCATTATTTATCTCCATCCATCACTTTTATCACATCCGCTTCCAGCTACCCCATTCCTCCTCAGTATTTTTTATTTTTTATTTTTTTTATTTTTTTATTTATTTATTTTATTTTTATTTATTTATTTATTATTTTTTTTTTATAAGGGCGTCAAGTAAAATGCCTTCTTTTCCTCCTCCCCTTTCTTCTTCGTCTCCCCTTTATCTAGCCTTTTTTTCTTTCTTTCCTTCTTCTCTTCTTCTTTTCCTACCATTCTCCCTTCGTCTCCCTCTATCCCTCCCTTCTCCCTCTTCTCCTCCACCCCATTTTCATCCCTTTAACTTCCTCTCTCTCTCCTTAACTCCATCTCCTTCTCTTTCTCCTCCTTTCCATCCCCTCCCCTCTCCCTCTATCTCTTCTAACGCCACTATTTCCCTCCCTTTTCCCTCACATCTCATCTTCCTTTTTCTCTTTCTCTCCATCCCCCTGCCTCCCCGCCTATCCCCTACTCTCCCCCCCCCCTCTTCCTCTCCTTCCATCCCCTCCCCTCTCCCTCTTCTTCCCACCCTACTCCCTTCCTCCCCTCTCCCTCTTCTTCCCACCCTACTCCCTTCCTCCCCTCTCCCTCTTCTTCCCACCCTACTCCCTTCCTCCCCTCTCCCTCTTCTTCCCACCCTACTCCCTTCCTCCCCTCTCCCTCTTCTTCCCACCCTACTCCCTTCCTCCCCTCTTTGCCCTCAGGAAGATGTTTCAGCACGGTTTACCTCCGCGCCAGGAGAGATTTTTCGATAAATTCGCTCCGAGTGACGCGGTCCGCCGGCTTCAGCGTGGCGGAGCGAGAGGAAGAGAGCAGCGGACCGCACCACGACCCTAATGAACTGGAAACTGCGCGCCGTCAAGTAGTGCCAGCCCGACCAGAAGTGTGTGTTGGGGAGGAGAGGGGGAGGGGATAGAGGGAAGGGGAAGGTGGGGAGGGATAGAGGGTGTTGAGGTCTCGGGTAGGGATACTAGGAGGGAAGGAGGACAGGTTGGGTGGGGGATTTGACGTGGGCCGTTGAGAAAAATATTTTAATATTATTCATAAATTAAATTTGATATTTTGATTTAAAAATATATGGGTAAGGGGATGGGTATGGGGTAAGAGGAAGAGGCTGGGAGACTTGGGTAGGGGTACTGAGAAGGAGGAAGAAGAGGAGGAGGAGGAGGAGGAGGAGGAGGAGGAGAGGAGGGGAGGGGAGGTAGGGAAGGAAAGAGATAATGGAAAGGGGGAGGTTGGGTAGGAAGGGGAAGGTGGAAAAGGGAGGGGAAGGAGATGGGAAGGGGGTGGGGGGAGGGGAGACGTAAGTAGGGAGGGAAAGGTAGTTAGGGAGCAAAGGGAGGGGGAGGATGGAGAGGAGGGGGGAGATGGAGATAGGAAGGGGAATGTAGGGAACAGAGGAGGGGGAGGGGGGAGGGGGGAGGGGAGAGGGGGAATTTTTTTTTCTCGTTTATTTTCTAGCATCTTTTCCTTCTGTTTACACACATGTACGAGCGCAGGTTAGACTGGCGGAGGGGGGGGGGGAGAAGGAGAGTTATTGGCAGTGTTAAGAATTTGGATTTTTGAAAAATAATGCCATACGTCTCCTTTTAAAGGTTGTTTTGTTTGAGAATTTTTGAAAATTGTTTCATTTGTTTTCTTCCAAGTAAAGTTATATGTATATCCATTTACCAAACACACACACACACACGCACACAGGCACACACACACACTCATAAACAAAGACACAAGTAAAAGGAAAACCGGAAATAAAAAGACAAACAAATCAACAGAGAAAATAAAATGAAATATGAATGATATAAAGAAGAGAAAGAATGATGAATGATACGAGAGAGAGAGAGAGAGAGAGAGAGAGAGAGAGAGAGAGAGAGAGAGAGAGAGAGAGAGAGAGAGAGGTGGGTGGGGGGGGAAGGGGGGGGGGGGGAAAGTAGAGCCGAGGAGGGACGAGAGGGAGGGGAAGAGAGAGGAGGAGAGAGGAGAGGAGAGAGAGGCGGAAGAGAGAAGAAGAGAGAGAGGGGGGTAGGAGGAAGCAGAGAGCAGGAGGGAGGGAGATGGAAGGGAGGAGGGATGAGATGAGAGAGAGAGAGAAGAGGTGGAGGAGAGAGGAGGGGGAGGAGAGAGAGAGTGTGAGCGATGCGATAGCGGCGAGCGAGGCGAGAGAGAGAGAGAAAGAGAGAGAATGTGCGAGAGAGAGAGAGAGAGTAGAAGAGAGAGAGAGAGAGAGAGAGATAGAGAGAGAGAGAGAGAGAGAGAGAAAGAGAGTGAGAGATAGATAGATAGATAGATAGATAGATAGATAGATAGAGAGAGAGAGAGAGAGAGAGAGAGAGAGAAGTAAAACAGCACGGAATAATTGAAATGACAAAATTGATTAAGTGCAGAATGACAGAATGAATGGATTAATTCATAAATTGATGTAAGAATGAAAATTGATAATAAAAACAAAGAAGCAGAATAAACGATAGAATAAAACAATAAAATGAAATAGATAAAGAAAAAAAATCACCTTATTTGTGTTTATATTCTTTTATATATTTTAAAGGTGACATTTAAAGGGCTGGATATTACCGGAATACCATCATTCTTAATTCAAAGATTGAGTTAGATATAGTCATCTCGATATAGATATATCTTTTTTCCCTTCCTAATTTCCCCGTTTCTCACCTCCTCCCTTTCTCATTTCCTGTTCCTCTTCCCCTTTCATCTCTTTCAACTCCTTCCTCTTAGTTTGTTTTTTTTCATCTTATTTCTCCATCTTTACTTCCACTCCCTTTCCCCTTCATCGCCGTTCCCTCTTCATCGGTTTATTTTTTGTTCTCCATCTCCCTTTCCTCACTTCTCCTTTTCCTCTCCTCTTTCTGTTCTTCTCAGCCTCTACTTTATTATCTCCTTCTCCTTATCCTCTCCCTTTTATTTCCGTCTAATCCCCTCCTCTTTCTTTCTTCTTCATCCCCTCCTCTTTCTCTTCTTCTCCTTACCCTTCCTTCTTCCTTCTTTTTCTCTTCCTCCTCCTCCTCTCCTATTCCTTCTCCTCTGTACTTCCTCCTCCTTCTCTCATTTTCCTCCATTTTCTCTCCTCCTCATCCCCTCTTCTTTCTCTCCTTCTTCGTACTACCTCCTCTTTCTCTCCTCCTTCTCACCCCCTCCTTTTTCTCTCCCCCTCTCCCCCTCCTCATACCCTCTTCATTCTCTCCTTCTCCTCTTTCTCCCCTCATCCCTTCCCCTTTCTCTCCTCCTCCTCCTCTCCCCGCTCACCTGTCCCCCCCTCCCCTCCCCCTCCCCCCTCCCCTCCCCCTCCCCCACCTCCCCCTAGTCCCATTAAGCCTCGCCTTCGCACTTAAAAAATTCGTGGACTTAGATGTTACCGAAGACAAACTTCTGCTGACGTCAAGGCAGCGCAGATGAAGCCTAGTTTTCGTCAAGGAGTGCTAATGATTAAGTCCCTGAGGGTAGCTCTGTGGGTTTGTAGGGTGGGTGGAGGTGGGGGGGGGAGGGGCGGGTGAGTAAGAGGAAGAGGAGGAGGAGGGAGGAGGAGGTGGAGGATATGGAAGGAGGTGGAGATGGAGTGAGGAAAGGGGAGTGGGAGGGAGGATGGGAAGGGGGGTTGGTGGTGGAGGAGATTGAAGGAGGGAGAAAGGGTGGAGGAGATGGAGGGAGGGAGGTGGAGGGAGGAGATGGAGGGGGTAGGAAGTGGTGGAGGGAGGAGATGGAAGGAGGGAGGGAGGAGGAGGAGGTGGAGGTGGTGGAGATAGAGGTGGTAGAGGAGATGGAAGGAAGGAGGGAGGGAGGGAAGGGGGGAGGAGGAAGTGGAGGGAGGAGGAAGAGGAGGAGGAGGTGGTTGAGGAGATGGAAGGAGGGAGGGAAGGGGGGAGGGAGGGAGGAGGAGGAGGAGGAGGAGGAGGAGGAGGAGGAGGTGGTGGAAGAGATGGAAGGAGGGAGGGAGGAGGAGGGAGCGAGGGAGGGAGGAAGGGAGAGGGGGGAGTGTGTGTTGATGAAAGTGTGTATAGGGTGGGGGGAAGGGGAGGAGTAGGAGTAGAAGGAGAAGAAGAAGAAGAAGCAGAAAGAAGAGGAAGGAGGAATAAGTGGATGTGCATAGATGTAGGCGTGTATAGGGTGGGGGAGGGAAGGAGGAGGAGGAGGATGAGGATGAGGATGGGGGAGGGAGGAGGGGTAGAGTTTGTATAGTATTTATGTATATTTGTTTATAG
>NW_028234407.1:1790985-1792450 GCF_977035675.1 Penaeus japonicus
AAAGAAAGAGAGAGAGAGAGAGAGAGAGAGAGAGAGAGAGAGAGAGAGAGAGAGAGAGAGAGAGAGAGAGAGAGAGAGAGAGAGAGCGAGAAAGAAAGATAGAGAGAGATAGTGATAAGATAAACAAAAATGATAAAGACGACACCACAAAGAATAACTAAGATAACAAAACGAAGAAACAACAAAACAACAACAACAATACATATTCCCCCTTTTTTCATCATAAAAAAAGAAAAAACAAAACAAAAACAAAATAAAAGGAAAACATAATTATGAGCGCGTGGTTTCAAGCCAGAACAGATTCATCTCCTCCTCACTCCTTCTGCATCTTAGGAGTTTATCAATGCCAACGCCTCCTCCTCCTCCTCCTCCTCCTCCTCCTCCCTCCTTCTCCTCTTTTTCCCCTCTCCCCTCCCCATCTCCTCTTCATCCCCTCTTCTCTCCCTTCTACCATTCTCATCTCTCTTCCTGTCAAGTCTCTCTTTCCCTCTATATTTCTTGTATTTTTTTTTTCTCTTTCTCTTCTCCCTTCTTTTCGTCGATTTTGTCTTCTCTGCTTCCCCCATATCTGCATCTTCTTCTCTTCCCTTACTACCCTTCTTCTCCCTTCCCCCCCCCTCCGTCTATCCTCCTTCACCTTTCCCATCTACCCCCTCCTCCCTATCTTCTCTCAGTCAGTCCCCTTTCCTTCCCCCTTCCTCTCCTCCTCCTAATCTACCCTCCGTTCTCCATCTCTCCTCCTCTTCCTCCTTTTCCCCTCTGTCTCTCCTTTTCCTCCTTCTACCCTCCCCTCCTTTCCCTACTTCCTTCTTTCTCCCTCCCCCTCTCTTCCTCCCTTTCCCCCCTCGTCCAACCTTTCTTCCCATTTCCCCTCCCTCTCCCTTTTCCCCCCTCGTCCACCCTTTCTTCCTACTCCCCCTCCCTCCCTCCCTCCCTTTTCCCCCCTCGTCCACCCTTTCTACCAACTCCCCCTCCCCCTCCCCTCTCCCCCTCTCCCCCTCTCCCCCTCTCCCACCCCCGCAACCCCTCCCCAATTCCAGACCTTTATTCACTCGCAAGAATTTTTAGCCATTCAGTCGAAATTCATTATCACTTTAGTGGATTCTCGCCTTTGTCTGGTAATTTTTCATGTAGTCTCAAGTTTTGCATTTTTGAGAAACGATTTACGGTGTTGGGAGGGAGGGAGGGAGGTGGGGGGAGGGGGGGGAGTTGGGGGGAGATGGGAGGTGGGGGAGGGGGGATTTGGGGGAGGGGGGGAGATGGGGGTGGAATCTCGAGAGAGATGGGGTAGGGGGGGAGGTGGGGGAGGGGGGGGAGATGGGGGTGGAATCTCGTGAGAGAGATGGGGTTGGGGGGGTAGGAGGGAGGTGGGGGAAGGATGTCTAAGGGATATGGTGTTTGCTGGGGAGGGTGAGGATGGGGGGGGGGGGGGGGGTATGGAAAGACCCTCTTCACCTCCCCCCTC
>NW_028234407.1:1812052-1817052 GCF_977035675.1 Penaeus japonicus
TATATAACATAAATTTTTACCTCCCTGGCCCCGGGGACTTGAACCCGTGAAAAACTTTTATATATGTATTCGATATACAGTATATATATGTATATATATATATATAGATATATAGTATATATATATATATTTGATATATATATATATATTTAGATTGAGAGAGACGAGAGGAGAGAAGATGAGAGAGGATGACGGAGAGATGTGGAGAGAGAGAGAGACACATTTTTGTGTATATATATATGATATATAATTATAGATATAGAGGTATATATATATTTTGTATATATATATATATATATATTATATATATATATATATATGAGTATATATATATATATTATATCACTGTGTATATAAGTCTTATCAGAAGCCAGTTGTGATATATAATATATTATATATACATATAGCTATATATATTATAAACATATAATATTCTATATATATGTTATACATGTATGGTATGTATATATATATAGTTATTATATATATATATATATATATATATTATAATATGTTTATATATAACATATAGATATATATATTATATACTACATATATATATATATATATATATTTATTTTATATATATATATAGTATAGTATCATATACACTATAGAATATATATATATATACACATCTATACGCTACCATATACAATATCACATATTCGCACATGTATATTAAATATATCTATATATGTATATTTATATATATATATGATTTTATATATATATATTGCGCGGGATTGGCATATATATACTATATATATTGCGCGGGATTGGCAATATTTATATATATAAAATTATATAGATATTATATTTAGAGATATAGATATATATATATGTATACATATACAGTTCAGTTTAGTGAGATTTGTGAAGACGTCTCATCGCCCAGGCTATAAGGCGCTCCAGTTGCCAGAGGGCAAGCGATAGGCATAGTTGTCTAACCAGTCCGGGGGCTGTCGTCTCTGGTCCCTGCCTGAGGAAGCGAGTGTGCTCACATTCCATCAGATAGCGCTCTACCTTGGCGTCCGGCGCGCCACAATGTCCACAGCGTCGCTCATCGTGCCCAATGGTGGGTATAATTTGCCACGCACAAGGGTAGCCTAATTTCAATCTGTGAAGGCTGACTTCGGCACGCCTTGATATTCTGGGGTAGAGTATCAGCGACTCAGCCTGTGGCGTCTGAGTACCAGCTGGCCGAGGGGAAGGTTCTCGCTTCCTCTCTATGTCGTAGCAGGGCACCGACCTGCCCTGCAGCCATCGTTTTACGCCTTAGCAGTTACCGGCTAGGATGCACCACAAGATCACTCAAGGGTTTTTTCCTGCCTTCCTCTACTAGTCTGTCAGCTAAGTCGTTCCCTTCAATACTAACATGGCTTGGAATCCAGTTAATGATAATGCGTCTACCCTGATCCAGGATTCTCTGAGCGATGGTAAGAATCGTGGTCAGAAGATAAACGTTATGAAGGGGCGTGCTTTGTTGCAGGCTGTCAATGGCAGATCCTTAGGAGCTCTAGTATGTAGACAACACGCCCGTCCGTCTGGGCGCATGAGCTAGGGCTCCCATAATAGCGACTGCTCTCTGCCTGGAGGAGGGAGGAGGCATTGTCGGATACGCATAGCTTTCGTCTATGCCCTTGCTGCAAATGCGCGCCTGCAGTTGACGGGTAATGAGGTCCAGACAGAAAACATCCGTGAAGTAGGTTTTTACTTACCTGGGGAGTGATTGCTGCAATATTTTCCTCTCTGCCTCATCCTTCAAAGAGACGGAAAATACTGTGTCTTTTCCTCACTTGACAGATTTCATGACAGAATACTCTATCAAGGATCGTGCCCACGGCGGGGCTGTGACATAGATAGGGTGGGGGAGGTCCATGCCCTTAACCAGTAGTGTCTCCTTGAGCTCAAAGCGTATCAGCACCCTGGCTGTATAAGACAGCCAGGTGTTGTTGGCAAAGAGTTCATGGTTCTGTGCAAGCCGACGCTGCACCTTCTGACTTAGCTGTGAGTCCGGCGGGGACTGTAAGACTTTGGCAAGGAACTGAGCCGCCGTCTGATCGATCCGGGTGTCCAGGGGGAAGAGATTTGCCTCCAAGAGGAGGTTGATGCCCTTAGCCCACCTATGAGCACCCAAGATAATCCTGGCAGCCTCGTTCTGCATGATGTCAAGCCTTTTCCTGAGTCCAGGCTTGACCATACTCAGGGCAACGGAGGCGTAGTCCACAATGGGATGGACAACGTGCACATAAAAGGATCTTAGTACATGGTGCCCAGCCCCTAAGCGCCGCCCTGACAAAGCTTTCATGACAGAGAGTCTTGCCTTGGTCCGTTCTAGGAGGTATTTAATCTCCAAGTGGAAGGTGAGGTTCTTATCAACCCATACCCCCAGGTATTGGAAGACGTGAACCTACTCTAGCTCTAACCCTTGGACTCGCAGTCTTTGGTCGCAGACATCGTGTGTCAGTGCCATTGCCTTTGATTTGGCTGCTGCGATCTTAAGCCTGACTCTGCGGCATTCCTTAGACATTAGGTCTAGATAACGCTGGGTCTTTCTGACTAAATTCTCATTTTGTCTCCCAGTAGAGATAATTGCCAGATCATCTGCATATGAAATAATAATCTTGTACCCCACTGGGAGTGGGATGTCGAGGATGCTTAACATGAGGGTGTAAACAGAGGCAGGCTGAGCCCCCCCCCCCTTGTGGAGTGCCATTCTCCAGGGGCAAATGCCTGGAAAAGTGACCTTGGAACTTCACTGGCAGTTCTGTCCCGAAAATAGTCACCAATCCAGGCAAGCAGTCTGAACTTGATTCCCTTGCGGATCAGGTTCTCTTGAATGGCGAGTGGGCTCGCCAGTTCAAAAACCTTCTGCAGGTCCAGGAAAACAATGACAGATCTGTTGTTGCTGACAGTGCTCAGTAGCTTCACAGGTGGTGTTTCAGTTGCCCTCCATTAATGTGAGCAGTTGCTCTCCATGCCCCTTGCTGAACCCATGTTACGGTGTATTCATGTGGAGGGTCCCCCGCTTTCCATGCACCTATTTGGAGCCAGGTTCAGTACCATTCTCTTCTGTCGTCTTTCCAAGACAGCTGAGTAGAGAGATAGGATGGTACTGACCCGGCTCCTTTGGTTTAGGGATGGGAACTATGTCAGCCCGCTTCCAGCACTGTGGTAGTGAGGAAGTCTCCCAGGACTTGTTGATGAGATGCAAGAATGCAAGCTCACCTTCATGTCCTAGGTGGGAAAGGATGGGGAGGAGATCCCATCACAACCCAGGGCTGACCGCGAACTGGTCTTGTATGTTTGCCGTAATTCCCTCAGAGAAAACATGGCGTCTGCGTCATCAGGCTCGACTGCCTTTTCTCTGATGAGGGCATGCCTGCCTGGAAGCAGTTCCTCTTGGCATGCCCTCAACTCTGCTGGTAGGCCGGCGCTACTTGTTCTAGCAGAGAACTCGAGTACCAGTCTCTCTGCCTCCGACCGTGGGTCATGATGGGTCTTTCTGGGGCCTGAGCAATTTGTGGCCCATCTGATACGGTTCCACAGCTCTGAAAGGGAGGTTTGGTGGCCAAAGGACTCACACCACTTCAGCCACTTTTCCTGCTTTACCCTCTAAGCAGTTTCCTGAGCATCCCTGAGAGCCTCCCTCAAAAGAACGTGGTTCTCAGGGGTTCTCTGTCTGCGGAAGTGTCTTCTGCACATATTGATTCTGTGGTTGACCTCCTTAATTTCATCATTGTAGTACCAGGCGTCTTTGAAACACCTGAACCATGGACGAATTTTGGGGATGGTCTCTGAGGCTGCCTCGTCTATGGCATTAACTAGTATGGCCACAAGTGTATCCACATCATCGTTACTTGAGAAGTCACTGGTTATAAGGCACTTGGCCAGGGCCTCCTGGAAGGCTTTCCAGTTGGCCCTGTCCACCTTCCAAATGGATCTTCGGCCAAATAGATCTCAACTGCAAGGAGTTCGACATTTTATCCACACTGCACGGGATCGGCAATCAAGGAGCAGGGGATAGTCAACTTCACGAGGGTAATCAAACCTCTGGTGCCTTGCGTACATGGCAACACAAAGGGATGATATCCCGAGAAGCGAACAGAGTCCCCCGATAGAGTCTCCTGGAGCATGACAACGTCAATGTTCCGAGATCGCACGATTGCGTGGAGAAGGGCGTTCCTCTGGGAAAAGCTGTTATTATTCCACTGCAATATGCTTAGATTAGGAGCCATTGTGCTAATCTGAGTCCATTAAGTCGACATAATCGGTCTCAGTGTCCGACGCCCCAGTGTGGGTAACGTCAGACATTTCGGAGTCTGACAACTCCTTGGGGAGTTCCTCACTAATCGTGATTTCCTCACTTGACTCGTCACTGTCGTCAGGACAGGTCGAGCCATTAGAAGGGCTGGGTCTCCTGGGAGGTGGAGAACCCCTGGTCGCCTTGACCCTCACTCTGAATGGTCGTGGCTTCCTCACCCTTTGGGGTTTGGGAGCAGGCTCTGCCAGTGTGGTCTTGGCCGCAGGTTCGGTGGGGAGACAAGTCTCGCCCTAGGGGTTTGTGGAGAGAGGAGTCTCGCCCTGAGTTGGAGTTGGTGTAGAGGCCTTGGGCCTTATATCCCTTTCCTTCAGGACAGCGACAGTCTGGGTCATTGCCGTCATGGCGACCTTGACTGCCTTCTCCATCTCTTCACTGGTCCTTCCCAATGCTGTCACAACTGCTGTGACGACTGTCGTCAGCAGGAACGTCAAGTCCTTCTCTGAAAACAGAGTCGGTCTCTCCGCTCGTGGGGTAGACTTTGTGGTGTTCCCAGACCCCTTCCGGGTCTGTTTCCGTCTTGGAACAGCCACCAGAGCCGGAAACTCCTTTGTATTGGAGGTGTCCAGTGGTGATTTAATTCCGCCCATCCAGGAGCTTGTCAGTCTCCTGGAGAAAGGTGAGGGTGGCTTGATCCTTTGGGACGATTATCATGCCATTATCTCTGGCAATCATA
>NW_028234407.1:1822052-1827052 GCF_977035675.1 Penaeus japonicus
CAATTATCGCCACGTTAGTATTGTCTAAGTGTGTATTTTGTAATTGTGAACAACGTCAGCACTAAGAGGAACACGACAATCGCAGTGAAGCTACTTCTCTTCTCTCAGCAACAAAAGGTAAGTCACTTTAAGGTTGCTAGATACTGTATCTCCTGTGTTTCCCTGCCCCCCCCCTCCCCATTGCATTTTTTTTTTCTCCCTGTTTATTGTAAAATTCACCCCCGTCATTCCTCCGCCCTCCCACCCTCGCTTTTTCATCTATTCTCATTTTTGTTAATTAGTGATATTTTTTTCTATGTATCGCTTCGTTAATTTCACTAAATAACTCTTCGTTAACATTCGGTAACGTAATAATCTCACATCATTATTTTATGTGTCTTCCGATGTGTATGTTATTCGTTATATTTACTGTGCTACGAAAATTTAACAAATATTCTACTTTTTCTTACGTTGCTATTATTAACGTTTCAAGGTTATTCGTATTCTCGTAGAAATTCACAGAAAGGTGTGACATTAGTCTTTCATAAGAAACCGATAAAATAATTGTTTCGTTTACTTATTCTATTATTCTACGCTTTGATTGCTCTACGTTATCTTGTGTGAATTTACGATTACATTTTACTACGTATAATGCATGATTTGTTTTTCGATACGTTAGTTAAGTAGATAACTGTAAAACACATTCTTATGGCAATAACTTCGAAATTTCTTATGTAGAATTTCTAATGTATGTGTGATTTTCTTAAGTTTTCGTTCCTATGCGAAATTTAACAAGTCGACTTCTTCGAACAAAAATATATTCGGTAATCACGTTTCAGATTCATTATTTAATCTCGTGTGATTATTTTTCTTGTGAATTTATATATTTTCCTTTATTAAATATGGTTTACACTATGTATTCGTGAAAATGTAATTCACTTTGCGTTAGCATTTAATATATTTGTTCGTTCATTATGGGAATTTCATATAATTTCTTTTCTTTTTGCTTTAATATACATTAAATTAAATGTATTATGCGTTTAACAAGGTCACGACTTGACCTCACTTGACCCGTGACCCGTTCGTATGGTCAATTTGAACATAAAACTTTGACAATGTGTTATATTTCTCGCGACCATTCTGTCCCTTATGGTCAATTTCATGTCCGTGTTATCTTGGAAAATGGTTTCACATGTGAACTTTCGGTCACTTTCTGACCGCGTTCTGTATGTGACCTTATCCTATGTCATTCTTGCACGTGTGAATTCGAAAGAAAATCGTTTGCGACAATTAAGAATTATATATGTGTCTTACTATGATTTTCTCTACATTTTCATTTATTTGATTGTCTGCATATACGTTTGTATATTTCTTAATGCATGACTATATATCTGCATCTTCTGTAATGTGACATACTTTGTCATTTGTGATTAGATTAATGGTCACACTACTGACCTCACTCGGTCACGTTGTAATCCGATAATTGGAATTACAATTTAAACTGTCTTTGTGAAATTCTATAATTCTCAACATTCGACAGTATATGTTTTGGTAATTTTGATCACTTTTATGACTTTGTGTACTTATGATTGTTAATTCATTACAATCTCTATGACAATTATTTCATATCATAACATGTTTCATCACTTCATATTATGATTTATCATCAAATTTAGCTAGAAATGTTGACAGATGCATGTTCGTTTCTTTGCTTTATTCATATTTCATTGTATAGTCATATTCGACTATCTTTGCATTTTTCATTGCATTATTGATTATTGTTACTTCCTTATTTCATTGTTTAGTTGCAAGTAACTTTGATCATCGTATGATATGATTGTCATTATTTTTAATTCTAAGCAATTGTCGACTTCGACAACATTAAGCAATTCGTTATCATCATAGGCCTCTCAGAGTTTCCGACCTTTCGAAACATTTCATGGGTCAATCGGAACGCCAAATATCTTATCATGATATTACTGAACGAAACGTTCACTAGGACAGTCAGGAAAAAGTTTATTTATCATTTAATATTTTACAGCTTTTCAGCTTAATTTGCCTTTCTCCAGCTACTGTACCTCACTTATCGGGCCTTCATTGCATGACGCCCATTGCATATGCATCTCACACCCTAATTCTGCATATCTATGGTACCACAAATGAATAAACCGCGAATTACGGGTTATTTTTGTACTCCGGTGCAACGCGCCTTTGGAGATCTTGACAACCTGACGTCACAATTAATTCTCTCAAACAGAGACAGCGCGCTTATCACTTATCAGACGTTCCAGGCTTGCTATCTCCGCATTTTTATTAGCTATGCACATATTAATGGTATTTCTTTCAGTTGCCCCGATCTTGGCTATTACGCCGCACCTTATTTCAGAAGGACGAGTTCGGCCACGCAATTGAAATATCCTAGCATAGTTTAATTCATCATATTTATCTTTGTTCTCGAGCTAAGACAGCGTTTCCCCACGGGACGAGTTCAATTTGGCGCATGATCTTACCGACCACTTGCATGGTCAATCACGGTAAATCACCTATTCCGTAACGACCTCCAGGTCAATGATATATTATTTTTTTTTTCTTTCAGCTCTCATTAACATTTATTTTTTCCAGTCTCATCCGTTGTGACTCATGTCGTGCCTTCTAATTAATTGAAGGACTGGATTCGGTTGATATTTGGATTATTTTTTTTTTTCTTTCATATGCATACTCATGATATTTTTTTAACCACTTTTGCCCCAAATCTTGACTTCCGGTCACGCCTATTTAAAGGATTAGATATGGTTGGTAATTTGGCTATTTATTTTTTTACATACATCATACACATTTACATTATTCTTTCAAATTTGCTACTGACCCTGGCTCATATGCCGTGCCTTCACTCCCTGAAGGACTAGACTGTTAGTAAATGGAAAAACTACATCTTAACTTATCATTTTTTCATTACTCATCACTTATCACAGCAGACACATATTTTTCACATAGTTCATCCCTCGATGAATCCGGTCTGCTACTGCGTAAGTATTGTCAGCAAATAACATGAATTCAGGTAAATACTTCCTATTTCTTGTTATTGACAAATCATATGATCATGTTGCATATATGATTATTTTTCAATATGAAATACTAATTTCGCTATACCTTGCAGATAGTTCCTGCTGGTAACTACCACATCTGTCGACTACCAGGACCATCCTATGCTGTATACGGTTCCTGATGCAGTCAACTTCTTGCAGTGTTGCAACTCTCGGGTTCATCATGGAGCCCGGGACTCCTAATGATTTTTTCCCCAGTCTGATCTTAAACAGATACCTGACTTGCAACAGCTGATGATTCGAGCTTGGTCGCGTGTTGGTTGCATCGCACTACGAGCAAGTCACCGCATCACCCGATGCTTATTCGCAAGTCGTACTTTGTATCTTTTTGTACTATATTTACCATTACTGGATATACCAATTTATGAGTATATACTATAACTTAGCATAACTTACTTGCTAAATTTTATGACAATCATATCATATGATGATCAAAGTTACTTGCAATTAAATAATGAAATATGGAAGTAACAATAATCAGTAATGCAATGAAAAATGCAAGATAGTAAAAAAAGACTAGACAATGAAATAGGAATAAAGCTAAGAAACGAACATGCATCTGTCAACATTTCTAGCTAAATGTGATGATAAATCATAATACGAAGTGATGAAACATGTTATGATATGAAATAATTGTCATAGAGATTGTAATGAATTAACAATCATAAGTACACAAAGTAAGAAAAATGAACAAAATTATCAAAACATATACTGTCGAATGTTGAGAAATATAGAAATTCACAAAGACAGTTTAAATTGTTAAACCAATTATCGGATTACAACGTGACCGAGTGAGGTCAGTAGTGTGACGATTAATCGAATCACAAATGACAAAGTATGTCATGTTACAGGAGATGCAGATATATAGTCATGCATTAAGAAATATACAAACGTATATGCAGACAATAAAATAAATGAAAATGCAGAGAAAATTATAGTTAAGACACATATATAAATCTTAATAGTCGCAAACGATTTTCTTACGAATTCACACGGTCAATAATGACATAGGATAAGGTCACATACAGAAAGGCGGTTATAAAGTGACCGAAGGTCACATGTGAAACTAACATCCTAATTAACACGGACATGAAGTTAACCACAAGGGACAGAAGGGTCGCGAGAAATATTAACACATAAGTATCGCATTCAGATTGACCATATGGTTGGGTCACGGGTCAAGTGAGGTCAAGTCATGACCTAGTCATATGCAAAATACATTTAATTTAATGTATATTAAAGGAAACAGAAAATAAATTATATTAAATTCCCATAATAAAAGAGCAAATATAATAAATGCTAACGCAAAATTAGTTACATTTTCACGAATTCATAGTATAAACCATATTCAAGAAAGGAAAATATGTAAATTCACAAGAAAAACAATCGCACGAGATCAAATAACGAATCTGAAACGTGTAATTACCGAATATATTTTTGTTCGAAGAAGTCGACTTGTTAAATTTCACATAGGAACGAAAACATAAGAAAATCACACAGACATTAGAAATTCTACATAAGAAATTTCGAAGTTATTGCTATAAACATTATATGTTTTTACCGCTATATACTTAACTAACGTACAGAAAAACAAATCATGCATTGTAAGTAGAAAAATGTAATCGTAATTTCACACAAGATAACGCAGAGCAATCAAAGCGTAGAATGATAGAATAAGTAAACGAAACATAGTTATTTTATCGGTCCCCTCTACAACTATCGTATGCACTAGTTACGTATATAAAGTTTTTCAGATACGATAGTGATGGATGCAGAAGGGCATGTCAACCAGACGTGTCAATCCTGTAACCAGCGCAGCCCATTTCGAAGTCTGCATTGATTGCACAACCGTGTGATCTTGTGCAATAATCGAGACGTTGCCACGGCATTTCCTGATCTCTTCGTATATTTTCAAGA
>NW_028234407.1:1832052-1852052 GCF_977035675.1 Penaeus japonicus
ACTTCTACACCAGGAAGTGAGATGAAGACTTAAGTCCCGCAAAAGCTTCATTACTGTAAAGAAAATCGACCCGAGCCAAGCTGCCTCATAGGATGGAACGCTGGCGGGAATATGACAGCGGGCATCAAAATGAAGCCCTACCACTCCTAGAAGCAGCTCTTCCACCTGGCTCAAACCTAAGTAGGAAAGACTGGGTGACTCTTAACAGAGTAATGACATGGTTAGGGAAAACCAAGGACAATCTCCACAAATGGGGACTTGACACCAGCCCCGAATGTCCATGTGGAGAAACCCAAACAATGAAACACTTCCTCCAGGAATGCCTGTTGGGTCCTCACTGCTCCGATATAAATCTTAAGGAAGCAAACAATGCCGCCATACATTGGGTAAAGTTTTGTTGCGATAAGATATGATGATGAGCTCTCAACATTATTTTACAAAGGCACAGGATAGAAAAGTGAAATGCTTGATGCAGCTGATATAGATATAAATTAACTTAATTAAACAGTCACGAAATACCACCTTATTGAAATGCTTGTATTATTGATAATATTATTTGAATAAATCAAAATTTTGCGTCATCAACTTTACAGTGAATCAGGATACTAGTTTGAATTATTTTCTAAACATTAAATTCTGCTCGTCGGATACGACACGAAAAGGAAAACGAGGATCACAGTGGCCATCCTTGGTCTGCCTGTGGCGTCACGTGTCCAACTCAAGGGCCCAGTAGAGGCTCGCATTGGCTTAGGCAGCCCGGTGGAGCGGCTGCCGTTATACGTCGCCGATCTGGACGAGCCGTGCTTGCTGGGCTTCGACTACCTGACTGAGAGCATGGCTTGTGACGATCTCGGACGGAGGGTGTATGGTCAAATAGTGACTGCACCTTGCCCATAGGACGGAGGTCAGGATATCGATTGTCCAAGGAGACGCAATTAGCAGAAGGCATGGTGGAGCCCATCAAAAACATGCGGCTGGCTGACGGCGTAGCAATCGGAAGGGAGACTCGTTGGAGCGGGGAGGAGTTAGCTACAGTGCTGGTGGCAAACTTTTCCGACGAGGCCCAAAAGGTGCCCGCTAGTGCCAATCTGGGCATCTGTTGAGGAGATGGTGCGCCCAGGAGTCGTCGAAGAACCTGGCGGAGATACATCGACGTGTACGGGGCAAGCTCAAGGAGGCAGGAATGACCATGAAGGAGACTTACAACCAGCGCATGAGGGATGTGAGGTACTCTGTGAATGACAGACTGTGGCTGCATAACCCCTGCCGGAAGCGAGGGCTCTCGCCGAAGTTACAGAGCCCCTGGGTGGTGACGGCCCTCTCGGACATCGTCTACCGGATTTGCAGAGGACGGAAGCGACCGGCTGTGGCGTAACCACGGTCCTGGGGTCACGGAAAGAAGAGGAGGATGTAAGCCCTAACAGCAGCAATGAGGTCGTAGCGACGCTGACCGAAACGTGGATGAGCATTTGGGCGGTAATGGCGATGCGGCAGACGTCAATGGCGACCCTAAGCCAGGACTTGGGGTTGGTTATACCGCTCTGTCTGCCACTGCCTTTTGACGTACCCAGTTAATGAACTGAACCTTAGGCCAGTTCACTTTATACAGAATTGATTAAAATAATTAATATCTGATTTCCTTTAGCATTTGTTTCTAATTGTAAACTGAATTAAAAAGCCACTTGAATTATTTGGGTCTCATAGATAACAGTGTGCAGGGTAACTAAAAACATTGCAAACAAAACACAATACATCTATTAGATTTCAATACTTTAAAAAGATACACAAGCAAAATACTCTTATGGTCAATATCCCTAAAGAGACCACAGGACAAATGGCATTTAAGTTACATAAGCTAGTTGGAAAAAAAAAACGAATAAAATAGACGAGCGAGGCCGGTAGTAACCATAGTCTTCAACCACAAACCCGTGAGTTTGTTAAATAAGCATTATTTCCCTGTGCCACTTAAGATATGCGCTTCAATGAAATCCTATAATGCACATCATACTTAATATCGGAGACTAGGTTGGTGGATTACAAGCAGAGCAAAAATCCTGCGACCTGCCCCAAGCTGCAACACAATCGGGAGTGATGGCGCTGAACAGTCCTCTCACCCATCCATATGGGTATGGAGCATGTGGCTATGGTGGTTAACACCATCTAATAATGGGGTAGTCCATAGGAAAACGAGCAGTCCATTTGAGGGTATGCGCTTACATATGAAAAAAATCTTGTAGAATGGCAAAACGACAGTTCAAAAACACACAAGCTAAAACTTACACTACATAAATGAAAATATACAAAAAGAACAAATGCAAGATCAGTCAATTATACGAACGGATACTAAAATAAACTGAACAATGGAGAAAAACGAGGAAATAAAATAAGTAAGAACAAACAAATAAAACGGCATGAAACAAAAATCAGACGAAGCACGAAATGCATGCAAACAACGATCGATTTCCCTGTGTTGTGCTGTAGTGATTCATCGAAAGATATTCCCTTGCCCCAAAGTAAATTCCCGATTGAATCCATGGTAACGTGAATCCTGTCCTGTGTAGGGGTAGGCTACCACCAGCTGATAAGGGATCAGCACCCGTGTATGTGCGAGACAGTAGAAGACGTGTAAAGTGTATGTTATTTATGTGTATGAGTGTATGTCAGTTTGTATGTGGAAAGAGTTCCTACACAGGACATTACCGAGCAGGTGTGGCTAGAGTCAGGCAAACATTCTTATTTCAGTGTTTTACAGATTGTCTTAAAAGATATAAAAAGAGATTTCCGATCATTAGTTTATTATTTGTTATTCCAACAAAAGGAAGGTCTCTCCTCCATCCATATTCAAAATATTCTCCTTGGCCTGGTCATGAATTTGCCTATGGCCGTAACCCTCTTAAAAACAATGATAAAATTCAATAAAAAACAACAAGTGCCAAAAGGGCACAGGTTGTGAGCAGTGCGGTTGCCGAGCTAGGGGCTCATGTGCAAGAGGCCATCTGCTGACGATCCGAGGCCTCGCAGGGGCCTTTTGGTCCCTTTTCCAAGGAGGGAGCACGTGGTAGGCCCTCCTTCCAGGGAGGGAGCAAGTGGTAGGCCCTCAAGGGCAACGCCAAGAGGGACTCGCGTATTTTTCCCTGGAGGGATGGCTGGGGCGAAGCACATCACTACAACTCCTCCCCCTCGAAGTTCACAGGCCGCAGTGCCAAGGTCTGTGGACTAAACCATACTGAAAAATAAAAAGTTTTTTTTATGCCGAGCATAGTTAAAATTACCATCCAGGCAAAAGAACAAATCTGTAAAAATATGGAAAGGGGAGAGAACCGCGAACTTTAATAAAAAGCAGCCAACATTAAAAAAATAAATGATCAAAATACAAAAGCAGATAAAAAAAACTAAAAACTGGCTGAACCCAACATCAAAAATATTTAACCTTAAAACAAAGTCAAACTTAAAATTAACCTTAAAATTAAAACTAAAATAAAAAGTGCCAAAAAAGAATCAAGTCAGGGATAACCCACTCTAAGCATACAGGGCGAAACCTCCATGTTAGCTCTTAATCACGATCAGCTCCACCAAAGAAAGTCAATACCTACATAGTCTGGATCCTTGCTTACTCCCGGTTACTCACACCAGGGACACTTGGATACTCGGTTCCATCGTCCACCTCAGCCTCGGGGAAGAACTCCAGCTCTTCTTGCACCACATACCGCTTCATCTGGTTACAGTGGTAACTCTTTTCTCGGTAAGGCGGCTGCGTCGACTAGCAGATGAAAGTGACAGGGCCTACCTGCTTCTTCACTCGCAAAGGGCCACTCCACCGGGAACCAAGAGCTCGGCCTGCAACTCCTGTCCGGCGGGCGTATTCTCTGACGAGGACAAGGTCACCCTCTGCTGGCGCGAACTTTTGCCGAACTCTCTGGTTATAGTCCTCGGCCCATATCGACTGTGCGCGAGCCTCCTTGAGCCTTTCGCGGAACCGTTGAGCTGATCCCTCATCGATCTCCTGCCGGTTCGTCAGCCCTACAGGGAAATAACCATCCTTCCCTATCATGAGGTACAACGGCGGCTGTCCGGTACTCCTGTGTACCGCCGTGTTCAGGGCGAGACGTACGTATGGTAGGAGCTCATCCCATTCGTCCGGGTAGTCTCCCACTAGGGTAGCCAGGGCATCCTTTATAACACTGTTACTCCTTTCAACAATACCATTAGCCTGTGGATGGAAAGCCGTGGTATATCCCAACTTTATTTTCAACATTTCACATACCTGGGAAAACAGACGGTTTTTAAACTCGCCTCCAGAATCCGTTACTAGAATATTAGGAAGTCCAAAAAGCGTCACATACTTCTCCACAAATGCATTAGCCACCGTTTCTGCATCCTTGTTCTTCAAAGGTATCAACTGTAAATACCTGGTAAGATGCTCTACGATGACCAGAACGTAGCGGCAACCACTGCCGACACCCTCTCCATAACCTGTATCACCTCTGGAGCTGAACTTCATTTAGCCCTTTGCAACGCAACTCCTTTTCGCCGTTGACATTGGGGGCATGCTGCTACGAACTTCTTGACGCCCAGCAACATCTGAGGAAAGTAATGCTGGTCTCTCAGACGCGTGTAAGTCCTGTAGACTCCAGGGTGGGTTCCTGTTGGTTCACTGTGCACCGATCTATTACCTCATCCCTCATGGTGCGAGGGATCACTAGCTGCTGGATCACACGGTCTGGAAGGTGACGTAAATGATATAACAGGCCATCGCTTACCTCGACTTCTTCTAAAGGAAAGGTTTTTTTTCGTCGGGGCAGTCTTTGTTCCTGAAGGTACTGGAGAATCTCAGTCCATAGGGGGTCCTTCTGTTGCTCTTCGGCAATCTTCTGGGCGTCCATGACACGAGATGTTGCAGCTACTGCTCTGCTTAGGAGGTCAGGTACATGATGGGAAGCACCTGGTTTGTACCGAAGTTCGTACTGATAAAAGGAGAGTTCGTGGGACCATCTTGTCATCCTGATTGACTTAATGACCTGTTTGAATACGTATACTAAAGGCCGGTGGTCAGTATAAATCACAATTGATTTGCCATAAAGATATGCATCAAAATTTCTGACAGCTTCGACATCTGCCAGGGCCTCAATATCAATCACTGGATATCTCCTTTCTACCTCCCTAAGTTTTAGTGAAAAATAGGCAACAGCATGAGGGACCCCTTCCCCATCTCGCTGCATAAGAGATGCGCCGATGGCTACCTGTGATGCATCGGAGTGCACCTCAAAGGGACGGTTAAAATCTGGTTTCCGGAGGACCGGTGCCGACATCAGTCGTCGCTGCAGCTCTTCAAATGCCTGCTGATGCTCTTCTTTCCAACGAAATGATCTTCCCTTCCTGGTTAAAGAGGTGAGTGGGGCAGCTATTATTGCATAACTGGGGATATGTTTCCGAAAGAATCCTGTACATCCCCAAAACTGTCTGACTCCTCTCGCATTCTTTGGGGGCTTCATTGTCTTAATGGCCTCTACTTTTGCTGGGTCTGGCTGTATCCCTTCCTTGGTTATAAGATATCCCAAGAATTTAAACTCATGAGTGGCAAAAGAGGACTTATCGAAATTTAGGCAGAAACCAGATTTACTGAGCAAGTCTTACGTTTCTTCCAGATGTTGGAGATGTTCTTCAAATGAGCGGGAGTAAACCACCACGTCATCCAGGTATGCTAGGACATGCCTTCCCAAGACTGGAGCTAATACCGTGTTGATGGCCCTCTGGAAGGTGGATGGGGCCGTGGCGAGTCCAAAATGAAGCCTGGCAAACTGAAAAAGTCGGTGGCCATCTGAAAAAGCCGTTTTATGCCTATCTTCTGGATCTACTTCCACTGTCCAGTAAGCAGAACGGGCATCCAGGGCAGTGAACCACTCAGTGTTATGCAGTTCATCAATGGTCTGGTCTATTCGGGGCATTGGATATGCATCCCCAACCGTTACTTTGTTCAGGTTCCTAAAGTCAATGCAGAACCTTACCTGCCCATCCTTTTTCCTGACCAGAACCACGGGGGACAACCATTTTTGAAGGCTCGAGATTTTGAAGGCTCGATGATGCCACTGGTAAGCATCTTATCACATTCCTCCCTTATGGTGGCCCTTGCATGTTTTGGTAGACGCCACTGTCTGGTCCTCAGAGGGGTCTCACTGGAGGTCACTATCCTATGGGTAATACCTGGCCCCTTACCCAGTGGAGCTCCTTCCTTAAATAAATTGGAATATGGTTTACCTTCTCCTTCGGTAGGTCGAAGCTAGCTTCCGTCTCACCCACAGTGTACATTTCAAAATTAACTTGAGGGAAGACGGTGTATTAGTCCTCAGTGTAGTCGAAATCTTGGGTCCCATTGAAGTCATCGAAATCGTCGATGAAATCCTCTGTTACACTGCTTAAAGAATCCCCATCATTATCCTCTCTGCTAGTGGGCACAAAGTTCTGAGGCACTTCCCTTGAAGCAGAGTCTTGGTGAAAAGTTTGTTCTACTGGCTCAACTCTTGCAATACTGTCACTGGCTTTGGCCCATCATTCACTACCCACACATTAACCATGTTCGTTTTTAGAGTCACCACGGTCCTAGGCACTAATACACGGTCAGTAATTCCACAGATACATACCTCCGGATGCCTGGTTCTATTCCGCAATTGTCCAGGTATAAAAACACCACCATGGGGAGGACACTGAAATTTTGGATAAAACAAGGCAAGTTTCCACGTAATCCGAAAGCATAATGTTTTCTGAGTAGGCCATGTCATGTCGTAGGCTTTTTCTATATCTAAAAATACTGAAATCAAAAAATGCTTTTTGGCAAATGCCTCATGAATATGACTTACCAGTTTTACCAGCTGATCGAGAGTTTGACGTCCCTTTCGGAAGCCGCACTCCTCATCAACTAGTAAATTCCTGGTATTTAAAAAATGCAATAGCCTACTATTAACAATTCTTTCCATGACCTTGCATAAGCAACTTGTCAACGCAATTGGGCGGTAAGAGATGGCGGATCTGGGATTTCCCCCTCCTTTCAATATGGGAATGATGTGGGCGAAGTGCCATGAATTTGGAAAAGTCTGGCTTTTCCAAATATCATTGTACACTTCTAGCAACTTAATCATGTCATCATGATTAAGATGCTTTATCATCTCATATCGAATCTCATCGGGGTCTGGGGATGTTTCTCTACAGGCTTCTAGGGCTCGGACAAGCTCATTCATAGTTAGATCTTTATTACTATCAATGTTATCTCCTGTGGCAAAGTGAATTGGTTGCAGCTCGGCTGCTTCCTTGGTGGTCAGGAATGCAGGGTTGTAGTTTTCCGAGCTGCTTGTATAAGAGAACTGCCTGGCGATTGTGTTAGCAATGTTTCTAGGTGAATCATAATTATTTCCCTCATGCAAGATGTTTCTGATTTTTATTGATGATTTTTTTCTATATATTTTATTTACTGTGGACCAAACCTCTGATAATTTGGTGTTACTATTTATTGTAGAGACAAAGCTTCGCCAGGAGTCTCTTTTGGCTTGTCTGATTGTTCTACGAGCCCTAGCTCTCGCTTGTTTGTAATTGCGAAAGTTCTCGTTTGGAATATTATTATGGAAAAGCCTGTAGGCCCTATTTCGTTCACAGACAATCCGACTTGCTTGCTTACTTGCTTGTTGGATTTATTGGCTATCAACCAGCGGCACAAGCCAAGGTTATTAAGCCAATGATTCCATTTTATTTTATCAATCTATATAAGGTCATAAAGTTTTGTCTCCTTTAGAAAAGTGATTACTTTACTTATTATTTTTTCATTGTCTGATAATAAGTTTATTATATTGAATTCTATATTCTTAATTCTGAAGTAGTTTTTAATTGTTTGTCTATTGTTGTTGTATTTGTTGCAGGTTATTAACATGTGCTTGATGGAAAATATAGTATTGCACTGTTGGCACTGCATAGGGAATTTTTTTTCTATATATGGAGTGAGGTGGTTTATTCTGGTGGCATTTACCCTGAGACGGGCTAACACCACCTCCTCCCTTCTGTTTCTTCTGTGGGTTGTGCCCCATAGTTCGATATTTTCTTTGATTTTATTGGTTATGGTGAGGTCGGTCCACTCACTCTGCCACAGGAGATGTATTTTTGCTTTTATAAAAGAGACAAAACACCTGAGATCTGTGCGGATAATACCAGGCTCCAGATCGCCAGTCGACCCGGCTAGTTTGTCAGCCTGTTCATTACCATGGATACCCGAGTGTCCAGGTACCCATATCAGTTTGATTGATTTATTGGCACTATGCATTTTACAAATGATATTACCCTGTATTTCATTATTGGCGGTTTCTAGTGATTTAATGGCTTTAATTGAACTTAATGAGTCTGAAAATATGACTATTCTATCGTGGGTCGTCGATAGGGCAAAATCTAAAGCTTTATCTATTGCAAAAAGTTCGGCAAGAAAGATCGATGTATGATTCGGCAATCGAAATCTCAACTGACATTCAGTCGACCATACACCCGCTCCCACACACTCGTCTGTCTTGGACCCGTCGGTATATAAATAAAAAAAGGAAAGATGTTTAATTAGGATCTCTCTGAACCTCTGGCGTACCTCCACCTCCGACACCGTGGCTTTGGCTGATGGTAGCCAGTGGAAAATTTGGGTGTTTCCCACGGTACTATATTTGACTGAACCAGGGTATCGATGGTAGAGAGATCTATACCGACTTTATCTGTGAGGTCATGGAGTCTATTGCCCAGCGGCTTCCCGCCGCGTTGCTGGGGCCCTAACTGCCGGCGCAAAACATCCCTGTTGGAGTGTTGGGGCTGCCTGGCTACCTTCGCGGCATAGGTCAGCGCAAGCTGGCCGCGTCTAAGACGGAGGGGAGGTACTCCCGACTCTACCTCTAGGCGCTCGGTGCGAGTGCACTTAAGGACAATCCGATTTTGTTTGTTTGTTTGTTGGATTTATTGGCTATCAACCAGCGGCACAAGCCAAGGTTATTAAGCCAATGATTCCATTTTATTTTATCAATCTATAGAAGGTCATAAAGTTTTGTCTCCTTTTAAAAAGTGATTACTTTACTTATTATTTTTTCATTATCTGATAGTAGATTTTTTATATTTAATTCAATATTTTTTATTTGGAAGTAATTTTTAATATTCTGTCTTTTGCTGTGGTGTTTTTGACAGAATATCAGAATATGTGCCACTGAGAGGTGTCTATGACAGTGGTCACATCGTGGAGGGAAATTTTTTTCGATGTAGGGAGTGAGGTGGGTTAAACGTGTGGCATTGACCCTCAGTCGGGCCAACACCACCTCCTCCCTTCTGTTTCTTCTGTGGGCTGTGTCCCACATTTCAATCTTTTCTTTGTTCTTGTTGTAGATTGTGAGGTCGGTCCACTCACTCTGCCACAGGAGATGGATTTTTGCTTTTATAAAAGAGACAAAACACCTGAGATCTGTGCGGACAATGCCAGGCTCCAGATCACCAGTCGACCCGGCTAATTTGTCAGCCTGTTCATTGCCATGTATACCCGAGTGTCCAGGTACCCATATCAGCTTGATTGATTTATTGGCACTATGTAATTTACGAATGATATTACCCTGTAATTCATTTTTTGTAGTTTCTAAGGATTTAATAGCTTTAATTGAACTTAATGAGTCTGAAAATATGACTATTCTATCGTGGGTCGTCGATAGGGCGAAATCTAAGGCTTTGTCTATTGCAAAAAGTTCAGCAAGAAAGATCGATGTATGATTCGGCAATCGAAATCTCAACTGACATTCAGTCGACCATACACCCGCACCCACACACTCGTCTGTCTTGGACCCGTCGGTATACAAATGAAATAAGGAAAGATGTTTAATTAGGATCTCTCTGAACAAAAGAGCTTATGAAACAGCGTAGGGACATGAAAATAACATCAATCAGAGACAAGATAGAATCAACAGAGCTGACTAAGACGATAAACAAGAAGAAGAAAGAGGATGTACGCAAATTTAACATACGAAAAATAAACGAAGATCTGCCGGCACCAGCCTTAAGGCAACAAAGAGGAGGCTCGGAATAGGGAAAAACCAAAATATAGGCAGTAAAGAAACCCAACGGAGAAGGGACATACAATAAAAATGAAATTATCAAAGTAATAGAAGACTTCTATCGCAACCTATACCACTCAAACGACCAACCACATACGGAGACAAACACAACAATTGGAGATGTTCCAAACATCACGGTAGATGAAGTAAATAGGGCACTAAAAAGCATGAAAAGAGGAAAAACACCAGGAGAAGACGGCATTAGTGAGGATCTTATTTAAGATGCAGGAGATTTTGCGGCAGTAAAACTGGCCAGTCTTTATAACAGATGTCTAGACGTCGGTAAAATTCCGAAGGCCTGGAAAAACGCAATAATAATTCTAATACACAAAAAGGGAGACACAAAAGACTTAAAGAATTACCGACCTATAAGCCTCCTCTCAGTAATCTATAAACTGTTCACAAAAATCATCACAGCCCGTATCACCAATACATTAGATTCAAAACAACCCAGGGAACAGGCAGGGTTCCGCAGTGGATTCTCAACTACAGACCATATCCACACACTAGCTCAAATAAGGGAAAAAACAAACGAATATAGGAAGCCCCTGTGTATGGCATTCGTAGATTATGAAAAGGCATTCGACTCGGTACAGATATCTGCAGTACTGGATGCAATTCGTAAACAAGGAGTAGAGGAAATATACTGCAGATTATTAGAGGATATATGTAGAGATGGTACAGCGACCATCAAAATCCACGCAGAAACCAATAAAATACCAATAAAAAAGGGTGTTAGGCAGGGCGACACCATCTCACCGAAGCTGTTTACAGCCTGCTTGGAGGAAGTATTCAAGAAGTTAAATTGGAAAGAGAGAGGGATTAAAATAGGGAATGAGCACTTAAGCAATCTAAGATTTGACATTGTTCTTTTCGGTCAGCAGATGAACTTCAACAATTAATAAGCGATTTAAATAAGGAAAGTCTGAAGATTGGCCATAAAAATGAACATGAAAAAGACGAAAGTCATGATCAACAGTCGAACCCCAGTTAAGCAAATACAAATACAGGATGAGGTACTAGAAGCAGTGAACGAGTATGTATACCTAGGGCAACTCATTCAGCCGAGTACATCCTGCGAAGCCGAGATAAAACGGCGAATCAGGCTAGGTTAGAGTGCCTTCGGTAAACATGGTAATAAATTACGAAGTCGTTTGCCACTACCAGCCGTATTCTATGACGTTTTCTGCGTGTCGTGGCCATGTCATGTTCACGTTATGTCCATGTCGTGTTCATGTAACGAATGCGGTAATCTAGGACGCAAAAGCGCGGCACGTTTGCGTCAACTGCTTCAGGTTTACCAACCGTTCCAAAGTTAACCCACTTATTAACATGTTTCGGATGAATGGCACTGTCCACACGACAAATTCATAAGAGAAACTACAATCATAGGTAGTACTAACATAAGATAATTCAATTTTGATATGAATCAGTCGTTGTACTTGTCCCTAGTTAAATAATCGATCAAAACAAACGGGATGTGAGGGACCGTGTGTTTATGAACAGATCTTCCTTATTTTATCTTTGTATATACTGTACATATATGCGCATTTTTAATATATCATGCATATAGATTTAATGTATACATATTTCATATAATTATATGCTTTAATTTTACGTCTCTGACTACTTTTACCATTCATTTAACTTCACTCTCCTTCGAAAAGTCCGCCAAAAGGTAAACAAACTCAAAATCAGCAGAGAATCCATGTTTTCCTAAAAGAGTTTGTAATCCGTGTCTAGGACAATGATGCCTAATATAACCAATATAGGTATTACTTTTCAAACGTAGTATGCTCATATGAAGTATTGGTAAGAAAAAGTACAGTAAAAATATGATTTTTTTCACTCGTGTAACTATCGTGACAAGCCTACCCCCTTGCCACGGAGTTTCCACGATTGTTCCAATACTTTCCACGCATTTGCCACGAATTTGCCACGCTTTTGCCGCGAACCCGCGCTTCTAGAATAAGAATCGCGGCATGTTCATGTCATGTACACGGCGCGCTTAGGGACTTAGAATATGGCTGTATGTCTAAAGAGAAAGATTTTTGACCAATGCGTCCTCCCCGTCATGACATATGGATCAGAGACATGGACTACGACCAAGACACTCGAGAGGAAATTAGTAAGCGCCCAAAGAGGAATGGAAAGGCTTATGCTAGGAGTTAGCTTAAGAGACAAGAAAAGGGCCACATGGATCAGGCAGCAAACAAAAGTAGAGGATATACTCAAGACCATCAAGAAGAAAAAGTGGCAGTGGGCTGGACACATATATCGGACAAAGAAAACAACAGAATGGGTAATACACAACACAAAGAGACCCAGGGCAAGACCAATGATTAGATGGCGGGATGAAATAGCAAAATTCGCAGGAGTAAACTGGAATCAGAGGACACAAGACCGGAATGACTGGAAAAGATTGAGAGAGGCCTACGTCCTGCAGTGGATTGATACAGGCTGATGATGATGATGATGATATATATATATATATATATATATATATATATATATATATATATATTTATATATATACATATATTATATATATATATACACATATATTTTATATATATGTATATATATATATATATATATATATATATATATATATATATATATATATATATATATATATATACATATATATCAGTACTGGGAAAATTAATAGACAATTTTTGGGATTCTTCACTTTTTTATCTTTAACACCTCATATCTTCACAAATATATTACTTACATTGCCTGTTGAAGCATCATGGGCAGAGGAAAAGACTTGAGTCAGGCTGATTTTTCAGCAATCGAAATTTATCTACAAGAAACATCCCTCGACTGTAAAGAAATCGCTCATAAAGTTGGTGTATCATTATCTAGTGTGCACAGAGTGAAAAGGAAGATTGAAAATATCGAAAATTACGAGCCAAAACATGTTCGAAAATGTGGAAGGAAATCCTGTACTACCCCAAGACAGGAGAGAATTCTCGTTGATATGGTAAGAAAAGACCATTCAAAGTCGTCAAGACAACTAGCAGCTGACTTAGTAGACTATGATGTACAATGTACGCCCTCAGCTGTTAGAAAAAAAGCTTAATAAGCTGGGTTACCGTGCCTGTAGGCCAACTAGAGTGCCAAGGTTAACCGAGGCCATGAGGAAGAAAAGGCTGGCTTGGGCCAAGGCACACAGCCACTGGACATCTGATGACTGGGAAAAGGTAAATATGCATTAAATCTTGCTGAATTCGTTGTTTTTCTACACAAATTAATTAAAATAACTATTTCTCTAAATAAAATAGCGAATATTTCATGTTTGATTCAAGATGCTGCATCTAAATTGAAAAAAATGTCTTTGTTCCAGTTCATGTTTGATGAAACCCACTTGAAGACTGGGGTTTAGAAAGCTGTAATTTAAGTTTGAGTGAAAAAAAATCAATCACTTTGTTTTGTTTGCATCCAGGTATGTTTCTCTGATGAATCAATGATGGAAATACTGAGTGATAGGCGAAAATTCGTGAGGAGGACTTCAAAAGAGAAGGACCACCCTGACTGTCAGAAGACTGCAGTCAAATTCCCTTCCAAAGTCATGGTTTGGCCCCATGTCACACAGCCAGAAGTTTCTAGTCATCTAAAAGATCTTAACATCAAAGTGCTTGATATGAATCCTATTGAAGGTTTATGGAAATACTTAAAAGATAAAGTCAGCAAAATTGAATGTACCAACAGAGTATAGCTCATCCAGCGGTTGATAGAGGTTTGGCACAGAAATCTAGATATCAGGAACAAAGCACAAGACTACATTAGAAGCATGCCAAGACGTGTTGAAGCAGTTGTTAGGAGGTCCCGCAAAATACTGAGATGATATATGTATAAAGGAAAAACAATAAAACATATTTACTGTCTAAAAATTTCCTTCTGTCAATAAAAATGTGAATAAATCGGTTGAATATATATACATATATATGTATATATATATATATATATATATATATATATATATATATATATATGAATATATATATATAATATATAATTATATATATATATATATATATATATATATATATATATATATGTATATATATATGTATATATATATATATTTATATATTATATATATATTATATATATATATTATATATATATATATATATATATTTTATATATATATATATATATATATATATATATATATATATATATATATATATATATATATATATATTATATATATATATATATTATATATATATATATATATAATATATATATATATATATATATATATATATATATATATATATATAATATATATATATATATATATATATATATATATATATATATATATATTATGTATATATATATAATATATTTGTATATATATATATATATATATATATATATATATATATATATATATACATATATTATACACACACTATCAAGGTCTTATTCGTATACGAATATATATATACTACTATAAATGAAAGGATTCTAATATAAAACTTAAACTTCCATGTTAAATGATTTTAGTGACTCCCTCTTGATAATCTTTCACAGGCCCCGAGCTGCATCACCCTTGGACTTTCGGACCTCCTAACCGCATCCCCCAGAATTGGTCATTACCCCGTGGGCCAATCACCGCCGGGTCGGGCAGCTCCCTGACCAATGAGAAGAGACGTACCCTCTGCCCTCGTACTGACCTAGGACCCCGCTTCAAAATATGTCACAGATAGATTTAGACAGAAATAGTTCGACCTTCAACTCGAGAGGACCTCCTCCTCAAGGATTCCAGGTTGAGTTGTGTCTAGTGCCTTTAGTGACTTATTTCTTATACTGTGCATTGTCTGTATTTTCATTAGTGTTATTGATATAACTATAGCTCAGGTATTATTAGCTTTGCGATAGGCTTAGCTTCCCCCTTGCGTGTATATATTGTGCCTCCCTTGTAAATAATGTTATATATATATCTTGATTTATAATATATTGTTAATGTTTTAGCTACCGTGTTTAACATCATCCCTTATATATTATGTGTGGGAATTAGATCAATCTCTGCTCGCCACATATTCGGGTGCCAGGGACGGGACCCGTCGTGCCCATCACACAAATTAGTGTCAGTATTTGGGATACATACATTTTACACAAACAGGTCGTAGTAGGGACACATCTTATACCCATCACATAAACTGGTGGCAGACATGGGATTCATCTTGCTCATCACATAGCTGGTGGTAAAAGTAAGATATATCTTGGTCGTCACATAAATCGGTGATAGCGCAAGATAAGAACCTCACGTCGTTAATTAGTTTTAAATAACGTCTTTGATTATAAATATTCGTAGGCCGCTCGCTACAAATATTTTGGTTCTTGTTGATAAAAAAACAAGTTGATAGGACCTAGTTTCTATTTTTTTTGCACAATTTAGGCATACTAGTGGCTCTTCGTTCTATTTTTTCACTACGTGACATTGTTATTGATATCTGGAGAAGTACCTCCCCCTTTAAGGTTAAAAGTGTAGAATATTAACCTAATATCTATGTAAGTCGTGAACCGCTCGCGCGCACTTAAATAACCCTTGTCTATCCCACCTTATACGGTAACGGCTGGGACAATTATCGCCACGTTAGTATTGTCTAAGTGTGTATTTTGTGATTGTGAACAACGCCAGCACTAAGAGGAACACGACAATCGCAGTAAAGCTACCACTTCTCTTCTCTCAGCAACAAAAGGTAAGTCACTTTAAGGTTGCTAGACACTGTATTTCCTGTGTTTCCCTGCCCCCCCTCCCCATTGCCTTATTTTTTCTCCCTGTTTATTGTAAAATCCACCCCCGTCATTCCCCCACCCTCCCTCCCACGCTTTCTCATCTACTTAGTGATATTTTTTTTCTACGTATCGCTTCGTTAATTTCACTAAATAACTTTTCGTTAACATTCGGTAACGTAATATTTCACATCATTATCTTATGTGTCTTCCGATGTGTACGTTATTCGTTATATATACTATGCTACGAATATTCAACAATATTCTATTTTTATCTTACGTTGCTATTGTTTGCGCTTTTGCGTTAACGTTACTCTCGTAGGAATTCACATAAAGGTGTGACATTAGTCTTTCATACGAAACCGATAAGATAACTATGTTTCGTTTACTTATTCTATCATTCTACGCTTTGATTTATCTAAGTTATCTTGTGTGAAATTACGATTACATTTTTCTACTTACAATGCATGATTTGTTTTTCTGTGCGTTAGTTAAGTAAATAACTGTAAAACACACATTCTTATGGCAATAAATTCTAGTGTCTGTGTGATTTTCTTAAGTTTTCGTACCTATGCGAATTAACAATTCAATTTCTTCGAACAAAAATATATCATCAAATTACATGTTTTAGATTCGTTATTTGATCTCGTGTAATTATTTTTCTTCTGAATTTACATATTTTACTTTCTTGAAATTGATTTATACTATGCATTCGTGGAAATGTAATTCACTTTGCGTTAGCATTTATTATATTTGCTCTTTTATTATGGGAATTGAATATAATTTCTTTTCTTTTTGCTTTAATATACATTACTTTAAATGTATTTTGCATATGACTAGGTCATGACCTGACCTCACTTGACCCGTGACCCAACCGTGTGGTCAATCTGAACATAATACTTTTGACAATGTGTTAAGATTTCTCGCGACCCTTCTGCCCCTTGTGGTCAACTTCAAGTCCGTGTTAATTAGGATGATAGCTTCACATGTGACCTTCGGTCACTTTTTGACCTTTCTGCATATGACCTTATCCTATGTCATTCTTGTCCGTGTGAATTCGTAAGAAAATCGTTTGCGAGAATTAAGATTTATATATGTGTCTTAACTATGATTTTCTCTACATTTTCATTTATTTTATTGTCTGCATATACGTTTGTATATTTCTTAATGCATGACTATATATCTGCATCTCCTGTAACATGACATACTTTGTCATTTGTGATTCGATTAACCCTTTTCGTGACACGAGAGTATATATGCCGTCAAACTTTTGCGTCGGTAAACTGTTCTATGAGTATATATGCCGTCATAACTTCTATGCCATATTATGCAGTTATGGTATGCTATAAGCTTGCTGCGATGGTATAGCGACAAAGACAATGCTGCATTCTAATATGCAAGACCTGTCACATGATCTAATTTTGATTTGTTATTGAGATATTTAGTAAAATCTTATGCAACAAACGCTGTACAACAACTCCCTTAGTCTCAGCCTTCAGACCTATACTCCGTTTACTTATCTGGGCTGTTAGTCAAATTCACACGTGATAATCGCCTCAGGTCTGTAATCTAACGACAAAAGATGCCGTGTTTACTTTGTAGGGAAACGTATTCGCATGCACTATGTGTGTGTGTGTGTATGTATGTATGTATGTATGTATGTATGCATGCATGTATGTATGCATGTATATTTGTATATATGTATATATATATATATATATATATATATATATATATATATATATATATGTATATATATGTATATATATATATGTATGTATATATGTATATATATGTATATATGTATATATATATATATATTTATATATATATATATGTATATATATATGTATATATATATATATGTTTATATATATATATATATCTATATATATATATATATATATATATTATATATATATATGTATAAATATATATGTATATTATATATATATGTATAAATATATATATGTGTGTGTGTGTGTGTGTGTGTGTATACATGTATATACATATGTATGTATGTATATATATATTTATATATATATATATATATATATATATATATATATATATATATATATATATATGTGTGTGTGTGTGTGTGTGTGTGTGTGTGTGTGTGTGTGTGTGTGTGTGTGTGTGTGTGTAAAGCAACGAGAGTACAATTACAATCAAATGATAGTAAAGATGAGATGGAGAGGGGTATCTACAGATGACTCCATCTATTACATATTAGGGATAGGTGGGTAAATGAAGAAGTTAATGGTGCCTCCAGTCTGGCACGCACGAGGGAGTGTCAGCTGTACCCAGGTGGAGGTAAAAGTAGGAACCAGGTGTTTGACAGGACTTCAAGTCACTAGGGAGAGTGTGTGTCTAGGAACTAACATACTATTACGGTACTGAAAATACAATAAAATAACTATAAAAGTTCGGGTATTCATTGGCTTACACGTACATATTTGATATAGATATTCAGTATAGAAAGCATATAAAATAGGTATATATTTATGTATAGGTAGAGAGATAGATAAAGATATAACTATGGATGTAGGCATATATACACTTCATTCTAGAGAATAGGAGGCAAATTGAGTGAAATTTATTATCTTTGAGGAGCCGTAATTCAAACTACTATATCCTCTTCGCTTACTTTCGTCTCATGCATTAGAGTACCATTGTGGCCTTTTAGTAGGCAAGGAACTGCATCTTATATCCGCACAATACGCTTTTTGGGGAGGAAAATACTTTCTATTCAGAGATTTCTTGAGTTCTTTCCTCTATGAAAGAGGGGAATCTATTCAGTTTTTTTTCCAGCATATTTGGAAACATCAAGAGAGTCACCAAGTTATTGTTTGATACTAATGTTCTTTCTTTCTTGCTCTTTTAACTCGAAAGTTATCGTTTTTTTATATAATTCATTTTACTTTGAATGTAATCTATTATCACTGTTTTTATTCTAATTATTTTTCTTATCAGTATCTTTATTATCATTTCCGTTACATATGGCCATTATCGTGATTATATGATTGTGTTCATAATCATTATCCTATGATGCCGATGATGATATGATTATTGTTATTGTTTTTAATGTTATCATTATTATTATCACCATTATCTCTATCATTGTTATTATAATAATCATCATATTTATCATTTTCTCATAATCCCTTTAATCATAATCATTATTATAATAATAATAATAATGATAATTTTATTATTGTAATCATTATTATTGTAATTATAATCACTATTGTTATAAATATTAAAGTTATGATTATCATTATCATCATAATCATCAAAACCATTATCATTACTTCGACTAGTACTAACAAATCTTCTACTACTACTACAAATACTACTATTAAACGCTACTGCTACTAGTTATTACTAGTCCTTGTAGTTATTGGTTTTCTTCTTATCATTATCAGTGTCGTCATTGTATAAGCTATATATTTATCTCGATAATATTTGTCATTATAATTATCAAATATCATTATAATTATTGTTATTATCCTTATCTTTAAGATTATCATTACTATCATCATTATTATCATAATCATTTTCATAATCTTAATTATTGTTGTCTTTATTACAATCACTATCATTATTTTATATCATCCTATTTAAGATTCAAAGGTATTTTTGTTGTAATTACTATTTTTCTTTTTCAAACTTGAATGTATTCCATTACTTTTGCATCACCCATTCCTCTCCCCAGTATTCGTTATTATTCAGAGGAATGTATTTTTTTCCCTTAGCATTTTCTCTTTATTCTCACTTTTTTCCCCTTTCCCCACTTCGGGTGGAAACGGAACATTTATTTTTCTTTATGTATGAAGTATCTGCTTCTTAACAGCGAGTCTTGTCGACTGCAGCCGCTTGGCGAAACAAATGGTGGACCCGACTCGGTCCATGTCACTGCTGCTTCATCATCATCACCACCATTGTCCTCCTCCTCATCATCATCATTGTACGAACATACATAGGGTATATCTTGGGATGTTAATTTTTCATAATACTTTTCGAGTACACCCAGCAATTTTTTTTTTTTTTTTTTTGGACAGCCAGTCACATGTGCCCTTCTAATTCTTTTTGAATGGTTTATCAGAAGGTTATGTGGAATGGTTCACACTATTT
>NW_028234407.1:1857052-1864552 GCF_977035675.1 Penaeus japonicus
GCTTTGATACACTGATGCTGAGTCATGACATTGTTGCTAACATTGTATTACAAATAAGGTAATAACATGATTATATTCTCTAGCATTTCATCTGTGAATAGACATTTGTTAAATATGGCAATATGATATCACATACCGAATTTCGGATTCAGAAAAAGTACATATTCTAGTACAGTTGATGATATGAAATAATTACATTATTCTGCATAACTCAAGCTAGGTGGCCTGAAAGGCTATATCATATGGTACCCTGAAATGTAATGTTTAAGTGTCTTCGTTGCAAAGTTTCTTCTACACTACATTCTGAACTGACCTGCCAATACATTTTGTATCCAAGCCTGATTCTTGCAGTCACAATATCATATTGCCTTATTCCTGTCTTATATGAACCATAAATGAATCTCTCCTGCGAAAACTGGTCTAAATATTTTATGCTACAGCTTTCAGGTCTTTGAGAGTTTGTTAGCTCCATCAAGTCCTCCCAATTGGAGGTTCTTATTATGTGTGAAATCCTAGCAAGAGATATGTCAAAGTCTATATCCACAATTTACTTATCACATGCTGCCCTTGCTAGGCGATCAGCATGATCATGTTTAGCGATTCCAACATGCGATGGTATCCACACAAAATGTGTAACATTGCCCCGTTCCTTGGCGCAATGTACATTTATTCTTATATAATTTACAATATTTCCAGCACCTTTATCAAGAGTGGAGAGCACTCTGCGAGTCGCAGAAAATTACTCCTGAGCCTTGAGTTAACAGAAAGTCTGTGGCTATGAGTATTCCTACCAACTCACTTTGCGTAGTGCTCTCCCAGTCATGAACCCTTCTACAATCTTGGTGCTGCAAAATATTGTTTTATATACAATATAAGCACATCCTGCTCTGCTTCCAGACTGTAAGGATCCATCAGTGTAGTACTCATAGTCGTTACTCAGAGTTTGAAGATCCTCATTAATGGTTGCAATGGTGTTTGCTGCTACAGTATAGCTTGTGAAACTATGTCTTTTTTTCCTTTTTTTCCTTTTTTTTTTTTGGGGGGGGGGGGCATTAGCTTAAAATACGTTAATTGTCGACATTTTCCATGGTGGAATAGAACGTCTATATGGGGACCTACTCAAGGACATATTTAATTGATTTATGAATTTTTATGTCACTTGCAACCATGAATTTGAGTATGACTCGGTAATGTTATGTAAAGTTGGATTCTTTATCTTATGTTTAAGTTGCCTTTGGAACTCTGTAATATAGAGGGGTTCTTTAATTGCTTTGACACCAAATATAGTATTAATGTATGATATTCTTTCGTAAATAGATGGCAAGTTGAGTTCCGTTCTCATGTTCACAATCCTCGTTGTTTTGGGGGCTCCGAGAATGATCCTCATAGCTGTATTCTGTACAATTTCTAGACAAGTTAACTCTATATAAGGTGTAAGGCATGGTAATCTACGACTGACCGTATGTATGACAAGTAAGAGTCTAGCAATGTTAACATTGATACCATGTTCTCTGCCATCAAGAGTCTTGAGTGGCTTCAGCCTCTCCCACAGTCTTTTCTTTAGGTTCACAATGAGTTCTGTTGTAATATGCTTCGCCCTAGCAATCCCTCCAAGGGGAAATTACAAGAGTCCCCCTTTCCCACAACGATGGGAAGAGAAACGCCAGGAGATGGCGTCGCCCTTGATGGAGCTGTGGCTTGCTTCATGCATGGGAAAAGGCCACTATAAAACCCTTGCAAGACCATGGTTCGACAGCAGACGGCCTCCTGCTCATGAGCCCTTAGCTCGGCTGTTACACTGCTCTCACCAATTGTCCTTTTGACTCTTGTTGATTTTCTATCATAAATTTTATTGTTTTTATGGGTTGCAGGTCATGGTTAAATCATGGCCAGGCCAAAGAATAACTTGGGAATGTGGGAAGAGGAAATACCTTTTGTTTCTAAATAAAGGATAAAACTTGATCAGAATCTTTTTCTTTTATATCTTTATGGCAGAACCTCATAATAAACTGCATTAAAAATGTAGCCACGCCTGCTCGGCTATGTCCTGCGTAGGTACTTAACTTCTTTATGAACATAAACTGACATACATTCACACACAGAAATAACATACACTTTACACGTCTTCTACTGTCTCACACGTACATAGGTGCTGATCCCTTATCAGCTGGTGGCAGTCTACCCCTACGCACGACTATTAGTAGTCGTTACCACGAGCTTTAAATAGGAATTTGCTTGGGACAAAGGAAAGTCTTTTCATAAATCATTACAGGAATTTTATGGTTTTTTTTGGTGATCAGCGGTGGGATGGAACGTTTCAGGCAAACATTGACATTATTTTTGTATTTTTCTCTTGTGTGGGTTAGGGTTTATTTCAGGAACAGAAAGAAATAACGGGTAAACGAAAGCTGCAAAAAGGACTAGGTGGTGAGCCAGAGGCAGGTCCATCGGGAGAGATTTCACAAGACGATTCTAACACGAGTGGTGAGTTGACCCTTTTGCCCAGAGAAAACATGGATATTACTTTGTTTGACGAGCTACAAAGTCAAATTAATAATTTAAAAGCTCTTGTACAAGACTCACAAGTAAAGAACTATGAATTAGAGTCAAAGTTAGAACAACAAAACAGGGTAACACCTAATACTAGTGAAGCCTCTTCCCATGAACCTATTGAGTATGTTTTGATTCAGGAAGCAGTAATGATGTTTAAAGCTGCGGCCTCTGCTGCTCAACCACTTAAAAGAAACCAAGTAGAGAATTGGATCTGCAGCATAAAGAACTTGACTAGAGCTCCTACTGCCTATATTCGTGTGGCGAAGGCTTCTTGCAGAGGGGCAGCAGACCTAATAATAAATGGGCCCTTGTTTGATAGAACCAGAAATTGGGAAGAGTTTAAAGCAAAAGTATGGGCTAAATTCAGGGGGACATGTTCTGCCACAGATTTTTTTCAGATTACTTGAAGATTATAAATTAAAAACCGATCAAGCTCCTCTGGATTTTTATGTTCTTTTTAGAGGGTAATATTTATCAAGGTTTTTATGATTATCCTGGAGCCATAGGGGATCCTGACGAATTGATCAGGAGAGTATTTTAGGAGGTTTACCATTCTGGTTGAAGGAAGCTTTAGTATTGAAAAAGGATGGTTCGTTGTCGGAGATTGTCGATTCTTCTCAGAGGATTTAGAACCTTCGAGTTGGTGTCAAGGGTGAAGGTAATGTGAGCACCCCAGAGAGATCAGGTGAACCTGAGTAACCTGAGTAACCAAGGAAAATTTACGTCCGAGGCAGGTAACTCCTGTTGAGAGATATTGTTTTTACCACAAGTCTAACTCGCATGATACAACAGACTTGAAGTCGTCAACTGTCAAGGCATTTCCTGTATAAGAAGGAAGGATTGTAAATAGATGTCCCGAGGCGCTTCGGGACGGCAGTTTCAGCCTGAAATGGAGGCGACGGTAAGAATTGAAATCGCTCATGTCTTCTGCTTTCATAGACCATGTATAGTGGATAAAACATCCTTCCCGGGTGATATTTACTGGGTATAATCTTGCTAAGAAGGTTCAACTTCCGACTAATTTTATATCACTCACCCCTTAGAAAATACATAGTGTTTAATGGCGTGAAAATGCCTTCTCACGGGAGGTGCAGGTACTTAACAAGACCATACCAGGAAAGGAAAAATCAGGTTCAGGTGGAAAACGGTGTTGTGATTCAAAAGACTGTGCATTGCCTTCTCCATAGGTGTGTTTTTGTACCTGGACAATTGCGCAACAGAAGTCGACATCCTGAGGTATGTATCTGTGGAATCACTGACTGTGTATTAGTGCCTAGGACCGTGGTGACGGTAAAAACGGTTAGCGTGTGGATAGTAAATGATAGACCAAAGCCAGTGACACTTAAGGGTGGTATGGTTATTGCAAGAGTTGAGCCGGTAGAGCAAACTTTTTTCTCTGACTCTGCTTCAAGGGAGGTACCTCATAAGAACTTTGTGCCCGCTAACAGGGAGGATAATGATGGGGCTTCTCTAAGCAGTGTAACGGAGGATTTCATCAACGACTTCGATGATTTTTATGGAACCAAAGATTTCGGCTACACGGAGGAACAGTACACCGTCTTCCCTGAAGTTAATTTTGAAACCTGCACTGTGGATGAGATCGAGGCTAGCTTTGACATACCGAAGGAGTAGGTAAAACATCTTACAATTGGGCAAAGGTACCAATTATTCTCTGTCTTAAACAAATATCCGAGTTTATATAAGGAAGGTGCGGCACTGGGGAAGGTGCCAGGTATTACACACAGGATAGTGACCTCCAGTGAGACCTCTTTGAGGACCAGACAGTGACATTTACCAGAACATGCAAGGGCCACCATAAGGGAGGAATGTGATAAGATGCTTACAGGTGGCATCATCGAGCCTTCAAAATCCCCCTGGTTGTCACCAGTGATTCTAGTCAGGAAGGACGGGCAGGTGAGAATCTGCATTGACTTTAGGAATTTGAATAAAGTTACGGTTGGGGATGCATACCCAAAGTCCCACATAGACCAGACCATTGATGAACTGTACAACACAGAATGGTTCACAGCACTGGACGCCTGTTCTGCTTACTGGACGGTTGAGGTAGATCCAGAGGATAGGTACCAAACGGCTTTTCCAGATGGCCACAAACTTTTTATATTTGTGTTAGCTTTACATAAGTCAACAAACCCATCATGGCTGTATTTAAATATGAGCAATACCCTTTAAGTTTGTTTTTACAAATATATTTTACAAACATTGTTTTTACAAATATAAAACTCTAGGTCATTAAGCCTAGGGTTAATGCTACGCATATTCCATGATATGTAATTGATTGTCCATTTATCCATAACTGAAAAGTTTTTTTTTAATTTGATAGTCTACACTTCATTCTGTAATATCCTCTGATGGCAACGCTTTTTATTTCACAGAAAGTACATATATACATTGCTGTATGATGATATTTCTCCTTACAGAGGGCAGACCTTAATTTAAAAAGAATTAACCATTTAAACTATTAATTCTTAGCTTTGTTCCATTTCGGTCCCCCAAGTGCCCTCAACACAGCAATTGCTTGCATAAACATGAGGTCAATGAGACGGGTCGGTATTTATCAGAGTTTGGTTTGGGTATGGGAATGATTAAGCTTTAATCCAGGAGCTTGGGAGTATTCCTTGGGATAAGCTTCTTCTGTAAAGATGTAAAAGTGGGTTACCTGGTACCTGAGCAATGAGCCGAAGTACACTATAAGTGATGCCATCCTCGCCTGGGGCAGTTGCCTTACCCTTGAGAAGTGCATTATTTAATTCCCACTCAGTTATTTCGGCAAAGTCGGAGGGGTCAGTGTCAGAACAGGCTATGGCAACGTTAAAATTCCTAGTTATTTTCGTGTTGTTAAGTTTATCTCTTATTCTCTGCGGAAGTGAATTCAGCTGAGAGGTTCTGGCCCACTGATCTAGTAACAAATTGGCCTGTTCTAATGGGCTGTGGAACTGCGGAGTGGCGACAGCTTTACCTGACAACCTGTTGATTTTTCTCCATACCTCAGCTGCAGAAGTTTGGTGGTTAATACTCTGCAGGAATTGCTCCCAATGTTTACTGCGAATTTGAGCCTTTGATTCTCTGAATTCTTTATTAGATCTGAGGAATCGTAAAAGATTTTCTGATGTCATGTCATCCCTATAACAATTAGCAAGCTCCTGAACTCGTTTATGCTCCCTACTTAAGATGGGGTCATTTATCCACTTTGGTGCGTGAGGGACTGGGGAACTTTTTTTCTTTGAGAGTTTTCTTGAGCAGACCCATGTATTGTAGTAGTCAGTGACAACTTCTATCAGGTACTGAGAATAATTCTCGACAGTGGTTACGACATAGGTACTATACAAGTCATTGAAGTGCCTTGAAGTGATGCTCCAGTCCCGGTGGGATTGTAATTTTAGGTCTGGGTGCTTTGTGATCTATGCTGTTGTCATTATTATACTCTGTTAGGATTGCAAAGTGGTCACTGACTAACTCTCGAACCAGTGAAATACAAACATTACCATGTATAAGATCTTTGCCAATTCATAATCTATCCTGCCACCTGCCAAACGAGTCTGTTTATCTGTGTCATATACAGTTATTGATTTTCTATTGACAAAATGTTTAAATTCCTCCCTATTGCCGTTACTCTGGTGATCACCAAATTGTGTGTGTCTAGCACTGAAATCTCCCATACATAATGTTCCTTAATTATGGAAATTGGGTAGAGAACCGAACCAGTCAGAAACTTTGAGCTCCTGGCACACACATGAGTCTTAATTCTTAAATGATGGAACTGCATGTCAGTGTCCCCGGACCCTTCCACTAGTTCATGTGGCAGTGTTAGCTTTACATAAGTCAACAAACCCGTCATGGATGTACTTACATATGAGCAATACCCTTTGAGTTTAGGCACTATTTTCATGTTAGTAGCAGCTGCAAACGGTTCTTGTACGCAGATTACATCGACATTGTTTTTAGGAATATAAAACTTTAGGTCATTAAGCCTAGACCCAATGTTATGCATATTCCATGATATGAATTTGATTGTGCGTTTATCCATAAATGAAGAGTTTTTTATTTGATAGTCTACACTTCATTCTGTAATATCCTCTGGTGGTAATGCATTTTACTTTACAGAAAGCACACATATACATTGCTGTATAACCATATTTCTCCTCACATAGGACAGACCTTTATTTAAAAGTACACTTAACCATTTAAACTATTAATTCTTAGTTTTTTTTCCGCTTCGTAGCTCAAACCCTTCAATTGATGTGTTGAGGGCATTTGGGGGACCGGAAGCCTTATCAGGGTCCGTGACAAATAGTTCCTGACATTGCCTTCCCTCAGTATCAGACTCCTTCACACTGACCACTATTAATGGAGGAATTGGTATCATGACACCGTGTGTCATCGCGGGTTTCTTTATCACTGATGGCAGTACTGACCTCTCGACATTGGCAGTCCTTGTTCATTTTTTTCTATATCTTGCTTCAGTGTCTCTATTTCACCAATCAAAATTAAGTTTTGTTCTTTTAGTGTTTGAACTAATTCCACTAGTTGTTCTGCATTGTCATTTCCTTTCGTGGGTGTCGTGACGTCACCACTAACGTCACAGTCCACGCGCGGCCTAGCGGGGGATACCTCGGTGCGGCCTGCGGTCAACCGTGGGTGAGGGTCGGTGGGCTCGGCTGGTGCCAGGGGAGAGGAGGGGGCTGGTGCCTGGGGAAAGGAAGGGACTGGTGCCAGGGGAGGGGAGGGGGATGGTGCGTCCTCGCTGTTCTCGGAGGTTGCAATTGGAGTGGAGAATTTGAGGCCCGGAAATCCCTCTGTGAAGAACATAATTTCGTTGACCTTCTTCACCAGTTCTGTGACGTCATGGCGGGCACGGTCGGCCACTCCCCCGGCACACTGGTCGCTAATTGGGCTGGGAGGCGTCGGCTGGTCTCTCACTAACTCCAC
>NW_028234407.1:1874552-1884552 GCF_977035675.1 Penaeus japonicus
AATGTTAACACGAGTTACATTCATGATATCACATAACTTATCCATGACCTTGTTATGAAATTCAGTCCCGTTATCAGTTGAAAAATACATGGGGGCTGAATGTCTATGACAGAAGTCGTGAAAAGCATGTGCAACAACATTTGCTGTTTTGTTGGGCACGGGGACGAGTTCACAAAAACGAGTGAAGTTATCAATGAAGACTAAAATATAACGATTACCATTGCGAGAAGGTAGAAAACCTGACAATGTGTCGCAAGAGACCTTCTGGAAAGGAAAGTCTGGAATGTCATATTTCAATGCAGGGGCAGGGTCATTGGTATTTCCTTTGTAATATGGGCATTGCTTACAAGAGTGAACATGCTTAGCAACTTTGCTAATAAGGTGTGGGAAGAAGAAGCGTTGCTGAGCTAAGTGAATTGCCTTATACTTACCACAGTGTGCAGCTTCTTTCGACTCATGGAAAAGAGGAAGGATTCGACCTTCAAGAGATTCAGGAATAACTACAAGCTTACGAGATGCCTTAAGCTTTCTTGTCCTATATCGAGACTTGTAGCAAAGTAGACTGTTAGCATCGATGTAAAGTTGACTTACTCGAACATGTCTGCTAGGGGGAGGTCTTTCATTCCTTTCTAAAGCTTGAATTAAGGGGCCGTACAGATTATCATTACGTTGCGCTATCCGGATCTCGTCCTCCGTGGGTGGGTCCATGGGAGGTACGGCTGGGGCAGCCAAGACCGGGGCGGTAACAGAATGAATGGGTTCGGAACGGCGACCATTAACATGTGCAGACCGGATTTCGTCCTCCGAAGGAAATTCAACGGTAGGCGCGGCAGTATTTACCAAGATCGGTGCAATGTCAGAGAATTTCACCTTGCGGGTGGCAAAGGTGGGCGAGGAGCTAGATTCAGGCAGGTTGTGAGGGTCAGAGAGAGGAGCGCGTGATAGCGCGTCGGCAACGACATTTTGTTTCCCGGGTAAATAAACAATGGTGACGTCAAACTCTGCAAGAATTTCAATTGCGCGGGCGCGTCGTCCATGAGGGTCCCTACCCTTAAATATGGACGTGAGGGGGGAATGATCAGTGTGCACTTCTATCTGATATCTCAAGATTAGCTCTCGAAAATGACGGAGGGCCCATGTGATACTGAGTAGTTCACGGTCCGTCGTGTGATAGCGTTTCTCCGCTGAATTGAGGGCGCGACTTGCAAAAGCAATGGGCTGTGTCTTTCCAGAATGGCCATGTTTCTGGTGGAGTACTGCTCCGAGCCCGAGGTTTGAGGCATCAGTGGTGAGGGCAAAAGGCAAACTGAAATCGGGGAAGGCTAAGAGTGGAGCCTTAATTAGTCGCGATTTAAGAGTTGAAAATGCGGCTTTTTCCTCGTCTGTCCACTGCCAAGTTGTATCCTTTTTAAGGAGATGGTTAAGCGGTGCCGCGATGGACCCGTAACCTTGAATGAACGGCCTGTAAAAACCTGAAAGGCCTAAAAATGATTTCAATTCCTTCTGGTTCTTAGGTGTTGGAAAATCGGCAATGGCTTTAACTTTTGAATCATTAGGTGCAATACCTTTAGATGACAAGGTATGGCCTAAGAATTCTAACTTGGACTTGAAGAACTGACACTTGCTAGGTTGAATACATAATCCTGCAGTTGATAGCCTATTGAAAACCTGGCGCAATTTCTTCTCGTGTTCAGAGAGGGAGGGCGAACAAATTAAAATATCATCTAAATACACGAGGACCTGATCATTAATTAATCCTGATAGTACAAGTGACATTAATCTGCTAAATGTGAGAGGGGAATTGCGAAGGCCAAAAGGGCATACTAAAAATTCAAAGTGTCCCATATGAGTCGAGAAAGCCGTATATGGCACGCTTTCAGGAGCCATAGGAACTTGCAGGAAGCCTTTAGCAAGGTCAATAGTTGAAAAAATCTTATTATTAGAGCCAATGTCTTGCAACAACAATCTAAGATTAGGAATTGGGAATGGTTCTGGCACTGTTACTTTATTCAACTTGCGATAGTCGACCACTGGGCGGAAAGTATTATCCTTCTTTGGAACAAGGAGGAGGGGAGAGGCCCAGGGTGAATTGCTTGGTTGAATAATATTCATGTCTAACATTGTTTTAACCTCCTTTTCCAAGGCCTGTCGCTTCGAATGAGGGATCTTATAACTTGGTATGTACGAAGGCTTAGCATCAGGTTCGAGGGTAATAGAGTGTTGAAGCAATGTTGTTTTTCCGATAGGACGGTCCTTGGTTGGCAGTACGCTTGGGAATTCTTTAAATAAGGTATTCAAAATATCATATCCTTCATGAAAATCTAAATTTTGCTTCAGAACATGATCCGAGCTCTGCTCATCAGGGGAAGATGATGTTGCAGAAAAAACAGGGGAGGGAACAGGTAAATCAAATTCGCAGATAGGCAAGTCTGTGAATTCATAAGATATTACAGGTACACCAGCGTTAATAGTCAATGGGGCCGGGGTAAGATTAAATACATGCACCTGACATCTATTATCAGTGATATTATACAAGGAAGGTAATGTTGTACAACCTTTTACTCGTATATTATCAGGTAATATCAAAGCAGTACCATTTGCCGAAGGACAAGAAACGTCTATCAATAGATCATGAAATGCCGGAATAGTAGTGGTAGCGCTAGCAATAAACTTAGGAGCATTATCATTAGCGGTCCAAGATTTCGCACAGTCGTCAACGTGTTTTGCGCGCGAAGGTATGCGTGATGCGGGTGCGCGCGCAGCGAGAGGAGAGGTGAAGCGAGGGCGGGTGGGAGGGGTAGGGGGATGGTGGGGAGGAGAGGATGGAAAGTGAGGTGTAGTCATGGTGTGACTATGGTCATGTGTGACTTCATAGATTGCCATTGCGGGTGTGAAAGGGTCGGCATGCGTCCATAGGCAAGAGGGAGTCCTTAACAGGTAATTCTGACCATTAAAAGTAATGCTATTACTCTGAGGATGGAGGGAAATTCCTGTACGGTATAAGAAATCATGACCCAACAAAAGGTGTCCCGGAGTAAAATTAGATTCTACAACGACAAACTTGTGAGCAAAAATTTCACTACCCAGAGAAATGTTAAGGACTTTGCTGCCTAAAGCTGATACCTTATCTCCTGTTATCCCGCAAATGGTGGTTTGACTCGGTTGCAAATCTAATGATAATTCAAAATTCCGCAAGGTATTCAACGAGACCACAGAACAAGAAGATCCGGTGTCTAAGAAGAAATATGCAGAAATATACAGATGGAAGCAAAGGCGGTTGAGTGATATCATTAGGGATGCAACTAGTTGAGACAATGTGATGTGTTACCGGTATTGTGCTTGTACTGTTGCCGTGTCTGGGTTTGCTTGGCGTTGCTGGAGCAATCTGTAAGTTTGATCCACTTGGTCAGGGAACGCCGAGCAGTGAGGCCAAGGGTGTGAGCGCGTGCCATGATAAGGACAGTACGGTGTCGAATAACATGAGTCGGCACCGTGACCTTTCGCACAACAATTAAAACACTGATCTCTGTCTGGTGCCCAATTCGTGACACAAGGTTGTTTACGTCTGGGTACATGAGGTGAGTTAGATGACGGGGGAAAGCGAGTTTTATGTCCCGAATTATATCTGTGAGGGGAGGTTTGTCTTGAGTGTTGTGTTTTCGTGTCATGGTTGTGGAACCGCGGGTTAGGGTTGCGTTGTGGTTTGTCGTTTGGTTGTTTGTGTTTGTTTGTGTTACGCAAGGGTGTGTTGTCTTGTGTGGTCGTGTTTGCTTTAGTCGTGGGAACGCCTACGTTGACAGATACTGTGGGAGCCTTCTCTCTGATTGACTTGGCAAATTCGCCGGGTAACTTAAGTAAATCAGTATCTTCACAGGGTTCCCAAACTTGTTCTTGTACAGAAGTAGGTAAAGAAGCAACTAGGATAGATTTGACCATATACGTCATAGAGGAGACGTGATGGTCGTTAAACAAGGAATTTATGTGGGAGTCATGGTTGTGGGGAATACTCTTAACCCATTTTGAAACTTGAACCCGAAGCTGATTGATAAAGTATCGAATGTCTTCTTCGGACAAGGAAGCAGGCTTTAATTGAATAAGTCTCGCGAACTGAATATGATGACTTACATCCAAGGATTTGAACGATGATCTAAATATATCCTTGAAATAACTCCAACTGCACAAATCGGATGGCAATGTCTTAAAGGCGTTAATCGCGTTACGTACTTTCGCTGAGGTAAGCTCTAAACGTGTTTCAGCCGCGTTTACGCATTTATTGCCGAAAGAGGGGTCATCTCTATACATTCCACCTTGAATAATCATAGATTCAACATTTTCCAAGAAATCTTCAACCGGAATGGACGAGCCATCAAATTTCTGTACGATATTGAATGTTTGATGAGGTTGGAACGTCATGTTGGAGAAGGGGGGGCGGGTGGGGGTCAGGTCAGAGGATGGGTCAGTGGTGGAATTAGCAGTTGAGATGTTAGTGTGGGGGGTCAGAGATGATCGGGAAACGGGACGGGAGGGAGAATGGGAAGGTACAGTATCCAACCCAAAGAAAATTTCGGTAGTTTCCCTGAGATTTCTGAACACTTTACCACTTCGTAATTCACTCATGAATAGGCGCGAGAAAGAAATCCGGTCACTTCACAATAGAAAGAAAAAAGAAAAGAAAGTGGGTAACACAAGTCACAACACTAGGGTGTGAAAAACAATTAAGAGTAAGAAAAATGACACGAGGGATATTGTAGTGACCATTGACTAATTATTCAACGCAAGATGTAAGTTCAGTTCTTAGGTAACTTGCCATAATTAATATATGTACATTTATAATAGATTGCCGACGGATTGGGCCGAGCGGTAAGCACTCTCCGAAGGCGGCACGGTGGGTCTGGGACAAATATTGCTCGTGAATCTTTGTTGAAAGGGTTACTCCCCGTACACAAAAAGAGCCTGGGCACAACTCTTTTGCTAAAAACATGTAATCACAAAAAAAACAAATTCATAAAACTGATATTTAATTACTTGGCATGGATATATATACATACATGATGAGATTATAGCACAACCTGCACATACAACTGGAGCACACTACTTATCTTAAAAATGTCTCTCGTACCGTCCGTTGAATACCACTGGATATTTATAACACAGATATAATACAAATAAAGGCTCGGCTACGGTCTCTCTCTATATCGACTTGTAGCAGGAGGTCCTCTTACCCGGCAGTCTTCCGTCAAGGATCTCTGGCTTACGGAAAGAAAACCTCACTGCTATAAGCAAACTGCCCGTTTCGATGAGGAGAGAGAGTACCTGTAGCTTTGGCCGTGCGAGCTTGAGTCCCTTGTTCCTCTCCGGACATCTCCCTCAACGTCTTGACGGCGGCAACAAGCAGTTAAGATCTTTAAGAGGAGTGAGACCTCCTTGGCTCCCAGGTTTTAAAATTAACAAAATACAATGAAATAAGAAAAATAAAAAGACGGGAAAGCTAAAACACACACATAATGTTTTATTGTTCGTTGCTAGCACCATGTATTAAAAACGTTGCAATGTCTCGGTGCTGGTCCCTGGTGGCCACGGGTAGGATTTCCAAGCGTCCAGCCCTGCCACGAATAGCTTGGGATCCCCTAAAAGACAGCCCGTTTTCCAATAGGGAGATAATTCACTACATCCCTCCCAAGGTCGGGGCGTAGCTGCAAGCGTAGCTAAAAACTTTCTAGTTTGGTGTGTCTGCGGGGGTTCAGGCCTGCTGCAAATATACAAAAAATGATCACAAATCATTCACAAAGGTTGCAGGTTGCATAAGAGGCGTCTGCTCTAATTAAGGACTCAGCTCGCTTAATCTGGGGGTGAGAACAGGGATAAGTTAGTGTTAATGACCAGAAATATTACAGGCTTGTATAAAATCATCATTCATGAATATCCAATGCCGCTAATTAAATATTTTACAAACGAACAAATAAAAGTGAAACGATAAGTAAAAACACACAAGAGATCACCAGCCGCAATAAATAATCAGGCAAGGAATGAAGATAGTTCACAGGCAATACCATGGGCTCGGGATCGTCTCCGCCTTCTATCTGATCAGGACCTTCATGATCTTCCCCGTCTTCCGGAAGATGAAGTTCTGCAAGATGACTGAACATACCATCTTTTATCGCCAGGACTTCGTCAATACTGACCCTGCTCTCACCGATGACTTCATCGCCGGAAGTTGAGCTGTCGGATAAGGTGTCAGGGAAACTGATAAAGTCCTCGTATCCAAAATCCAGGGTTCCAAATTCAGATTCAAATTCATCATCTTCGAGGTCCCCAAGAAACTCTGGTTCATCAAGAGTATTTGCAGAGGTGACATCTGGAACTGTGATGGGTGATTCTCGTGAAGGGATGAATGCATCACGGCCTCCCAAAGGCCGGGAGTTTGTTGCATACACCGCTGCAACAGGGCTTCCACGGGCGATCACTTGACCTGGTCGTAATTTGATGGCACGAGACGTTGTGTTTACCACCCAGACATCCGTTCTGCGATCTTCAATTCTGGTTACACTGGCAGGGATGATCAGCTTGTTGGTTGATGGAGCAATTTCAATCTCGTTGTCTTTAACGGACCGAGGCACTCTGCACTTGACGAAGCTTGCACTCTCAGGCAGTACTTCTATTAGCTTAGTGCAGTGCAGTGGACATCAGTGGGCTGACGTGATCGAAGTCTTTTCATCTACCGACAGGTCGGCAAGTGCAAGGCTGCTATGCTCTGTAAATATCACATCGAGTTGGCAACCCAAAATGGACAGATAAGTGAAACGAGGCGGTGGTTCGTGGTGAAGACTGAAAGCAAACCTCCTCAAAAAATCCATCCCAAGTAATATGTGTCCAGGGAAGCGGGTATCAAGCACAGAAGCACGGTGGGTTATACTTACAGAGTCTGACAATTGTATTGGTAAGTCAACCTCTTCTGTTACCTCCATCGGTGTCCTGGAAATTCCTTGCAGCACACGGTGACAACTGTGCTGCTTTGCGATGTTAAGGCGCGGTAAGTGTTCCTCTTTGATGATGGTTATTGCAGAACCAGTGTCAATGAACGCCAAAATCGGGACATCATTCACATGGAGCTTGACCATCGGCCGTCCTCGATCTGACTCTTCGTAGTCAACGTCTGCAATATCCGGTTGCACTTCCACTTCCGTCTGTACAGCGACACTAGTTCTCGCTGTCCACTTGCGTGCCGGTATTGGTGAACGTGCGGGGTGGCATGTGGCTGGTTGACGTCGGGTAGTAGGCTCGTGTGTCGGTTGCAATGCCAGCGGAAGACGAGCCTCCAAACCTTTTCTGGCATTGTTGAAAGGGCCGGTAAGGGCGCTCGTCGGGACAAGACGAAACGAAGTGCCCGGGCCGACCGCAGCGGAAACAACGTCTCTCCTCTCGTGCTCGTGCTCGGCAATCTGCAAGGCTGTGACCCGTAGTTTGATGAAACGAGCAAAAGTCCCTCTCGTCCTCACGTTGTCGGGATCCTCGGGTTGGAGATCGGCGAGTCGGTGACGTCGACTGCATTGCCGCCGGATGATTTTCATGCAGGGTGGCTACCTGTGGTCCGAAACTTGCAGTTGCCGCCTGGCGACGGTGTCCTGTCTGTTGTGGGTGTGGCTGCGGGTGTGAGACGCCCATGCGGATATTCCACAGCTGTTGAGCACACTGCACTAATTTATCTGTGGGTGCATCGTCTCTCGTAGCTAAAGCTTCCCGCATCCATTGAGGAATGCCTTGTAAAAATACTCTGCGGGCGAGAAGATCTGGGTCACCAATTGCAGTGGGATAATCCCTTTCTCCTTGTAACACTGCGGCTTGCAAGTTGAGGTAATAATCAAAAGGACTGTGGTCAGGTAACATACGGTGCTGGTATAATAAAGTGAAATAATCATTAGGTGAACAGACACCGCGAAACTTTTCCCTTAACTTTGCTTTGAAACTCATCCAGTCCGTTATTCCATCAAAAGCACTAGAATTGATTATTACCTCAGCCGTTCCGCGACACATCAAGCGTGCCATCTGACACATTGCTTCCCCAGTGGAGGGCTGAGTAACATTTTCGATTTGTTTCATCCAGGCCTCTAACTCTTGCGACCGCTGCAGGGGGTGAGACGCAGATATCTCCGATTTAAACAAGCTGATACCGGAGTGAGGCATTACCACCATCGGGGCGGCATTATGCGGCGCATGAGAAACAAAAGGTTGTTGGAAAGGCGCAGACGTCGAAGCTACACTAGTGTCACGTGCTACCTCAGGGGCGCGACGCGGCGTTCGATTATTAGCGAATTGTACATCGTCCAAGCGATCGCTATTGGCATGAATATGCTCCTTCATAGAGTTAATCTCTCCCTTGAGCTCGCGCGTCATAGTATCAAACCGCATCATTAGCTTGTCAAACATTGAAAGGGTAAGATGGTTTGCTTCATCAATAACTCTGCACTGAGAAAAGGAAACCTCCCGAGATGACGTTCGAGGCCCCGCCGCACCGGCAGTTACTTCAACATGATTGAGAGCGGGCTGTTCATGATGCTGCAATTGTTCTGGCACGGGTGCAACATAAACTTGATCGCTACTTTCCACATCGGGAGCCAGGTTTCCGGAGTTTGAATGAGCACCGAGAGGGGCGGGCAATGCAAACGAGGTAATATTACGCCCCTGCTCTCTGGCAAGACGTTCACTATTCTTTTTATTAGGTCCCATGATTGTTTAAAACGCACAAGAACTAAAAACTTGGCTATCACCTAAATGTTAAGAACACTCGCTGGTTAAGAAATTTATCAAAAGGTAAAATCGGGCAAAATTATCTACAAAAATGATACTTAAAATAACCTTAAGACAATCGGTAAAATACCTTACGAATTTCAGTAAAACTCCCACGAGAACGAACAAAATATGTTAAAACGCATAAAAAATACTATAGACGTACTATAAGATATAAAGATAAACGAGTAAAATTAACAAATATACAAACTGTAAAGCTGAAAAACACGATCTCCAAAGAATCGCATGTAAAATAATTCAATTAAACACTAAATTAGAAATACAAAACGGCATTAAGAACACGATAACATAAAAATGAAGCAAAAGTAAAATACGAATCAATAAGAAAACACGCTAAACGAGAAGATGAGGCAAACGAGCTTAAATACTACAATTCTACGCTCAAGAACGAAACAAGGTAACCACGCTAGTTAAGGAAACTGGGGGCTCGCAAGCTAAACAATTTGACACAATCGCGGATTATATAAATAAAACATGGATGAATATTTATCCCACCGCTGCCACCAAAAATATCACGCTGTAGTGACCATTGACTAATTATTCAACGCAAGATGTAAGTTCAGTTCTTATGTAACTTGCCATAATTAATATATGTACATTTATAATAGATTGCCGACGGAGTGGGCCGAGCGGTAAGCACTCTCCGAAGGCACGGTGGGTCTGGGATAAATATTGCTCGTGAATCTTTGTTGAAAGTGTTACTCCCCATACACAAAAAGAGCCTGGGCACAACTCTTTTGCTACAAACATGTAATCACAAAAAAAACAAATTCATAAAACTGATATTTAATTACTTGGCATGGATATATATACATACATGATGAGATTATAGCACAACCTGCACATACAACTGGAGCACACTACTTATCTTACAAATGTCTCTCGTACCGTCCGTTGAATACCACTGGATATTTATAACACAGATATAATACAAATAAAGGCTCGGCTACGGTCTCTCTCTATATCGACTTATAGCAGGAGGTCCTCTTACCCGGCAGTCTTCCGTCAAGGATCTCTGGCTTATGGAAAGAAAACCTCACTGCTATAAGCAAACTGCCCGTTTCGATGAGGAGAGAGAGTACCTGTAGCTTTGGCCGTGCGAGCTTGAGTCCCTTGTTCCTCTCCGGACATCTCCCTCAACGTCTTGACGGCGGCAACAAGCAGTTAAGATCTTTAAGAGGAGTGAGACCTCCTT
>NW_028234407.1:1889552-1894552 GCF_977035675.1 Penaeus japonicus
AGAGAGAGAGAGAGAGAGAGAGAGAGAGAGAGAGGATGCCAACATACTGACTCATAAGTGATTCTGAAATAGGCCGTGATTTTATTTTTATTTTTTTTAATCGCAAACCTATCGACAATGTCTGCCACGGCGACAGTGAAAACCAAAGGTACTGACAACTCATTATGTCACGGCTGAAAAATAGCCTGCTACTAATTAAGGGATGTCACCTACTTCAGATGATAATTGCCTGTGTGAATTTTCCTGAAGTTTAAAGGTGTTTCTTCCTGTGAATTGTCCTTTACATTTGCGTGTGTCTTTAATAGGTATTTACATATTCTTACTTATAATTCCTTCGGCAAGCAGAACATTATCTTTGTTTTCCAAATCTTTCGAAATTCTTCCTCTTTGATATTAACAGCTGGGAAATTTAGCGTCCTTATTAATAGTTCACCCTTAAATTTTAACAGAACATCCGAATTCATATTTTCAGAAGCACATTTGTATTACTCCTTTCATATAAATTCTGTGAAAATGTAATTCGGATGATACGGAATGCGGAAGTCGAGTGAAGTTCATTTAACCACAGCATTTATCAATGGAAAAGTACCAATTTGGTATTTAACTTCAGAGTTTGTGGCTTTGTGTGAATTCTCTCACCTCATATTCATTACTTATTATAAATGCTACATTAAGAGTAGGAAAAAAGCTTACTATTTTAGCTGCCGGTAAAAAAAAAAAAAGAAAAAAAAAAAAAAAGAAAAAAAAAAAAAAAAAAAAAAAAAAAAAAAAAAAAAAAAAAAAATATATATATATATATATATATATATATATATATATATATATATATGTATATATATACACACACACCCATGCACACACACACAAACATACACAAACACATATGTATATATATATATATATATATATATATATATATATATATATATATATATATTATATATATGTATATATACATATTATATACATACATACATATATATATATATATTTTATATATATATGTATATATATATATATATATATATATATATATATACATATATATACATATATATATATATATATATATATATATATATATATATATATATATATATATATTTATATATATAAATATATATATATATATATATACATATATATATATATACATATATATATATATATATATATATATATATATATATATATATATGTGTGTGTGTGTGTGTGTGTGTGTGTGTGTGTGTGTGTGTGTGTGTGTGTGTGTGTATTTGTTTTTTTACTTATATATACTTTTTTCCTGTGAATCAAAATAATAACCTGTCAAAATACTGTTCATGGTTTGTACTTCAAAAACGAACTTTTTTTGTACTAAAGTATGAATACAATTTCAGGAACCGTATCATGTTATAGATTGGTGGCAATCTGAAGGCTGGTGTTCTAGGAGTAACAGTAAAATGGACTCAACCACTAGCCTGGGCAAATACAAGCCCAACAATCTATCACCCTTCCTGCTAGGTGGTGAAGTACAGCTAGGCTTCCCAGAGGATCCATGCATAGATGATATTTACAATTTAAATTATCATCCTCCCCTATCGACCCAGGCTGAACTAGCTGAATTGAAAAGTGTAGCTAAATTGCACAAACAAGAATCAATACAAAAAGACATAATTAGATACCTATAGATGTGAACTAAAGGGTACAAATGATAAGTTCAATCTCACACTAGGAAGCATAGATAAAAACATGAAACCTACCCCCTATGTGGGTTATTGAGATGGAAGAACTAATCTTGCAAGGAACTGTAAGAAGATGACAAGGGTATTTGGCAACTGTAGTAAGAGGTAGCAGAGTGGAAGTATGTAGAAAAAAAAGAGAGAAAAAAAAAAAAAACAGATTGAGAAAACCCTACCCCCCCCCCCCCTCCCATAGAAAAATCTGTAATGATGCTTACAAAAAAGAGGGAAATTAGCTAGTTATAACCCGTAAATGATAAATAATATATACCACAAAAAGAGACATCCCTCATGAAATATATGGAAAAGAAAAACAGGACAATGACAACAACAAAAATGCTTGATAGACAGGCATGAAAACTAATATAGAAATGAAAGAGACTTTCCTGGAAGAAAACAAAAAAAGAAAAGAAGAAAAAAAAGACACAAATGTAGAAGAAGAAAAGTAGACAAAAGAGTCATGGAAATGAAAAAAGGAAAATAGAAAAAGAAAAGAAAAGAAGAGGCACAATAAAAAAAACAGAAAAAAAGGCAGCAGTCCCCCAAAAGGGCTTCCCAGCAAAGGAAAAATGGCCACATCCTTACAAATAAAGCCCCCTAACTCAGATAACAGAGCCATGTCTAGGCACCACCACATAGAAGGTGGAAACCTTAAAAAAAGGAGGCACCAACAAACATGAAGGGAAGCCCCTCAAGTATTAAACTCTAGAATTACAATGGGCAATCTCTACACTGGGTAACCGATCCTCAGCGAAGGAAGCCACCTCAAGGGAATAACAGATTTCTTCTAAGAGGATATTACCACTGGGCGAGGATGAGAAAAGCCGTAGCAAGGAGGTGACGGCAGATGGGGATAGAACTAAGTGTATCTGAAGTGCCCCTAAACAGAACCTATTCTCTGTTCTCAGTAATGAAAGATCTTTTGTACCAAAATATTTACTAAAGAAAGATCTTTTGGATAATATTTTGGAATCCTCAAGGGGATCCAACTTGAGTAAAAAGGAGATTGCAACCCTTAAGAATCTAGCGCAAAACCTAGAACTTGTCATTAAAAAACAGAGCATAAGCGATTCTGAAACAAAAAAAGCTACATAGCAATGGGGAAAGCACACCTATCTGTATGAAACATATTGCAATAGATGAACTAAATAAAGCATTACAAGCTATAAACAGAAAAGTATGATCCTAGTGAAAGGGTCCATATACTATATAACTCGTATAAAACTGGAGGAATTAGGAGTTCTTTTTAATATGCCAAAGAGATGCCCTACTAGGACATTACCCTTCTACCCCACATCGGTGTATACTCCCAAAGAAAAGGACCTAGAGGCAAAGTTTTAGCCTGACAGACCAGTCTTCAGCGGATGCAATGCCCCAACAAAACTCTTTTGTTGGATCTTTTACTAATAATATTACAAGATATCACAGCCTCTCTAAGGAAAAAAAATTCTCACCAGGCACCATTATATAGAGGATAGACTACAGTATCATCCATACCTTACAAATGAAGGGGTAAACCATGTCTTGTAAGGCACACTCCTAAGTTTCATTGACCATTACTATTGGCAAGAAGAAAGTACACTAACAGGAGCTTCAGTCTCTGTTGAAATTGCAGAAATATTTGTATATGCAATAATAGAAATCAAGAGGGAAAAAATACAGTGATACAGCCGACAGTCTGTTAATACATAGATGCCAGAACTACTAGAATATTATAAGGAACAGACACACCCAGATCTGAAATTCACAGTGGGATACAGTAAGAAAGAGCTCCCATTCCTAACATTATGATGTATCTGGATGAACAAGGAAAAATACAAACCTCTGTGTATCAGAAACCATCAAAACACACCAGCATCTGCATTTGCAATCATGTTATCCCCAAGATTAAAAAAAAAAAAGATCTTCTTTATTCACAAGCAGTGCGAATGAAACGGATAATGATTGTGAGCCACAGAAACTATATGAAACACTTACAGATATAGTAAACTGTCGCAAGGTAAAAGAGTACTTCAAGAGAATCTTAGGAGCAGCTCTGAAAAGATTTGGAGAAGTCCACATTAGAAAACATTTTGCAGGCCCTCGTCCCATGATAAGTTGGGAAGACAATACCAGGCCATCTACTTAGATTACAAGACTACTGAAACTTAAAAAAATGATAATAATAATAATAATATATATACATACATACATACATACATACATATATATATATTATATATATATATATATATATATATATATATATATATATATATATATATTATATATATATATATATATATATATATATATATATATATATATATATATATATATATATATGAATATACATATATATACGTTATATATATATATTTATATATAATATATATATATATATATATATATATATATATATAATATATATTATATATATATATATATATATTATATATATATATATATATATATAATATATATATATATATATATATGAATATAATATATATATATATATATATATATATATATATATATATATATATATATATATATATAATATTGAAGAAAAACTACCCCACCCTGTCATAACCCAAAATCAGATATGGAACTTCCGAATAATAGTTATAAACGAAATAAGAACACAGTAATAAAGAACAATGTACTCATAAAAAGTATATATCAAAAATCCTAAAGTTCTAAAGGAATTGGGAGAAACCCTACATTCCAAAGACTCCTACCAAATCCACTTAGTTACATCAAAATTTTCTAATATGAAAAGAAAAAATATAATCCAAAACAATATAATGTTATCCTAGTCTTATCTAACAATATTGCAAATCTCAAACTAGCTTCGCAAGAATTACATTAAGGAATAATCCCAATTCCCCAAAATTAAAAGAACCAAAGAAATTATGAACGAAATATCGAGAGAAATAAATATCAGGAAAAACAGACAGAAAATGAATTGATGATGTAAATATGAGGTATATAAAACAATAAATGAAGAGATTAAAATGAATAAAAAACGGCAAAGAAAAATGAATAGATTAAGTATAAAAAATACAGGAATAAGGAAGTATAAAAAACAAATTAAAGGAAAATATAAATCATATCAATGAAAAAAATAATTTAATATTATAAATGAAAAAAAAGATTTAATATCATAAATGACAAAAAAAAAAAAAAAAGTTAAAGAGATGACACATCAAAAAACAAATATGTCATTATATGACTCTATAACACTAGTAAAGCTTTCTAGATATATCTAAAATACTAATTTCTTTCCCTTCTAAG
>NW_028234407.1:1902052-1918347 GCF_977035675.1 Penaeus japonicus
TGAAGCTTTATGGAGTAAAGAGCAAGGGGAGGAGATATTCATCATATATGAAATGTTTTAGTCTTGGGTTATATTTCAAAAGCCCTAGGGCATATAAATTCACGGGTGTGAAAATTTTGGATATTATGGTCAGTCAAGCAGATCAGCTCAGTTTGCTATGGTATTCATGGCCAAAGGACTCTGTTCAAGATGGAAACAGACTTTGGGATATTTTCTGTTTGGAAAGTCTGTCCCAGCAGATACCATCAAAATGATGGTAATTGATTGCAGTAAAGCAAACAGGACTATATCCCAAGTTTGTGACCTGTGATCAGGATTCTTCAAATGTTAGTGCATTTAAATAGATGGGAATAACAGCGGACTCCCCATATTGGATAGAAAATGAAGAAAAGGTTTTCTTTTTTATGATGTCCCCCATCTGTTGAAGAGCATTCGTAATGATTTATTGAAATATGAGATGATGAGATAATCAGCTGGCATTATATAAAGAAATTTTATCAAATAGATAAAAGTATGGGAATAAGGCTTGCACCAATAATTAATGATAGCCATATCAATCCTAATAGTTTCCAGAAAATGCGCGTGCAATACGCAAGTCAGATACATGCTACTCTTGGAGTTCTTCCAACTGAGGCAGCTGCAACAGCAAAATTTATCTATAAAATGGATGAACTTTTTGACATTTTCAACAGTTCACAAAGGAAACATTATAGGAGTACAAAGTGTGCAATAACAAAAGAGACAGATTTTCAAATATTAACAGATATGAGTCAGTGGATAAAGAGGTGGAGTATAGAGGGCTGTAAACAAAGGATTCCAAGTGTTGCTGGCTGGTTGTTGAATATTCAGTCTTTGAAATTGTTGTGGGAGGATATTGATTTCAACTTTACAATCAATTATTTATTAACTAGGAAGCTAAATCAAGACTGTTTAGATTTTTTTTTTTTTTTTGTATTAGAAATGTTTGTGGGAATAATGATTCCCCTGACACAAATTCATTTATTTCTGCCTTAAAGAATATAGCAGCAAATCATATGATTCAACAGTCATACAATGGAAATTGTATAGATGATGCAACGCCCATAATATCATTGACAGAGATTCTGCAGAGGTTAAAGCAAGCCTCTCAAATAGCCTAGCTAAGTTGCAACCTCTTCATTTACCATCCATATCTACTAATATAGCAACATATATTGCTTCATTGAATCCATATAATGATACCACAACTGTTTCCACTTTTGAAATAACACTCATGCCACATTCGGATTTAATTGAAAATGCCTCCAAATACATTGCTGGTTATATATGCCATAAAGTATTAAAAAAGCATGACTGAAAATTGCAGACAGCAGATAATTAACTCTCATAATGATAACTCAAATAACAATGATATATTTATAAATGCTAAAGCACTTGAGAAATGTAAATATTTAACTTTTCAAAAACTTGAAATTATTGATACAGTAACAGATTTTGAAAAAAAAATTGTCAAAAATTAATGAATATATGTATAAAGATAATTTAAAAATAAATTTAGCAAGAGAATTAAACAAAATCTAATTTTATATAATTCTTTGTACTGGAATAAAAGACAAATTCATTGATATTTTCCTCACCATGAGAATTCACCATTACATTAAAATGTATTACAGAAACTTAAGGAAAAGAAAGAGTAAAGACATCAGTCATCTACCTGCAAAGAAAAACAGAAGACTTCATAAGGTAAATCATCAGTAGCATGTATTTTTCTTCTTTCTTTCTTTCTTTTTCCTTTTGTGTGTTTTTTTCTTGTTTTTTTTAACAAAACTTTTTAAGTTCTGTTTTTTTTTCCGAGCTAGGTTTTGTGTGTGTGTGTGTTTGTGCTTGCTATTAACAAAATTAGCATGTAATTTTATGCTTTTTGTTTGCATTTTCAGTTTTATGTTTACATGAAATGTAGCATAATGTTTGTTTCTCGTTTTCATTTATATACCTTGGCTACTGTGTTTGCATCTTTTGTTCTGAATTATTATTATTTTGTTGTCTGATTATTTTCTCTCTAATGTTATGTTTCATTGGACTGCATGCTCCTATTTCATTATTATTATTATTTTTTATATATGTATTTTTTTTTCATTTAAGTTTTGCTGTTGTAGTTGCATGTGCATGATCAAAAGTTATTTTTGTTCAAGTATAATTATTATTGTTTTTGCATGTGTTTTTTTTTATGCCCCATGCATGTCACTCATATTTGTTAATAATGTCTAATCTTTTCATTATAATAGAGAAAATCCATACCTTTGAATTTTACTATCCAAATTGATACAAAGGTATTACTATAATACTTTTGGAGATTCAGTATCTCATTTAGTAAGAGAAAACACTGGTAATATTAAATGAATATAATCTCTCTCTCCCTCTCTCTCTCTCTATCTATCCCCCCCTCCTCTCTCCCTCTCTCAAATTGATTTAGAAGATCTAATCACTGTGTTATAAACACATCAAGAATATTGATTTTATGGTTTTGAAAAATTCTCTAAAGTAATATTGCATATAAAAGTGCACATATATTGATAAAAAATATCCATCATTAACCTGATGATTTTTTTTCCATAAAACGTACAAAGAATACAACATTTGAACACGAACACATGATATCATTGCTGCTGTAATGACAAAATTTACCATTGGACTACTGGAAGTGCTGACAGAAGAGCTCATGACGTCATAGCTGCTTTAATGACGTCACGTATACCACTGTACTACACCAATAGATGGCGTTATTCTGGTGGCATCTGGCAACAAAATACGAACGCCGATTTCTAATAATTCCATACGGTCTTACCTATCTTTCGTATACTATCTTTGTCCTACAGCCTTAGGACATACGTTCCTCTCTGTAGTCAGGCAAACAGTACAGAGGCGTGCACACAAGGAAGGCAAGCAGGACACCATTGCAAAGTGTCCCAACTGCCACAAAAAAGCACAACGCCTGGAGCCTCAGCTGTTCCGTAAAGAAGGAAGAGGCTCTTCGGTGGCAAGAGGTCGTTGCAAAGCGACCAAACTTTGTTCCCGCCCCTCCAGGCACTTATGTCTGGGATAAAAGCAAAGTTGCGACAGCATTGGGGAGGACCAGTGAGAAGACTGAGAAGGCAGTCAAGGTCGCCGTGGCGGCAATGACCTAGACTGTCGCTACTCTGAAGGAGAAGGCGACGAGTCCTATGGCCTCAAAACCCACTCCAACTCGAGGCGAGACTCCTCTCCCTACAAACCCCCAGGGCGAGACTTGTCTCCCCACCCAACCTGCGGCCAAGACTACAATGGCAGAGCCTGCACCCAAACCCCAAAGGGTGAAGAAGCCACAACCATCCAGAATGAAGGTCAAGGCGACCAGGGGTTCTCTACCTTCCAGGAGACCCAGCCCTACTAATGGCTCGACCTGTCCAGACAACAGTGACAAGTCGAGTGAGGAAATCACGCTCAGTGAGGAACTCACCAAGGAGTTGTCAGACTCCGAAATGTCTGACGTTACCCACACTGGGACGTCGGACACTGGGACCGATTGTGTCGACTTAAAGGACTCAGATTAACACAATGGCTTCTTCTTGCAGTGGAATATCAACAGCTTTTCCTCAAGGAATGCCTTTCTCCACGCAATCGTGTGATCTCGACATTGACGTTGTCATGCTCCAGGAGACCCTAACAGGGAAATCTGTTCGCTTCTCGGGATATCATCTCTTTGTGCTGCTGAGTACGCAAGGCATCAGAGGTTTGATTATGCAATGTGGAGAAGGCGTCGAATTCCTTGCCGTTGAGATCCATTTGGCCGGGGGTCCCCTCAAGCTGTACAGTGTGTATAGCAGGCCAAAATGCAGGAGCTTAGATATTAATGAAGTCTGTGCTGCTACGGCACATGAGCCAATTCTCATAGGGGAAGACTTCAATGCCCACCACTCCATCTTGGTTCCCACTCGGAGTCGTGATGCATCAGGCTACCACAAAGCCGAGGTGCTTGAATCGTGCCAAGAGATTACTCAGGAAACTGCTAAGAGGGTAAAGCAGGAAAAGTGGCTGGAGTGGTGTAAGTCCTTTGGCCACCAAACCACCCTTTCAGAGCTGTGGAACTGTATCAGATGGGCCACAAATCGCTCAGCCCCCAGAAAGACTCACCATGACCTCCGATTAGAGGTGGAGAGACTGGCACTCGAGTTCTCTGCCAGAACAAGTAGCGTCGGCCTACCAGCAGAGTTGAGGGCATGCCAAGAGGAATTGCTTCCAGGCAGGCATGCCCTCATCAGAGAAAAGGCGGTCGAGCCTGATGATGTAGATGTCATGTTCTCTCTCAGGGAATTACGGCGGATGTATAAGACCAGTTTCCGGTCAGCCCTGGGTTGTGATGGGTTCTCCTATCCCATCATTTCCCACCTAGGACATGAAGGTGAGCTTGCATTTTTGCACCTCATCAACAAGTCCTGGGAGACTTCCTCGCTACCACAGTGCTGGAAGAGGGCTGATGTAGTTCCCATTCCTAAACCAAAGGAGCTAGGACAGTACCGTCCCATCTCTCTACTCAGCTGTCTGGGAAAGACAGCAGAATGGTACTGAACCGGCTCCAGTGAAAGGGGACCTCCACATGAACACCTACATGGGTTCACAAGGGGTAAGAGCATTGATCACAGCATGGCCACCTTACTGAGCACTGTCAGCAACACCAGCTCTGTCACGAGATCCTGATCCGCAAGGGAATCAAAGGCTTGCCTGGATTGGTGACTATTTTCGGAACAGAACTGCCAGAGTGAAGTTCCAAGGTCACCTTTCCAGGCATTTGCCTCTGGAGAATAGCACTCGACATTCCACTCCCAGTGGGGTGCAAGATCATTTCATATGCAAATGATCTCGCAACTGTCTCTGCTGGGAGATGAAATGAGAATCTAATTAGAAAGGCCCAGTGTTTTCTGGACCTGATGTCTGAGGAATGTCGCAGAGTCGGGCTTAAGATATCAGCAGCCAAATTGAAGGCAATGGCATTGAAACACGATGTCCACGACCAAAGACTGCGAGTCCAAGGGTTAGAACTAGAGTGGGTTCTCGTCTTCCAATACTTGGGGGTATGGGTTAACGAGAACTTCACTTTCCACTCCTAGACCGGACTAAGGCAAGACTCTGTCATGAGAGCTCTGTCAGGGCAGCACATATGGGCTGGGCACAGTGTACTAAAATCCCTCTATGTGCACGCTGTCCGTCCCATTGTGGACCATTACGGTCAAGCCTGGACCCAGGAAAAGACTTGACACCATACAAAATGAGGCCGCCAGGATCATTCTGGGAGCCCCTAGGTGGACTAAGGTTACTAACCTCCTCTTGGAGGCCATTTTTTTTCCCCTGGGCACCCGGATCGATCAGATGGTGGCCCAGTTTTTACAGTCCCCGCCGGCCTCGCAGCTAAGACAGAAAGTGCAACGTCTTCTTGCACAGAACCACGAATTCTTTGTTAACAACACCTGACTGTATCACACAGCCAGGGTGCTGATATGCTTTGAGCTCAAGGAGACACTACTGGTTAAGGGCATGGACCTCCACCACCCTGACTATGTCACAGCTCCACCGTGGGTACGATCCTTGACAGAGCTTTCTGTCATGAGCTTGTCAAGGAGAAAGACACTCACCGCCTCTGTTAAGGGATGAGGCGGAGAGCAATATTGCAGCAATCACTCCGCTGGGTAGAAAAAACATATTTCACAGATGGTTCTGTAGACCCCATCACTAACACTGCAGGCGCCGGTTTTGCAGCAAGGGGTACAACGATCCATGACCAATGCCTCTCCTAGTTCTCCCTCACCACCTCCATCCTCCCCTGACACTCCGTCCCTTCTATCTGTACCCACACCGAGCAACCAGACTCGCAACCTTGCTGCCACGCCAACCGCACCCCGCCCCCCGCCCGGTGCCACGCAAGCATTTGCCCAGGAACAACACCGAGAGATCAACAACTAGTATGAGGAACGAAGCCTCTACACAAGTAACACCCAGAAGCTACATTAGAAACAATAAAAGGAAGAATAAGCAAAAGCCTCTTCCACCCAACCGCAACTGGGAAGATGCAACACACCACCACTACCACCCCTCCTACTACACAAGCACTACCGCTTGTCATCAACAACTATATAGAACAAGCAGAAATACATCAGTCCCATCAACAAGATGAGGAAGGTTTCGTCACTGTTACTTCGAGAAAACAAAGAAGAAAAACAAGGGAGGAGCGCAATACACCAAAACCCCTACAAGGTGCCGATCTGTCATTCAGATACAAACAAAAATATTGATAATTTTGAAAACATATCAAATGTCAAAGCCTTCAAAACTAAAATTACACATGAATATTATTCAAGCTTCACTGTTACTATAAGAGGCAAAGAGAAAAATTCAGAGCTTTATATTGAATCCGATGTAAAGGTTTTCTTAAACAGAAACAAGTACAAAACCGAATAGAATGTTTGACGCCGCAAATGGGTCAGCAGATCCGGTGGTTAGACAACAAACAAACACACTTAAAATAGAACATGTCAATGCTCAGTCTTTCCTGGGTCACTTAGAAATACCAAACAATTTCATCAACATTCCATTAGGTGACTTAAATGACGATCTCAATCAGTCAAATGCAAAGTTAAGTGGAACTATTAAGAATAATTATTTAAAGCAACTCATAAACAAGCCTGCAAGGCTTACAGAAAATACCTCATCCATATCAGATGTCATAATAACAAACATATCCGATATCGTCCTAGATACAGATGCTATTCCATGCCAAATTACTGATCATGAACTTTTGACAATGACTTTAAATATACAGAAGCCAAAGCGGCAACCAGTTATCAAAACCTCGCGATTTAACGAACTATGACCCTCAGTCACTCTCCCAACATATCACGACCAATGAATCGACACTCGGAGATTTTATTAACAGACGAAGTTGACAGACAAGTTACTGTTTTAACGAATGTGATAAAGAATGCCATAGATGCCTCCACTCTGTATCAAACAAAAACAATTGGACGTCCCCCTGCTCCTTGGATAAATGACATTAAGAGAGCCATAAGTGATAGAAATGAATAGATTTGATGCCACCCTGCAGGCTGAATATAAGCAAAAAAGAGAAATGTAAAAATGCTTATCAAGTATACAAAATCAGATTATGTTAAAAACAAGCCCAAAGAATGTAGGAGCGGATGATATCGCCCATTGATTCATAAAGGATGGTCTACCTGCATTTGCATACTATCTGACAGTTATAAATACATTCACAGTCACTGGTACTTATCCATCACTCTAGAAACGTGACATCATATCACCAATTTTCAAAGTAGGAGATAGAGAGGAGATAAACAATTATCGCCCCATTACTCTACTCCCAGTGATGTCGAAAATTCTTGAGAAAATAGTCGCAAAGAAAATAACCTATCTAACACGCAACACATTTTATTCTCGGATATAATCTACAACTGTAGAACAACTGTGAATGGTTGAAGTTTAAATTATAAAATGCATTATACCCTCTATAACCTGCGTTATATATAAAATATATACACAGAATTTTACACTTTACACTAAAGAGAAATGTTTAACATGTTTTTTTTCATCAATATTTTTGTATCTGGCAGACAGATCCTACCCCTTTTGTGAATAGATTAGATAATTAAAAAACCTTGATCGTATATTTCGTATACTCTGCCTCGTTCATTAGGATGGTAAATAATATTACATATTATAAACTAAAATCAGAGAGTATCATCGTCCTACTCAAAATCCATTTATTGCAAAGGTCCAAAAATTAACACGGTGAAATGTCCGATATTTCCTTACACCTAATATATAAACCTATCTCTACAAATATAATCAATGAGTATTTATCACTGTCCTACTCAAAGTCCATTTTTTTGCAAAGGTCCAAATTTAATACAATGAGATGTCCAATATTTCCCTACACCTACCATATACACTCATCTCTAAAACTAAAATCAGAGTATTTATCATTGTTCTAATGAACGTCCATTTTTGTATACCTATCTCTAAAACTAAGAACAGTGGGAATTTGTCATCATTTAACTATTATAAGTCCATTTTTTGCAAAGGTCCAAAAATTAAAATAATGAGATGTCCAATATTTCCCTACACCTACCATATACACTCATCTCTAAACCAAAAACAGAGTATTTATCATCGTGCTAATGATCGTCCATTTTTGTATACCTCTCTCTAAAACTAAGAACAGTGAGTATTTGTCATCATTTAACTATTATGAATCCATTTTTTACAAAGGTCCAAAAATGAGAACAATGAGATGTCCAATATTTTCTTACATCTACCATATACACTCATCTCTAAAACTAAATACAGAGTATTTATCATCATTCTAATGAATGTCCATTTTTGTATACAGTTACACCACAGCCTCACCTATCTGCCACCAACACCAGGCAGGCTAGGCAGAAGGCGTGCTAACCACAGGGTCGTGAACACAGAACAGCTCCAAGAGCCACCGAACACCACAGTGTCCCAGAACACCACGAGGGGAAACACAAGGCGAGGCAGGGCACGAAGTAAACACACAATAACACCTCTATCCTTTGTTTACACTAGTTCTTCACAAGTACAGGCTTATAACAGTACAACACAGGGTATCTCAGGTCACAAGGGGCATATGCGAGGTCTTAACAGCAAGAGCACCAAACTGCGTCTGTCTTGGCTTTGTTCCTCCGCTCCTCTCGCCCCGACTCTTGCATCATTTTATCCTATTGACACATGTTTACACAGAGACGAAGACCCATAGGCGTAGTTATATCCCCTCCTATCAAGAAGACTTACCCAAACATGAAATAGACAACAGAAAACATAGATAAAATCAGTTCTCAAAAGCAAACAAAATTCTTTCAAAACAAAAGAAAACATAATGGTAAATTAGTTCTCAGAAACATCACAAAAATCTTTCATCCAGCCCGGCCTTCTTCGTTCTCGCCGGGGTCGCTGTAGTGGTGTGGGCAGTGGCAGTGGCACCCAGAGGGCCGTCTCCAGCCCCAACACCTGGCTCAGGGTCACCATTGACGAGTAAGCATGGCTCGACCAGATCGGCCATACACCGGCAGCCGCTGCACCGCGCTGCCCACGCCGATACGAGCCTCCACTGGCTCCTTGGCTGCACACAATATCCTGTGATGCCACACAGTCTCTGTGGTATGTCTGGAAGTTGCGTAGTGGCCAACATATCAAGCCGCACTAGGGTCTTCTCAGCCCCAGCGTCCACTGTCAGGCGGCATGGTTTCCCATCTACTGAGCCCTCCACCTGCATTGTGCTGGTTGTTTGACAGCAGCTTACACAAGTTGGGGCCCGGGAACCGAGGACGGCTGGGTTTCGGCCCCCTTCTCCAGCCTGTCCGAGTTTTCCGCCTGTACCACTTCCTTAGCCTTAAGGCAGGCACTCGGGTGGTGACCAGACCTGCCACAGTCCTTGCATCAGAATCTGGCCTGTTGAGAGGACGCATTCTCCGCTCCCTCTGACACCAATTGCGTCTGTGCCCAACACAAGCTTTGGAAAATGCCCAGGCTCACCTTCCTCAATGCTACCTTCTCTACTTTAGCCTTTCGGCCCCGGAGGTCACGGCAGGGCTGAGCAGCTGGCCCTAGGCCACTGGTTGCCTTCAGGAAGGCCTCGAACTCTAAGGCCCTCGCCAGCGCCACCTGCAGGTCCTCGGGGTGTGCCTGCTTGATGTAGATTTGCAGCTGCTGGTCCTGCAAGGCGTCAACAAAGAAATCACGGGCCAGTGCCACGATTATTTCTGGAGCCGCAGGGGACGACCTCCTTACCAGCGCCTCCACATCCCGCGCCAGCTGGGACAGCATCTCGCCACACTCACGAGTCCGTTTCCTCAAGCGGGCCCGATATACCTCGGCCTGGTGGTGATGGCCGAAACGGCGTTGCAAAGCCTCCACCACGCTGGTGTAAGAGGTGTGTTGGGATGGCGGCAGATGCCCTAACACTTCCACTGCAAGGCCCCTTAGCACTGTTAACAGCTGCAGTGCCTTCTCTTCCTGGCTCTAGCCTGGGGCAGATGCCAGCATTTCAAATTGGGCAACATATGCCTCCCATGCCACCTTCCCGTCGTACTCAACTGGCTTACGCCTCACAGAATGTCTGGAGGCCGGGGGGCTGTGAACTAACACTCCTGGAGGAGAGGAAGGGGGTGAGGGAGGCAATGAGGCGGGTTGACCGGGTCCGAGTTTTCCGTCGCCTGTACCCAAGGCAGTGGTTTCAATGGGTCCCCAGCCTCCGGTAGCGGCCACCGGCTCCGACACGACGCTGCGAGGCCCAGGGGTTCCCTGCCTGAACTTCGTCCGATCTCTCCGCGTGCGACGTTGCTACCTCTTGGCGCTGCATTTCTGCCTTCACCTCCTCCCCTAGGCCCTGAACCTCGCCTTTCAAAGTCTGCACCTCCTCTAGCAGCTCACTCTTCATGCTGTAGCAAGCCTTATTGGTATAATGCTGAGTTTCCATCTTCACAGATGCGAGATTGCTCTGTAGCACCTCAACAAGATGGCAGAACTGTTCCTCTGCCTTCCTTGCCTGTCCTTCTACTCTCTGTGCCTGATCTTCTGCCCTCTATTCCTGCTCACGAGCCCTTTGTGCCATCATCTCCCTCATACCGGCCAGCATGGCAGTGATCAGGTCCATCTGGCTCGGCTTCACCTCACTCATGCCTGCCTCATTCACATCCTCCTCTCCCACATGGCTGCCATCTTTGGACGACATGATAAATTGGCGCATCTCACTGTTCATATATCACAGATCCCACTCCTGACACCAATAGTACGCCGGTCACCCCACCTATCTGCCACCAACACCAGGCAGGCTAGGCAGACGGCATGCTAACCACAGGGTCATGAACACAGAACAGCTTCAAGAGGCGCCGAACACCACAGTGTCCCAGAACACCACGAGCGGGAACACCACGAGGCGAGGCAGGGCACGAAGTAAACTCACAACACCTCTGTCCTTCATTTACACTAGTTCTTCACAAGTACACTAATCTATGGGCACAATACATGGGGGAACCAGCACATCACACTGCACAATACAGGCTTATAACAGTACAACACAGGGTATCTCAGGTCACAAGAGGCACACGCGAGATCTTAACAGCAGGAGCACCAAACTGTGTCTGTCCTGGCTATGTTCAATCCCTCCTCTCGCCCCGACTCTTTCATCATGTTATCCTGTTGACACATGTTTACACAGAGACAAAGACCCACTGACGTAGCAATACCTATCTCTAAAACTAAGAACAGTGAGTATTTGTCATCATTTGATTAGTACATGTCCATTTTTTGCAAAGGTGCAAGTAGCACAATGAGATGTCCAATATGTCCCGACACTTACCATATACACTCATCTCTAAAACTAAAAACCGAGTATTTATCATCGTTCTAATGAACGTCTATTTTTGTATACCTATCTCTAAAACTAAGAACAGTGAGTATTTGTCATCATTTAACTAGTATAAGTCCATTTTTGCAAACGTCCAAAAAGTAGCACAATATGTCCAATATGTCCCTACACCTACCATATACACTCATCTCTAAAACTAAAAAAATGAGTATTTGTCATCATTAATTAGTATAAGTCCATTTTATGGAAAGGTCCAGAAAGTAGCATAATGAGATGTCCAATATGTCTCTACACCTACCATATACACTCATCTCTAAAACTAAAAACAGAGTATTTATCTAATGAGCATCCATTTTTGTATACCTATCTCTAAAACTAAGAACAGTGAGTATTTGTCATCATTTAATTAGTATATGTCCATTTTTGCAAAGGTCCAAAAAGTAGCAAAATGAGATCTCCAATATGTCCCTATACCTACCATATACACTCATCTCTAAAACTAAAAAAATAGTATCTATCATCGTTCTAATGAAAGTCCATTTTTGTATACCTACCTCTAAAACTAAGAACAGTGAGTATTTGTCATCATTTAATTAGTATATGTCCATTTTTGCAAAGGTCCAAAAAGTAGCACAATGAAATGTCCAATATGTCCCTATACCTACCATATACACTCATCTCTAAAACTAAAAAATGAGTATTTATCATCGTTCTAATGGATGTCCATTTTTGTATACCTATCTCTTAAACTAAGAACAGTGAGTATTTGACATTATTTAAGTATTATAAGACCAATTTTTGCCAAGATCCAAAATTAGAATAATGAAATGTCCAATATGTCCCTATACCTACCATATACACTCATCTCTCCAACTAAAAAATAGAGTATTTATCATCGTCCTAATGAACTTCCAATTTTGTATACCTATCCCTAAAACTAAGAACAGTGAGTATTTGTCATCATTTAACTTGTACAAGTCCATTTTTTGCAAACGTCCAAAAAGTAGCACAATGAGATGTCCAATATGTCCCTACACCTACCATATACACTCATCTCTAAAACTAAAAAATGAGTATTTATCATCGTTCTAATGAACGTCCATTTTTGTATGCCTATTTCTAAAACTAAGAACAGTGAGTATTTGTCCTCATTTAATTAGTATATGTCCATTTTTGCAAAGGTCCAAAAAGTAGCACAATGAGATGTCCAATATGTCCCTACACCTACCATATACACTCATCTCTAAAACTAAAAATAGAGTATTCATCATCGTTCTAATGAACTTCCAATTTTGCATACGTATCTCTAAAACTAAGAACAGTGAGTATTTGTCATCATTTAATTAGTATAAGTCAATTTTTTTGAAAGGTTCAAAAAGTAGCACAATGAGATGTCCAATATGTCCGTATACCTACCATATACACTCATCTCTAAAACTAAAAAACAGAGTATTTATCATCGTTCTAATGAACGTCCATTTTTGTATACCTATCTCTAAAACTAAGAACAGTGAGTATTTGTCATCATTTAATTAGTATATGTCCATTTTTTGCAAAGGTCTAAAAAGTAGCAACATGAGATGTCCAATATGTCCCTACACCTACCATATACGCTCATCTCTAAAGCTAAAAAATGAGTTTTTATCATCGTTCTAATGATCGTCCATTTTTGTATACCTATCTCTAAAACTAAGAAGAGTGAGTATTTGTCATCATTTAAATAGTATATGTCCATTTATGCAAAGGTCCAAAAAGTAGCACAATGAAATGTCCAATATGTCCCTATACCTACCATATACACTCATCTCTAAAACTAAAAACAGAGTATTTATCATCGTTCTAATGAACGTCCATTTTTGTATACCTATCTCTAAAACTAAGAACAGTGAGTATTTGTCATCATTTAACTAGTATAAGTCCATTTTTGCAAAGGTCCAAAAAGTAGCACAATGAGATGTCCAATATGTCCCTACACCTACCATATACACTCATCTCTAAAACTAAAAACAGAGTATTTATCATCGTTCTAATGAACGTCCATTTTTGTATACCTATCTCTAAAACTAAGAACAGTGAGTATTTGTCATCATTTAATTAGTATAAGTCCATTTTTGCAAAGGTCCAAAAAGTAGCACAATGAGATGTCCAATATGTCCCTACACCTACCATATACACTCATCTCTAAAACTAAAAATATAGTATTTATCATCGTTCTAATGAACGTCCATTTTTGTATACGTATCTCTAAAACTAAGAACAGCGAGTATTTGTCATCATTTAACTAGTAGAAGTCCATTGTTGCAAAGGTTAAAAAAGTAGCACAATGAGATGTCCAATATGTCCCTACACCTATCATATACACTACTCTCTAAAACTCATAATAGAATATTTATCATCGTTCTAATGAATTTCAAATTTTGTATACCTATCTCTAAAACTAAGAACAGTGAGTATTTGTCATCCTTTAACTAGTATAAGTCCATTTTTTGTAAACGTCCAAAAAGTAGTACAATATGTCCAATATGTCCCTACACCTACCATATACACTCATCTCTAAAACTAAAAACAGAGTATTTATCATCGTTCTAATGAACGTCCATTTTTTTATACCTATCTCTAAAACTAAGAACAGTGAGTATTTGTCATCTTTTAATTAGTATAAGTCCATTTTTGCAAAGGTCCAAAAAGTAGCACAATATGTCCAATATGTTCCTACTCCTACCATATACACTCACCTCTAAAACTAAAAACAGTATTTACCATCGTTCTAATGATCGTTCATTTTTGTATACTTATCTCTAAAACTAAGAACAGTGAGTATTTGTCATCATTTAATTAGTATATGTCCCTTTTTGCAAAGGTCTAAAAAGTAGCAACATGATAGTCTTAAATACGATATTCTTAATGACTCATTTGAATTCTAATAGAAAGGTGTCATATTTAAAAGTCTTTGAGCAAAAATATGTCCAATCAATATTCTAATAAAAAGAGTATTGTATTTAATAGATAGACATTTGAAGAAAAGTCAAATGCCAATATGCTACTACATTACATCACTTAATAAAAAGTTATTAATGTCCATTTGTCTATTCTAATGACAGGAGTATTGCATATATGTAGCATTTTTCAAGCAAATAGATAATGTCCATAGTCATACCTCAATAACTCTCAAAACAAAAAGTATACATGTCAAAGCATTTGTTACTCTAATAGAATGAGTATTCAATTTATAGTAATCCATTTTTGAAGTCAAAAGTACACATGAGATTCCAATATGTCCTATCCATACATTCAAACTAAAAAGAGTTACTTTCTAATGATCCATTTTATCATCTCTAAAAAGACGTGAATTTGTACATAATTTAGCTTTTGAAAGGTCAAAGTAGCAAATGAGTCAATAGTCCTAACCTACTATCATCATCTCTAAAACTAAAATGAGTATATCATCTTTAATGAACTCCATTTTGATACTATCTCTAAAACTAGAAGATTTTGTCATATTAATTATATCATTTTGAAGGTAAAGTAGCCAAGAATGTCAATATGTCCATACCTACTATACACTATTTAACAAAAAGATATTATCAGTCTAATGATCTTTGTATACTATCCTAACTAGACATAGTATTGTCATCTTAATTAGTAAGTCCATTTTCAAGTCAAAGTGACAATATGTCAATGTCCTACTACATTCTCACTTAACAAAAAGGTTTATCATGTCTAATGACTCTTTTTGTATACTCTCAAACAGAACAGTGATATTTGTCATCTTAATGTATATCCTTTTCAAGTCCAAAGTACACATAGTCCATTGTCCTACTACATATACTCCCTAAAACAAAATATCACGTTCTAATGAGTCATTTGTAACTTCTCTAAAACTAGAAGTTATTTCATCATTAATGTAAGTCTTTGAAGGTCAAAGTACAAATGGAGTCATATGTCCTAACTACTATACATCATTCTAACTAAAATGAGTTTTCATCTTAATGACGTCCTTTGTATACTCTCTAACAGAACATGATATTTGTCATCAATAGTTAGCATTTGCAAAGTAAAGTGCAATGAATGTCCAATATGTCCTACACCTACTATACACTCTCTAAAACTAAAGATATTTATCTTAGATCATTTGTATACATCCTAAACTAAGAACAGATATTGCATCTTTATATATAGCCTTTTGCAAAGTCAAATAGAATATGTCCAGTCCAATACATTATATTTACTAATCTTAACTAAAAGTATGTCCTTTAATATTTGAGCAATGTATATAATTTCATTAATCAAACAAGATCATTTTACATTCATTTAAAAAAATGGTATTTTTATGATCATTTGTGTATAAAGAGAGTAATTATAACATTCAATAAAAACAGATTCATGTCAACTTTTACTAAATAAGAAATATATTATATATTTTCAACAAAATAATGCATTACTAACATTTTCAAGAAAAGTATACTCAATACAATTTATAATAATATAATTAACAAATATTAAAAGTCAATAAATTTCCAATAAATCTTCTCAATAACAAAATACATCGTCTAAAAGCTTTTATTCTACTAAAAGAATTTTAATTCCTATTAACTAAAAAGTATTTAAATCAAAAAGTACATAATGAGAAGTCAACCATTCATCTCTAAAACTAAAATAATTTATCATTTAATAAGCCATTTTTAGTTCTTAAACTAAGAATAGTATTTGCATAATTAACTATAAGCCAATTTGCAAGTTAAAATAAATGAACAATTTCCATACCTACAAACACAATCCTAAAACAAAAAATATTTCATCGTCTAATGATTTCAATTTATACTCCAAAACAAAAGATATTTCACCTTTAAAAGTATATTTCAAACAAAGGTCAAATTCA
>NW_028234407.1:1945947-1958447 GCF_977035675.1 Penaeus japonicus
CTATTGTGTATTACCAATCCCACTGGAAACTGGTTCATGTAATTTGTCGTGTAGGGGCAAAATATTTTTAAATGATCTGCTTTCACTTCCCTTTCACAAAAAGTCTGTGTCGTTCTCACAACTACGCCAAAGTTTATTCACCAACGCTTTTGAGCATATTTATGTAATTCGGCCTTACACTCTTTTATGCTCTTCCATGTATTCATAAAATATGAATTTCTCTCCTTATAATAGCTGCCCTTCTTTTTTATACGAAGACATACATCTCCTTTAGACGCGTGGTTCAATTTTGACTGAGTAAAGAATCAATCAGTGAAGTAACAAAAATATATGTATACTGTATGTATTTTTGACTGTAGTTTGCCAAAGGTAGAATCTTTTGCTAATTCGTTTGGTCTTTTCCTTTTTGTTGGGCCATTTTCCCCTGCCCAGAGGCTCAGTTCTTGCCAGGCAGGCCTGAGATCCAGTCCTTGCGTCCCTAACATGTTCGTGACTTTGGGTGGGCATCCAGCCAGACCAGGCTGGGGATGCTGATATGAGATCATTATTTTATATTTTTCTTTGGTATTTTATATTTTTTATTATCTATTGTGCTCTTTAGTTAGGATGTTCTGTTGTATATCGTGCATTATAAACAATCATATCATATCACCGCTTTTTTCCCGCTGTGAAAGCATGATATTATAACACCAGGTACACTCGTAACAAGTATTATTTACCAAGTGAATAATCATTCAAAAACTTATTAATGGAAATTATTTACAGTGCTTATTGCCTTTACATACCACCGGCAACACAACAGCTATCCAAACAAGACTGCATACAAAAGATTACATACGGAAATAGCAGCACAGCAAATGTAAATACGTGGACCGTGATCTGGAACCGGCTACCTCACAATATTAGAAACATTAACTAATTGAGAAACGTCTCATAGATTGTCAAAAACATCAGACTTTTGAATATATAATCAAGCATAATAATGTTATCGTCCAACATGAATATACTGTATATTAATTATGGATATTTCAGCTAAATGTACATTTGTTTATCATGTTGCTTATCATGTATAAAAAATAACCATTGTGATTTATGAAATATGTTTCACCATCAATATCTGACATATTAACCTTCTCAATTAATTTCCACTCTCCACCTCACCTACCCTATCCTTTCCGAAAGAACTTAACTGACAGAAAAAAATTGACAGGCTTTCTACTAAAATAAGATAAAAAAATCCATCTATTTCCTTGAATGCCAGAAACAAAGGATAATCCGCAAGGGAGCGTTAATCAACAGGCAAGGAGAGTAAATACGAGTTCAGAGGGAGGGAGATTAGCGAAAATGAAAGCGTGTGTTTTATCTCCAAGTACATTTTATAGATACATATATTAGGAAAGGTAAATTTATTATGGACTGTTTGCTTTACGATCTCAATAATGAATTCAGTAGATGATGGATTAGCAGAGCAGTCCCGGTCAGGGAGGTAAAATTTGTATTTCTATATTAGATGCGTTACTGCATTCTACCATCTTTCTCACATTGATATAAACTCGGTAACCTGATTTGGGACTTGAATTTGTGATTCCGTTGCTGCCGAGCGCCCGCGGGAATTGTCTGTAAAACCTCGCTATCACTGCTCTGCTAAGAGTAAATAGGTATAATTGCATGACGTCTCAAAAGGTATCTGGTTAGACAATTCTCTTTAGCGGGTCGTGTTGTTCGTAGTGTTTCGGACTTCAAAACACGTGGCTGTCATCTGATGCGCGGTTCGGGTCCCGGTCAGGGAGGTAAAATGGGTATGTTAATATATATATATATTATTTAGATTTATATATATAGATTTATGATAGTTTGTCTGTTCTGATAGATAGTTAGATAGTTAGAGTGATATATAAATATATATATACATATATGTATATAATATGATATATTTAGTTATTTATTTAGTGTATGTAGTATTATTGATTTTATATATATATAGTTATATATATATATGATACATTACTGTGATTCCTATCTGGATATATTTATAGTATTTATATGTATAGATACTTGATTATATATTTATAGAGGATATTATGAGTATTGATTTATCTATAGATATTTATAGATAGAGTGTATATATAGATATATATATATATATGTGTATATAATATGTACATACTCCATTCACACACAAACAAATTCCTCACACACAACCACACACAAACCACAACAAACAACACATACACACGCTACCACATCACACACACAACACACAACACACACACAACACACACACACACACACAATTCTATATTATTATTGATATATACGAGTGATATATATATGTGTATAGATATACTAGATTAACTTAGATATATAATAAATATATACTATGATATATATAGTATATATATATATATTAGCATATATTGATATTTACGACCTATTTATATACCTATATATCATATAGTACATAGAGTCAAAGTATTTATAGACCGACCTATTATATAATTTTATATTCTATGTATATACATAGATATAGTTAATTATACTTTTATATTTATATTTACTACGATATATATATTCTTACAATAGGGATATATTTATTTAGATTTATTTATTATATATATCCTTTCTATTAGCATATGTTTTTTATACCAACACACCACACCAGCTCTATAGATTATATCTCATTTATATTTCATTTATATATTTATATATAGGTATATATATATATATTGTGTGTGTGTGTGTGTGTAAGTGGGTGCTGTGTTGTGTGTGTGCTGTGTTTTTGTGTGTGTATATATATATTTATTTATATATATATATTATATATTATATTTATTTTATATTTATCTATATTTATACATATAGATTAAATATTATATTCTCATATATAAATATATAAATATGATATATATATATAGATATATATATATATATATATATATTCATATATATTATATTTATATATATATATAATATATTAATATATATTGTGAGATATGTTTAATAATTATATTAATATAGATATATAATGTGTGGGTGAGTGTGTTGTGGGGTGTGTGTGTGGTGGGGGGTGTGTGGTGTGTGTGTGGTGTGTGTATAATTTACTATATAATATATAGATATATATATATATATATATATATATAAATATATATGTGTATATACAGATTTATACAATATGTATATACTTATATGTATAATGATAAATATATGTATATATATATATATATAGTATATATATAGGTATATATTATATTAATATCACATATATAGTGTGTGTGTGTGTGGGTATGTGTATAGATGTATATTGTATAATGTATATATAGTATAATATAAATTATATATAATATATATATATATCATACAATATATATACAATTTTATAATGATGTGTATGTATAATATATAATTATATATTTATATATTATATTATATATATATGTGTGAATATAGTTTATATAGGCGATATATATAGGATGATGGATGAGAATAGAGAGAGAGAGATGAGAGAGAGAGAGGAGGCGCTGAGAGAGAGAGAGAGAGAATATGTATACATATTAATATATATAGTATATATATAAAAATATATTCTCATATATATATTAATATATATATATATTATTAATATATATGTACATACACACCACATACATATTCGATATTAGATAGATAGATAGATAGATATGTATACTATACATTATATGATATAAGTATATATAATATATATATATATATATATATATATATATATATATATATATATATGTACCTACACAAACGATACATTATATCTTTCCTTACTCTATATATAATATTATATATCTATATTATAATAATATATATATACTATATATGTCATATGGTGTGTTGTGTGTGTGTTGTGTGTGTGTGTGTGTGGTGTGTTGTTGTGTGTTGTGATATATGTATGTAAAAAAAAAATTATATAAACTATATAATTATAAGTATATATATATATATATAAATATAAAATATATATATATATATATATATATATATATAAATTTGTATACAACACACCACACACCCACCTATATAATAATACATATATATTATATATATTATATACTAATATCGGATCTTATATAGTGTGTGTGTGTGTGGTGTGTGTGTTTGTGTGTGGTGTTGTTGTGTGTGAGTTGTGTGGTATATATATTTATATATATATATATATATATATAAAAAAGATATATTATATCTATATACATATATTCTCTCTATTTATATATATATATATATTTTATATATATCTATATGTGTGTGTGAGATGTGTGTTTATGCGTATATATAAGATAATATATATAAATAATATATATTAAAATATATATAAATATAGATATATATATATAATATATATATGTATTATATATCATACAATATATATATTTTACTCCATAATTTTTTAATATTTTTATAATATATATATATCCGATATATATATAATATATATATATAGTATAATCTATGTGTAGTGTGAGTGTAATGTTTGTCGTCGTGAGTGTATAGTATATATATATATATATATATATATATATATATATATTTATGTATGTATAGAATAATATATATACCTAAGTATGTATATATACTATAACATATATATACGTATTTCCTAATACTTAATATACATGTAATAAATTTATTATAAAAATATAAATATATATATCGAGAGGAGACGAAGAAGAGAGGAAGAGAGAGATGGAGAGAGGTTAGGAGAAAAGTGAGAAGAAGAGAGAGAGAGAGTAGAGAGAGAGAGGAGAGAGAGAGTGAGAGAGAGAGAGAGAGAGAGATTATATATATATTATATATATATATATATATATACTCTATATATATCTATATTATATATATATATACGCGTGTGTGAGTGTGTGTGTGTGTGTGTGTGATGCGAGTGTGTGAGTGTGAGTATGTGTAAGTGATGTGTGTGTGTGTGACTATTGTGATGTGAGAGAGAGTAGAGTGAAAAAGAAGAAGAGAGAGAGGATGAGAGAGAGGAGAGATGAGAGAGAGAGAGAGAGAGGTCGAGACGAGAGAGAAAGAGAGGGAGAGAGAGAGAGAGAGATGAGCGGAGAGAGAGATGAGAGGGGAGAGAGAGATGAGCGGAGAGAGAGGAAGAGCGAGAGAAGAGGAGGCGAGAGAGTGAGAGAGTGATTGAGAGAGAGCGCGAAGAGAGGAGATTAAAATATATAATATATATATATGTATATCTATATAAACATATTCTATATATATATATCTATAGCGTGTGTGTGTGTGTGTGAGTGTGTGAGTGTGGTGTGTGGTGTGTGATATGTGTGTGTGTGTGTGTGCTTTTGGTGTGTGAGAGAAGAGAACAAAAAGAGCGAGAGAGGCGAGCGCGAATGAGAGAGAGAGGAGATGATGAGAGAGAGAGTGAGTCTGAGGCGCAGCGAGAGAGAGAGAGGAGAAAGGAGAGAATGAGAGAGAGAGAGACGAGAGAGAGAGAGAGAGAGAGAGGAAGCGATACGAGAGAGAGAGCACGAGAGCGATGAAGGAAGAGCTGGAGAGAGAGAGAGTAGGAGAAGGAAGAGAAGAGAGAGTAGGCCTGCAATGTATGCGGCACATCGATCATCGTAACCGATCTCCCATCCCCGTGGTCGGCAGATGAAGCCCCATCCAAGCTCGTGAGTTTCCACTGTCCCCTGGCGGTCACCGCCGTGCCTGGTCATCACGGTTGGTAAGAACAAAACTCAGATCGAGTCAACAAACACTTTCACACGAGTCAGCACACGCTCACACAGGTGGGCTCGCCTCAGTGCATGAAAGCCCGGCGAAGCATCTGCTCCGTAAACCTAGCTTATCCTTACAGACACACACACACACACACACACACACACACACACACACACACACACACACAAACACACACACACACACACACACACACACACACACACACACACACACACAACACATATATACATATATATATATAATATATATATAAATATATATATATATATAATATATTTACTATAAATATAAATATGTTATATATGTAATTATATATCCACATATCTATATAATATATATAACTATATAAAAGATATATATATATATAAACATATAATATAAATATATAGATATATATATATGTATAATATATAGTATATATATGTCTGCATATATATATATATATAACTATATTTCAAAGTATGTACTATATATATATATTATTTATATAAAAATATGTTTATATATATATATAATATTAAATAACTATATATTATAATTATATATAGGTTTTAATAAATTATATCATTTGTATGTGTAATATATATATCATATATAATATATATATAAATATATATATATATATATTTCTAATAAAATATATATATATGTGAGTGTGTGTGTTTGTTGTGGTGAGTGTGTGTGTGTGTGTGTGTGTGTGTGTGTGTGTGTGTGTGTGTGTGTGTATGTGTGTGTGTGTGTGTTTGTGTACATATTTACTTGTGTACGTGTGTGTTTTTGCATGGAAGTAGACATAACACACATGGAGGTTCACATACTGCGCAAGAAGAGAAAGAAGACGCAATTTCGCTGAAGAATAAACGAGGCCACATTAGCAGCCCGAGGCCTACCGCCCGAGAAGCAAGACCAGCCATCTGCTTCGTTGCCTCCGACAGCATCCCCGAGTCAGGTTGACCGTGTGCAGATAAAGAGTCCCCGCGTCAGCCTCTCACCACCCTCTTCCCGGTCCTCTCTTTTGTCAGAGGTGACTATCTATATATATATATAGTGCGGGAAGGGAAGGGCCTGCCTTGGAGGCCCCGAGTTTGGCACTCCTCTGCTGTGTGCGTATGCATGTGTGCGTGGTGGTGGTGCGGGGGGGGGGGGTGTCATTGGCTGACACAGTTAAGAGGCGTTGTCTCTGCTACCGTCAAAGGGGCGAGCGACAGGGTATGAGATAAATGGACGAGCCGGATGACAGCTTGTCAAGCAGACAAGTTGACAGTGGTTATGTGTGTGTGCATCGATCTATTTGCAGTAGAAAGAAAACCTTCTGAGTGTTGTAGCATAGTAAGACGCTTAGTACACTAACGCTACGTGTTTCACTTAATTCTACCATTGTAAGTAATCCTGCGAATCAAAGGCACGCTCACACATATCTAAACACGTACACACAATCATACACACATGCACACAAACAAATACACACACAAACGAGCACGCGCGCGACAGACATTTTCTTATTTCTACTGAGCATGTTCACTCCCCTCTCCTCTTCTGATCCGCGCTACTACTCCTTCCTTTCGTTTTCATTGAACACATATTCTTTATTTTTTCCATTCCAACTACTAATAGTTTCCACATACACATGCATATACACCAGCAGATACACACACGTATACATTGTATATGATATTCTACTTTCCCATACAAATACATCGAATAAAATGATACTAGGAAAGTCTCGAGGGATAATCAGCAACCCCGGGAAAGGTATTTCTCTCTCCTCCCCTTCCGCGCTTCCCCGCGTGTTCCAGGGACCTTCCAGCCCACCACTCCCCTCTCCCTCGGAGAACATTCTTCTCTACATCTTTTATCTCTTCAGACTTATAAATCGGAAAGTTCGAAAGTTCTCAGGAGTCTCCCTTCCCGAACAACCTCCGGTCATTTGTCTCCGTCGGTGTGCACGTCGGAGATTTTCTTTTTTCAAGCTCTTTTTATCTGTTTTTCTTCCAGATGTATACATGCATACATACATACACAAACAAAGTATGTATGTATATTACCTATATTATATATAAATATATATATATATATATATATATATATATATAATATAGAAATATATAAATATAAACAAAATATTATATATATATATAAATATATATATAACATATATAATATATATTGATTTAAATATATATATATATATATGTATATATCTATATATATGTATATATATATATATATTTATATATATATTATGTATGTATAAATATAATAATATATTGTAATGTATATATTTAGATATATATATATTATATATATATATATATATATACTTATTAAATAAATATAGATATATATAAATATTAATATATATATACATATATAAATAATTATACATATATATATGTATATCTCTAAATCGTCGTCAGCAAACACAATCAATATCGAGTCCCTTGACAGTCTCAGACTCTCTAACTCACACTCATAACAAACACTCTCAAACACTACTCACACACTCACAGATCACTACTCACACACACTACACTGCACACACACACTCATCAACACACACACTTTAGAGATATATATATATATATACTTAAATTAGATAGTATAGAGTTAGTTTGATTATAGATAAGATAGACACTGATACCGCCGAATATATTCTATACATTTCAGCATACTCACACCCACACACTACACACACTACACACACTTCAACACACGACTCACAACACACCCACCCGACACACACTCCCACACACCGACACACACACACACACACCACCACTCCACACTCACACCCACACACACGACACCCCACACCCACACACACACAAACGACACACACACACTGCTCCCACAACATACACACCCACACACCACTCACTCACACGCTCACACAGCACACTCACTCACACACACACACCCTCTCTCACCCTCTCACACCGTCACAGATATAGACCTATTGCTTGTGTCTCCACACTCTCACACACACTCTCCACTCTCTCTCTCTCACACACTCACTCACACTATCATATCTCTCTCTCACCCTCTACTCTGTATCCCAACACCCAGACAAAAACACACTCACACTCACTAACACACACTCACAATCACTCTATCGCACTCACCAGCTTCACTAACTCTCTCACGCACGCTCGCTCCAACTCAATCCTCACTCGATCAATCAGGGTCCCCTCTAACACCACTCGATCTCTCGACCCCTCCCCCCCCCCACCCACCTCCCCCCCACCCCCCCCCCCCCCTCTCCCCCACCCCCACCCCCCCACACCCCACCCCCCCCCCCACCCCACCCCCACCCACACACACCCCACCCACAACACCAACACCCACACTCGCACACCCCCCCCCCCCCCCCACACCCCTCCCACACCCACACACACACACACCTACCCACCACCACCCACCGAGACGGACCATGGATACATGGTATCAAATGCAACTGAATATAATCTCTCAGCTCTCATCTCACTATATATATATATCTCGCTATCTCGCAGCGTGCAAGCGAAGCGCACGCCATCCTCGCTAGCATTGCACTCACGCTCGACTCGCACGCTCTCAATCTCGACTTCTCTCCCACGCTCGCTCGCACGCTCTCGCAATAACTCTATCTAGCAAGCACGACATCGATCTCAGATTATATTGAGATGTGTAGTGACATATTTAGAATTGTGTCTCTCCAACTCCACTCACTCACTCACACACACACACTCACACACACACTCACATCACGACACACTCACTCAAAGTAGTAAGATATATATTGTTGATATATTTTGATATATAGAGAGTGTGTCTATAATATATATATATTAGTTTATAGATAGATAGAGTGTGGATAGAGTGTATTTTGTTTATAGAGTTAGTGTGTGATGAGCCCTCCCGCCTACTAATCTCTAACTCTCTCGAATTTCGAGATCCCGGTCAGCCGGTCAAATTTTTAAACTCTCTCTCTCGTCTCTCTCACTCTCTCACTTCTCTACTCTCTCTATATCATATCTCTATATCTACTATCAATATATCAATCAATAATATAAAAATCTACAATATATATATATACCCAATATATCAATTCCATATCTTTATATACTATAATATATATCAATCTCTATCTAAACGTCAATATATATATCTCTAATATGAATCCTATATACTATAGATCACATCTCAAAATCACAATCTATATATCTCACTAAACATCAACATAAATCTAGCCACAATATATCTCTCTCTCAACACACAATCAGCACTCACTCTAACACTCACTATCACACACTCACACCACTACTTCCAATCTCATCTCCACACCACGACTCACACTCACTCACTCGACAAACCCACAACACACACACACGTCACACACACACACACACTCACACTCACACACTAACTCTCACACACACACACTCCTGAGTGTGAGTGAGTGAGTGAGTGTGCAGTGTCCGGCGCCCCATCCAGGCCCCGCCCCAACCATTCAGCGGTCAGCCGTCACGCCAGCTGTTCCTTCTCCGACCGAAAACACTTCGAGACATTCTTGAGGAGTTCCTTAAGCGGCAAAGTGTCTGTGATTTATCCCAACTTTTATCCTTCCAAAAGGGAGTACTTTTCTTAATGACCTTAGCTTAAGCCTTCTCCGCCATCCTACCCTTCTATCGTTTCCCTCCTCTCTGTCTCTCTATCTATCTATCTATCTGTCTATCTGTATATATATATATATAAAATATATATATATATAATATACTATTTATATAAATATATAGTATAAATTATATAATATAGCCACACACACACACACACCCACACACACACATATATATACATATAACTATATTGTAAAAATAATCATATATATATATATATATATATATATATATATATATATTGTATAAATATAAATATATATACATATATATATATATATATAGTATATATATATAAATCCAACTTATATATATTATAATATCTATATATATGTATGTATATATATCGCACACTATCTATCTATCTCTCAATCTCTTTCTCTCTCTCTCTCACTCTCTCTCTCTCTCTCTCTCTCTCTCTCCCGTCTCTTCTCTGCCGCTCCTCTCTCGCGTCACTCTCTCCTCTCCTCCGTCTCTCTCTCTCTCTCCCAGTCGTCTCTCTCCTCGCTCTCTCAGATACATCAACACATTGGACTGATAGCTCGGAGGGTCGACAGCGTCGAGGGCGCGTATCTATCAAATCTTCTCTCTCATCTCTTCTGCTCAGTTCCTCTCTCCCCTCTCTCTCTCGCTCTCTCCATCTCTCTCTCTCTCTCCATCTCTCTCCTCTCTCCTCTTTCTCTCTCCTCTCTCTCCGGCTTTCTCTCTCTTCCTCCTCTTCTCTCTCTCTCTCTCTCTCTCTCTCTCTCTCTCTCTCTCTCCCTCTCTCTCTCTCTCTGTCCCTCTCTCTCCCTCTCTATGTCCCTCTCTCTTTCATTCTCTCTATCCCTCTCTCTCTCATTCTCTCTCTCTCTCTCTCTCTCTCTCTCTCTCTCTCTCTCTCTCTCTCTCTCTCTCTCTCTCTCTCTCTCTCTCTCTCTCTCTCTCTCTCTCTCTCTCTCTCTATCTTCTCTTCTATATCTTTTCTTCTCTTTCTCTCTTCTCTCCTCTCTTTCTCCCCTCTCTCTCTTCGTTTCTCTCCCTTATATGTTTTCTTCTCATCTTTCTATCTTTTCTCTCCTCTTCTCTATCTCTCTCTTTCTCTCTTCTCTTCTCTTCTTCTTCCTCTCTCTCTCTCTCTCTCTCTCTCTCTCTTTCTCGCTCGCTCTTTCTCTCTATTTGTCTCTCTCTTTCACTTTCTGTGTCTCTCTCTTTCTCTCTCTCTTTCTCATAATCTCTCTCTCTCTCTCTTTCTCTCTCTCTGTCTCTCTCTTTCTCTCTCTCCATTTGATGTTGATGTATCTATTATGTACCAAGTATGGTTTAAAATAAGATGTGTCCCAGACGTGGTATTTGGATCATATTATGTACCCGACTCCTACTATTTCAATTATGCACGACGTAGCAACATTCATGAGAAAATTATAAGTAATGAGTGTAAAGGATGTTTGTTCATTGGTGACACGAACGCTCGCCTCGGCGCCTCAGTTAGGGTATTACCAAGACGAGCGGGCAAGGCACAGCACTCTTACCCTTCAGTTCCAGACCCAGTGTCAACAATGCCACAGCTATTCTAGCAATGTGTATAGAAGACAGTTGCTTGTTTCAAAAGTAAGAAAACTTTTCGTAAAGGAAAGGAGTGAATTTCCAAATTAGATACGTGTGTAGTGTCTTAGGGCTTGATCAGGTATATTCATCACTCTGATGTTATTCATAACGACTCCCCCCCTCGGACCATGCGCCAGTTGTTACGGCCCTACAACCCCCATCGCCATGCCTTGAAAATCACATGACAAGTTAAGTCCATTGCGTGGAGTGTGATATGTTTCTATCTAAATGAATGAGCAAAATGCTCAAGTGTTCTACGACGGCAACCTCAATTCAGTACTCTTACACCTTAGCGACACTCTGTAAAAGTGTACCTATGCTAGCAGGTCCCGTATCACTCTCGATAAAGGTGTGTTAGACCATGTCCAGAAAGATAGGATAAGATATTAGGCGAAGACGATCAGGCTAAACTATGGCTAGTGATTAATTGGCGTGGTGAGATCATAGGCGAACCTGGTAGCGTAGATTCCAAGCCAGATGACGAAATATTCAAAAATCACTTTGAGAGAACATTTAACCCTCCAAATA
>NW_028234407.1:1963447-1968447 GCF_977035675.1 Penaeus japonicus
GGTATTATAGACAATTTGGGGAGACAATATGAACACATCAGATATCACCTGCATTCGTGAAAAACCTCGTCACGCCTCATGAGTTCTTGAAGTCTAGCCTGAAGCCTCGCATCATCTCGGTATGTGATTTGCGTTCGTTCCATTCGGGTCCAATAGTGCGTGCGTAGACATTTTCATGCTTGGCATTTGAAAGCGTAGCCATCTTTAGACATACTTTGTCATGTTCAATCTGTTATTACAAGAAACATAATCCACTTCAGTTTTCAAAAGTCTGTGTTGTCCTACCCAATCGATAATTGGATAAGGATATTCAGCCAATAAATGCAGCACGGATGTTTTAAAGGTAAATGAGCTACAACATCACAGTATCTTCTGTGAGCCATGCGAGTAGTCCCCCAGGACCATATGAAGAATCCCCCCCCCCCCAGCCCCCCTCCTCCAAGTGTGTTTAGGGCGGGGGGTATTTTTCGCATGACCCCATTTCAGAAAGAGCGAACATTTGATTAATGAGAGATTGCAAGCATATTTTTTTCTTGTCCTTTTTTTTGCACAACACAAATGTAACACGACGACAACAACAACAGAGCATATCCATCAACAAACAAAACAAAAGATGCCGTCCCTTATTATACGACAAAACGCCAACAGTAATGAACAATCACACCCACTGAAAGTAACATCTACAACAGCACCGAGGGAAATGGACGCGAACTCACACCCAAATTTGTTACTTAATGAAATAAGTTGTGAGGTGAGTTGCCAGACTCCATTATTTCCGAATATACATTGATTTCCGTGTTGGATCTTATAATTTTTATTACTATCGTCATAATTATCACCATCATTTTTGTTATCATTATTGTCACTACTATCATAATTATTATCATCATTATTATTCTCATTATTACCATTACTGTTATTGTAATTGTTATTATTATCATTATCATTATGATTACTACTATTACTGTTTTTCCATTATTATTATTATTATTATAATTCCTAATATCATTATCTATATAGTTTTATTAACATTATCAATAATGTTACTACCATGATTATCATTATCATCAGCATCATTTGCTTTTATCATCGTCGTCGTTATCATTATCAACATTAATGATATTATCATTGTGATGATTATCATAATTATTGCTATCATCATTACGATTATTACAATCATTATTATCATTATCATTATCATTGTTATTATCAATATCATTTTTATTATCACTATCATTATCATCACTATCTTATTGTCATTATTATCATTATTGTTATTCTTGTTACTGTTATCATTGTTATCAATATCGCTGTCATTTTCATTATCATTACCATTACTATTATTATCATTATCATTACTATCACCATTCATATTTTCATTTTTACTGTTATTGTTTTAACCGCCATTGTTATTATCATTATCATCATTATTTTTAATATCATTGTTGTTGCTACCAAATTGTTATCATCTTTAACTCAACCATTATCATTATAACTGTCATGGTTATCATAGTAATTATCAATCCTATCATTATGACCATTATTGCTGTTATAACATTATTGTTGTTATGATTATTCTCATTATCATTATTAGTATCATTATCATTATCATCAATATTAGTATCATTATCATTATCATCAATATTAGTATCATTATCATTATTATCATCATCGTCATCATCATCATTGTTATCATAATGATTATGATCAATATCCTTCTCATCCTCACTATTATTGTCAGTACCGTCGTCGGTATCTATCCTATAGGTATTTTGAGGGAGATGCCTCGATATATAGATGAATCTAGGAAAACTCATTAGCATTTGTAAACGAGAGATATAATTCATGCAACAGGGGAAACCGGGACCGATATCTCACCCTAATAAATTTCGAAAACCGATATGTAATACGATATGATAAATTCGAGCTTTACTATCTGCGATTAATTATATAAATTCGGTACATGTTATCATATGGATCTCCTATATAGTATTAATAACAAAATAATAAATCACATGGCCATTAATAGAATATGTTTACAATCATTAGCGCTGTGACGGATGTGTCACACATTTTTTTGTCTTTATAGTCACCACTATTATCACCATCAGCAGCAGCATCGTCATTACTATCATAGTTAAGGAATGATGAACACATGAGGTACAAGACAGGCAATGGTAATTGTGATAATGATAATGAAAATATTAATGATAATTGCAATGAGAGTAGTGATGATAATGATGGTGAGAAGAATGATGATGATGATAATGGAAATGATGATAATAATGATAATGAAAATGATGATAATAATGATAATGAAAATGATGATAATGGTAATAATGAAAATAAAAATAATAATCACCACGAAAATACTGATAAGGATGAAGATAATGATGTTAATGAAAGTAATGATAATAAAGATGATGATAATAATGATAATGGAAATAATGAGAATAATGGTGAAGATATCAATAATGATAAAGAAAGTAATGATAATGTAAATAAGGATGATAATGAAACTTAATATAATCAGCATAAGGATGTAATAATGATGATAATGATAAAATTATGATAATTATGATGTAAATGAAAATGATAATAACAATAATAATTATATTGGTAATAGTAGCAGTATGATTATCATTTCAATATCACTTATCATTATCATAAAGGTGTAATCAGTTTAGGCTCACCTCTGCTGTCTACCTAGCCTGCCCCGTGGCGTTCAATCCGCGCCTCACTGAAGCCTGAATGCAGATCCACCACTCCGTCACGGACACACACACACACACACACACACACACACACACACACACACACACACACTCACACTCGCACACTGGTACTACATATCATTTACACTATTGGCAATAACAGTGTGATGAAATGATAATGCCAATACCCTTCACCACAATTACGCGTCTCAAACAGCTTGTCTCACTGAATCTATTTGCTTCCCTCGATTAAGAAGATACGATTAACAAGACTGAAAAAATGGCCCAATTAATAGAAACGTCTCACCGCATTACACCTCGACGACGCAAAGTAGCGCGATAAAACGCTAGCATAGTTCTGCATTTCTTGATAGTGACTTCGTTATTTATTCCCTAGGTGGTTGTATGCTTAAGATTGCCATTGTAATTCATGGAGTCAGGTCTTTTGGCGGCAGTTTTGAGGTGGGAACAGAGGGTATAATGGGCAGAGAAAATGAGGGATGGGGGAACGGGGAAAAGGCAAGGGCGAAAAGGGAGGAACGAAGATGAGAGACAGGGAGAATGGGGAGAAGGAAGTGCAGTGGGAGGAGAGAAAGCGAAAGAGGTACGCGTCGAAAATGGAATAGGAGCTCCCTTTTTTCTTTCTTTTTTTTAGGGCCATGTTACGTGGTAAGTCCCTCCACGGAAGCATTTCTGCTCTTAACACATTTAATCATATTATTATATTTGGGTATGAAAACCAATCTAGTTCTTTCTAATACTCGGATTGAATGTTTCCCAGAATGGTTGTTTTATTCAGTTTAGTTATATTAGTTCCTTCTGAGATCTCCTGTAATGACACAATAGTTGCTTTTTTATTCGCACATTTTATAAACTCATTATGTAAACCTTTGTGTATAGAAAAAATCTGTCACTTTAATGTTCATGTCTTTTTCTTGATGTCGGATCTGTTTACTGGCATCGCTCCATTTGTTTCCATCCCCATCTATCGAAGGGAAATACAATACATTTATATTCCGTGACCGTTTTGGATAAATTCTCTGCAACTTTGATGTTGTAATGTCTGCATAATTCCAGTGGCTGTAAGCAGCTGCATCATCAAAGCGTTGAATATATTCCCCTTTAGTCATTTCTGGGAGGCTCCATGCGTGATCAATCGGCCCCTCATTCTTTCCACAAGCCCTGCCTGCCTTGGGGATTGGTCCATCATTTATGAGGACACGGGGATGAAATGATCCACTTGTTCAGCAAGAATTTTTCTCTATTAACATTATCAATTCCAATATCATCATTACTGTTATCATTATTATCATTATTTTTGTTATAATCCTCATCAATATTATATTCATTATCATTATTGATATTATCATCATTGTTAACATTATTATTCCTATTATCATTGTTATTATCATTTTCATTACCGTCACTGATATTATCATCTTTTTATCATTATCATCATTACTATTCTAATCATTACTTTATCATCATTACCACTATCATTATAGCTATTATCATTTCCATTAATGTTATAATGATTATTATTGTTAACATTGTTATCATTGTTATTATCATTATTGTTATTCATTATGCTGGTTTTGTTTATTGTTGCTATTATAATCATAATCCTTGTTGTTCATACACACACACACACACACACACACACACACACACACACACACACATATATATATATAGATAGATAGATAGATAGATAGATAGATAGATAGATAGATAGATAGATAGATAGATAGATATATATATAGTGATATATAGATATATAGATATACATATATATATATAATAGATAATAGATAGATAAGATAGATAATAGATAGATTGATAGATTATATATATATATTATATATATATATATATATATATATATATATATATATATATATATATATATACACACACACACACACACACACACACACAATGTGTGTGTGTTTGTGTGTGTGTACATACATAAATATGCTTCCTAACTATAGATATTCTAATTCGAGCGCTTTCACCAGAGACACTTTATATCCTGAAATACAAGACAAATACAAGGGACGTGTCTTCTGAGACATTCTAGCATCGCTGTCTCGGACGCCGTCTTGGCAATACGTACTGGAGTGCGGGTTTACACCATCATGCTAGAGCTATCAGTATACAAAGCTTATGGAAGAACCACAATAATAGTGAGAGACTTTTCGAGGCTTTCGTTGTTTTCGCCAACGTTGCTTTAGCGTTTTGCGCCGTCGTGCCGGAAGTATTTGATATGTTTTTCTTTTCTTTTGT
>NW_028234407.1:1993447-1995947 GCF_977035675.1 Penaeus japonicus
CAATCTGATTGGGACGCGCACCTGTGCGCTTTGGCGTGGTCCTCGCGACCTCATGACGTCAGAGTATCATCACGCAATCACGAGATTCTTGAATCTGATTGGAGTGCGCACTTGTCAGCGTTCTCCACGGGATCTCGTTCCGTCAGGACGTCCTTTTGAAGCGACCGAATATGAGTGCCAGGACTGCTTGGATTTAGACTTCATGTTCTAGCATAGCTGTCTTGAAAGTAGAAGGAATATGACATTGGCCATAATTGTTACTAAAAGAGTACTTGTCCGGTGTTGCAACATAATCGCACCGTTGCAAACGTCAGACCGTCCTTACATAGAACGCATGGCGTCCAGACATGCAATGGCTGCAATATCGATTAACTGGCCTACCCTTGCTCGGGCGAGGGACAAAACGGGGATTAAGAGAATAGCTTTCAAGGAAGCTATAACTCTCTCACCACAATCCCATTCACCTCTCAGCGCCCCAGCGTTCGCACTTCCTGATTGTGCAACGAAAACCCCCGGATGCGAAGGTTCGCTGGTCCTCAAGATGGCGGTGTCGGAACCCCTCGGTTGGTTTGCCAAGCCATTCTCGTGGCATCACCCTCATCTTGTCATGGAGGCTTACATGAAGTCACGGTGCATATTAGCGGTGTCAAAGGGGTAGGGGAGGGAAGACAATTATGAGCAACCTAGATAGTATGGAGAAAGTGAAAGGAAATTTCAAACTTAAAATACTTATGATTAAGAGAACCATATTTCACAAACAGTTTATAATGACACTTTAAATGCTGCATTTCTGTATTTTGTTCTCTCTTTATGCAATCCCTGGAAAACTGGATATTGACTCAATTATTGACAACTCTTTGCCTGGGATTGCATTTTTTAGAAGTCGGTAGAGAGACAATGTTCCTACCTCTAGTGACCGTACACGGTTCCCTGTATAGAGAGAGATAACTTGAGGATAGTTATTTAGATTGATATGCAAAGAAATGATTTATGGGACTGAAGTTATGTGAGTAGGTTGTTTATTTTTGTTTTCGACATTTGGCAAGACACTCGGTAGCATAATAAAACAACAATTTTATTGTTATCATACCAGTTCCTGCTAAGTATACTAGGTTGAAAAAAGTGGCAGGGTAATTGGACACCATTATCAGTAATCTTCTGCAATGTAGATGTATGTTTCATGCTTATTTCGGTGATGGTGATATCAAGTCCAAGAATGTAGATTCGAAATAATGTTATCAACTGCTGTATCTGTTGCTTAGAAATGGGTCGCCGCAATGAGCAACAATATGGCCGCGAGCTCACGCAAAGCGGGAAGTGTGTATGTTCTCTTCAACATACAACCTGATTTATTTTCCTTATAATTGCTTGTGGCGGTAGAAGAGAAATAGGAAGGTGCCATTACTTGTGTGAATGAAAGGGTAAACTTGATTAGCTTTTAAGGAATTTTGATGAGTTAAAGGACGTAAAATAGGCAGATCAGACATAGTGAGCATCAGTACGAGGATTTGAGACGAGAGATGGGAAGTTATCAAAATTACATGTGAATTGGAAGGTGCAGATGCATTACCGTAGAGTTGTGTAGTTATTAAGAATCGAATGCAGGAGAATGGTAATCGTTAACGACCTTTAATCCAATGAAATGGAACTAATTAACGGAATAAGTAAACGACGGTTACGGGCCACCTTCCGGTGGATCTCTTCCATGCAAGGGTGGAGCGGTTGGTGTGCACTTCAGTTTTATATCCGAGGACCAGAAGTGACGGAGTGTCCAGGAACCACTGCTCGCGAAGATAGTGGATCAAAGCTACAACCAGTTGTGTGATTATCACAATCAGGGAATAGGAACTTTAGATACAAAAAGGCATTCTTGTTGACTGAAATGATGATATCAACCTTATTAAGTTGGATGAGTAGTTCTTGTTTGTTTGTTTGTTTGTTTTCAATCAAAAACAACAATTATATCCTGCATATTATACGTACACACAATTCCTTTTATCATTATTATCATCAGTAATACTATTCTTTCTCTCTTCATACCTCAGAAAAGAAAAGGAAAATTAAATAGATAAATAATGCATATCAGATAGATAAAAATGATCATTTATCAACAGAATGGGTTAAAAGTTTAGAAAGTAAACACAGCAGGCGTTCAGTAAAGCTGTGACGATGTCTAAGTTTAGTCGTGATGATAGAAGTCTGAAGAGTATTGGTCTAAAGCAAATTTCAAATTTCAGTTAGCCATGTATCCCTGAGAGCTTTGCATCTAACCCCTTAGGACTTTGATGGTATTTATGTCGAAATTTAAATGTATGGATTGACTTATATGTATCACTTAAATGAGGGAACGTTATCAAATCTTGCAAAAACAAAAGTAAGTCACGTACCCCCTGATATTCCAAACAAAAGTAAGTCACGTACCCCCTGATATTCCCTTCCCATACCCCTTGAGCTAGTTTAGCAAGCAAGTATTAATTACTGCATTACATTTCATATTGGA
>NW_028234407.1:2043447-2045947 GCF_977035675.1 Penaeus japonicus
TATATATATATATATATAGATATACATATATATATATATAATATATATATATATATATATATATTATATATAAATGGGTGTGGAGTGTGTGCTTGGTGTTGTGTGGTGTTTGTGTTTGTTGTATGTTATATATATATATATTATTATATATATTTTATATTGATATATATATATATATAGATTATATTATATATATATATATATATATATATATATATATATATATATATATATATTATATTATTTATGTTATATTTTTATTTATATATGTTTGTATGTAATATGTAGATAATTACATATATGTAATATATATAGTTTGTATTTGTATATTATATAATCATTTATATTATATATATACTATATATATATATATTATATTTATTATATATTTATTATACAAATATATTAATATATATATATATTATATAATATATAATATATATTATATATATATATATATATATATACATATGCTTTTAATATAGCTACCTAGATGTAGTAGTGTGCACTGCACATAACAGATATAATAAAAAGACTACCATGCCACACTGAGAAATGAAGAAAAACTCGCGACGTTTCGAACTTTTTAAAGGAAAGTTCCCCCATCAGGCGTCCGTTAAGTAATCCAAAAAATGAATAGTAAACTGAACATCTTCTTGATCGTACCATTAAATATTCAAAGTAGACAAATGGGGGGAAGATACAAGAGAGAGGAAGGAAAAAAAGTGCTGGTTTAGGGTTAAATTACCTTTCTTGATTTTTTTTATTTTTTTTATAATTTCAACGGTTTATCTAAAAGTTTTCATGTTCAGTTTACACCGGAAACCCACTCATATTGCTAATTACCATTTTCATTTTTTCCTCATATCATCCCTTATCCATTTAAAGGAAATCAGTAGCCCCCCTCGTCTATGTTTCTTAGAGCATTAACTAGGATCAGTGATAATGTAGTTTATTGATAGAGAAATTAGCCATCATTATGGCACAAAAAGTCCTTTTAAAAATCTTGGTTATACCCTAAGTTTTTTACTTAGAACAATATGCGCATTCATATGCTAGATCAAAATTTTTATTCACAAAAACAAAGTCATGCTTCGTAAGGACAGGTCCGGATAGTGGGATTATAGCTGTACCGTTTAATCAGTCACTCGATTATAAGCGGCAGTTATTTTAAAAAGTGGACGTCGATATAGTGTTCACTTATCATAACACGTTGGTTAAACATAATGTATCCAGCTCTACTCTTGGCACTCCTTCAGGCATTTATGCTATTTCATGCATTGAATGTCCGAAGTTCTACATAGGGTTTGAAAAAACGTGCGGTAGAGCGGTCCGATGATGGAAAAACAAAAAAAAAAAAAAAGTGAAAACACAAAAACGCGATGGTCAGGGGTACGCAGAGTGGGGGGAATCGAAACGCTTGTTTTATTCACATGCGGTAATATGACGTTCATCAACTTAATTTTGGAATAAAAAACGCGATTTTTAAAATTAATTCACAAATCGCGTTCTCAAATGCTTACGAAAGAAAGATGAGACTTGAATCTCTTTTAATTAAAAAGATCCAAAAATTTCCGCATTTTCCTTTTTCTATTATTCAATTTTAATCTTTTATCCCAATTATAAATTTCAATAATCTTGAGGAGTTGCTGGTCAATGGGTGAGCTTTGGTGTTGGTAAGTTGGGTTTGGTGGATGATCTTACCTCCTTTTTAGTGGTAAAAGCTATCCCTAGATTAATTTATCTTAACCATCCTTCAGTGAACTGATTCAACCCTTGTTCCTGCTGTTATCCTTTCTGTATATATTCTTGTCAAAATTTGCTTCTACTATTCATTTTTGGATTGCTTACGCCTGATGAGGAACTTTCTTTTAAAAGTTCGATACGTCGCGAGTTTTCCTTTCATTTTGTGGCAGTGTTTTATTATATATATAATTATGCTCATACAACTCCATATAAGTAGCTACGGTGTAGATCGTGTGTTTGTTGTTGTATATATATATATATATATATATATATATATATATAATATAAAAATAATATATGTAAATATATATATATATATATTTATATATATATATATATATATCATCGTCAGCCTGCATCATTCCGCTGCAGGACGTAGGCCTCTGATTCTAGTTTATTTCTGTGAAATTCGCTATTTCATCACGCCATCTTGTCATTGGTCTTGGTCTCCGTTATATATGTCCTGCCCACTGCCACTTTTTCTTTTCAATGCTCTTAAGTATATCCTCTACTTTTGTTTGTTGTCTGATCCATGTAGCTCTTCTCCTGTCTCTTAAGCTAACTCCTGGCATAAGCCTTTCCATCCCTCTTTGAGCGCTTACTAATTTCCTCTCAAGTACTCTGTTCGTAGTCCATGTTTCTGACTCATATGTTACGACGGGGAGGACGCATTGGTTAAAAACCTTTCTCTTTAGACATAATGGCAGTGCCCCCCCACCCGACTCCAGTCCCTCGTCCGGCGCAACTCCGGCAC
>NW_028234407.1:2068447-2070947 GCF_977035675.1 Penaeus japonicus
AAGTCATGATTAAAGGTCACTTTGATGATGATGATTGTGATGATAATAATCATTATTATCATAATCTTTATTATCTTGATAATGATGATAACTATAACAATATTTGTAATATTGATAGTGATAATATTCTTGATATTGATAGAGATAATGACAATAATAATATTGATGATAATGATATCATCATTATGATAATGATGATAATGCTAATACCAATAGTAATAGTTAACATATGAATAATAATGACAGTAGTAAACACAATAATGATGTGACAATGCTTTAGGTGATATTAACTATAAAAGTTACTACTACTAATAATAATCAGAGCAACAAAGCAAACCAGTCTAGTTAACATAGGTAAAGTCAGCATGATATCAAAATTATCATTAGCATCATCATAATTCACCAGTAGAGTTATTATCTGAGGACGAATTAGCAGACACTAATTAAGTTTCACGGCTTTCTGCATCGCTGGGCTGGCTGGGGCCTAGAAGTCAGGGAGGTGGCTGGGCTCGGCTGGACACAGGCAGAGGCTCGTGGCTGCAGATGAGTGGTGATGTTGTTGTTTTATGATGAGGGTGAGGATGATGAGGAACATATTTATGATAATGATAGCAATGATAATTAGATTGTTATTAACATTAATATTGTTACTATTATCATTATTATTGTTATTAACAAAGTGGTAATGATTATAACAACAATGATGATAATGACGAGAGTTTTGATTGTGATGATGATTATGTTAATGATAACTATAAAATGTATGGGTATAAATGAGGATGGCAAAAATGAAGAATGAAAAGAAGTAGGAAAAGACGAAAAGTATTAATGATGATTATGACAATGTTCATAACATTAATGACGATGATAACAATAAACGTAATAAAGATAGGAATGATGATGGTGATGATAATCATAATTATAATGATGACATTGATAATGATAATCATATTAATGATAATAATGATGACATTGATAATGATAATTATATTAATGATAATAATGATGATAACAATGATAGTAGTAAAGATGAAAATAATCAAAATAATGATCAAAAATACAATGATGATAACAATATTGATAATATGATAATAATGATGATAGTTATAATGGTAATGATAATAGTAATGAGGATGACAATATTGAATATTATTATTATTATAATCATCATTAATTCCTATTAATATCATTGTTATCATTATGGTCATTATCATTGTTATTATGATAACAATAATAATGATAATGATATCAATATCAGTAATAATGAAAATGATAAAAAAGAATATATGGTAATAATGATGACAACAAGGATAATGGTAATAGTGATGATAGCATTGACAGTAATAATGATATTAACGAAAATAATGAAAATTATATGAATGATAATGACAATGATGATTATGATAATGAGGATAATGATAATGATAATAACAATAATAGTAATATTGATAAAGATAATAACAATGATGTTAAAATTAAAATGATAATGATAATAATATTGAGGAGAACTCAGATGATAATGGTGAAAACCATTAATAATGCTGATATAAATAGCCATTATCGCTATCATTATCAATAACATTAGCATTACCGTAATAATGATAATAATAACAATAAAATTGATAATCATAAGGTTAATGATAATGATGATCATGATGATGATAATGATAATGACAAAAAATACTAATAATGATAATAATGATAATGCTGATAATGATAATACTGATTATGACAATGTCATCAATACTGATAACAATAGTAATAATGATGATAATGATGATAGTAATGAGGGTGATTATAATATTCATAATGATAGTAATGATGATAATGATAATGATAAAAATAATGATAATGATCATCATGATAATAGCAATAATGGTAATATTGATGATTACGATAAAAGGTAAGGTAATGGTGATGATAATGATAATTATACTGATGATATTTTCATTTCATGTGTATTCATTAACCTAGTTTTATTTCCTATCATTCAAGTAATCTCCCCTTTTCTTTTTCTTTTTTCTAAAGTACCCTTTGCGTTGTTTTTATCTAACGTAAATCTATTTGGTATTGAAGAGAAGCGAATTATTTTTATATTTTCCTTTCGTTTTACAATCTGAAACTTTTTCCTTGTCGTTTCGCTATTTTACTCATTCGTATTTAGAGCTTTTTCTTCGGTGCGTTTTCCGGAAGCGGTTTCTCTTCAGCCGTCCCTGGTCATCGTGTGACGTCACCGAGGCTACACTCGTATGTGCCAGACATGTCTCGCCGAAGACTGAGATGCGATCGAGCAGTAAACAGGATTAGGATTTTGGAGATCCTCTGATATTTGTTTTCCTATTTTCCCCCATTTACTTTCTCTCTTCTTTCATTTTTACTCTGAGCTTCATTTTTTTTTTTTTATTATTTTCGTTGCTCTTTTTACTACTGCCATTACCATTATTGTTATCGTTTTAGCTGTTGCTGTTGCTGTTAATGTTAGTTTTATGATTTTTACTGT
>NW_028234407.1:2080947-2083447 GCF_977035675.1 Penaeus japonicus
TTCCAACTTCACAGCGTTCCTTCTTTTTATGTATGGGAACCACCCTCGCCTTCTTCCAAGGTTTAGGCCATTTGCCTTGAGCAATGCACTCTTGGAAAAGAATTGACAGAGGGAGAGCCAACTCATTTGCGCATTGTTTTAGGAAATATGGACTGATGTTGTCAGGCCCTGAAGATTTGTTTGTGTCCACTTCCTGTAAGATACATTTCACCATATGTTGGGTGACATTTATGTGGGATGTTCGTTCTGGCAGGACAGGTGCTGGACGGCTGGGGTCTGGCACCTGCATTTTGTTGGCAAAATGTTCTGCAAAGATATCGGCTTTCTCAGAACTTTTGACAGCAAATGTCCCATTCTCATATTTTAGAGGTGGAATGTCCTCTACTCTCGAAAAACCCTGTTGATCTTTGACAAGAGACCACCAAAATTTGCTGCATCTTCTGACGATTATCCTCTAGCCATATATTAACAAGCAACCTTGTGGTACCTCCAGTTTTGGAGTGTGGGGTGCCTCTTGTATGTTTGCCATGCTTTGTACTTGGCACCAGAAGCAATTCGGCAGCGATAACCAAACCATGGCTGGTCGGTTGCTTTCTTGATAAAAGTTCTGTGGGGAACATACTGATGTTGAAGAGACAAGATGTGATTTGCCTGTGCCTTAGCATCAAGGTCACCTGTCAGCAAAGTGTCTCAGTCAGCTTTCTCTAAAATATTACGGATGGCAAACCAATATGCATGGTCCCAAATCCATGTTGTCCTTGTGATTTCTTCTGAACACTCTAGGTTACAGGTTATGTTTGGAAATACTGCAAGATGATCAGATGAACCAAAATATTCTACAGGCTGGCAGGGGACCAGCTGACCTGTGTAGTCTGTCACAACTAGATCCAAAGATGACCCTGAAGTATGTGTAGGGAAATCTACGTGATTTTGTAGTCCAAAGACTTCAAAGAAGTTATCGAATGTTCTTTGGATGAGATACTAATTGAGATCACCTGCCAGTATAAAGTTCTGAGTTATATTTTATTAAAAGCTCATCTAGATCTGCTGTAAGATAATCCAGTGGGTCTATGTTATGCCATTGTGGCCTGTAGCAGACACAGATTAACACCGAAAGATTATCCAGCAGATGAAGTTTAAAAAACATCATCTCAAGATGATCTGGCATTGGAGGATCAAGCGCTTGGATGTGGAAAGAACTGGGAAACTGCTACCCCTCCCCCCCCTAGTGGAGTTGTCTGTCACGTCTATACCAGGTTGTATATCCTGACAGGCGTCCACAATTTTGAGCAACAAAGTCATTCAAAAATGTTTCAACAGTTGCAACAATATCAGGTTTGAATCTGTTAATATATCCATGTGTTAGGTCTCCGATGTTTGTTGATAAGCCACGGAGATTAACAGACAGCATCTTAAGTTTTCTTTTATTCATGATATAAAAGATTGCTGTTGATGACTTCCTATGAATCCAGGAGCAGTGAACGGTTGTTGACTGTACGTTTCCTGCAAGGGTGTTCTGCTAATTAGCGGGTGTTTATAGGAATTGTATACCTGTGGTTGCAATGATAGATGGTTTTGGAAGAAATGAAGGAGAGCAGAATTTTGATTTGTCTGTGAAGTTACAAGGGACTTCACTAACAGTTCTTGTCTCTCAAAGTTCCTCTTTCCCCGACAGTTATGTTCTGAGTGTCCCTTTTTGTCACAAAACTGACACTGCAATTTACGCCTGCAGTTCTCTAAGGAGTGTCCCCGTCCTCCACAAATAGAACAGAAGGCTTTAGGGTCCCTCGTATGGTTGGTTCCTTTTTCTCTCTCTTCCTCTCTCTCTCTTTCTCTCTCCATTCTTTCTCTCTCTCTCTCTCTCTCTCTCTCTCTCTCTCTCTCTCTCTCTCTCTCTCTCTCTCTCTCTCTCTCTCTCTCTCTCTCTCTCTCTCTCTCTCTCTCTCTCTCTCTCTTTCTTTCTCTCTCTAACTCTCTCTCTCTAATTCTCTCTCTCTCTCTCTGTCTCGTTCTCTCTCTCTCTCTCTCTCTCTCTCTCTCTCTCTCTCTCTCTCTCTCTCTCTCTCTCTCTCTCTCTCTCTCTCTCTCTCTCTCTCTCTCTCTCTCTCTCTCTCTCTCCCACTCTCTCTCTGTCTCTCTCTCTCTTTCTTTCTCACTTTATCTCTCTCTTTCCATCTCTCTTTCGCTCTCTCTCTCTCTCTCTCTCTCTCTCTCTCTCTCTCTCTCTCTCTCTCTCTCTCTCTCTCTCTCTCTCTCTCTCTCTCTCTCTCTTTCTCACTTTCTCTCTTTCTCTTTCTCTCTCTCTCTTTCTCTCTCTCTCTCTTTTTAAATCATATATTTAGATACACAATATGTTACATAGGTTAAAACCATTTGTGGTTAATTAAAACTGTCAGGTTTCTTTTGCGGGATAAAACCCACTTAACTAAAAGAACTTATTTGAAAACCCAACCTATCTTTCTTTAAAGGTGAACAATGGTTAGTATTTTAAAAATTATAA
>NW_028234407.1:2130947-2133447 GCF_977035675.1 Penaeus japonicus
TTATTAGGCTGAGTTATTTTTTCTAGTTTTATAGCACAACACAAGTGAGCTTATTTACAGGCTATAGTTTTGGAAGGACCCTAGCATGGCAAACTTCTTTTCCTCTGTAAGATTGCTATTGAAAGATATTGTTATCCCCACTCAGTCACAGACCCTCCACAAAACCCCTGGAAAGCCAACTCCATTCAAGTTCTTGGTGAGGTCCTCCAAGAAGTCTGGCGAGACACCCGGGACTTCCCTGCAGAAGCCAGTCAGGTTCTGCACGGGAGTGACCCCTGGCGTGTCCACTTACAGGCGGCTTCCCACTTTTGGCATGGGAGCAACACCAAACCAGTCTCTGCAGAAAGATGGCAGACAGAAGGCAGAGGAAGGCTCAGCCAAGCCAGCCCATAGAACCCGGGCTGCATTAAGGGCAGGCAGGAAAGGTATACTTTGCTTGGAATTTTTTTTAAGCTTTTTAAGGTAGATGATGTGAGAGGATTTTTTTTAGCTTGTTAACTTAATTTTATATAGTTGGGGAAGGCATTTAAAACTATATATGAAATTAAGATGTTAAGATTTTATTTTTGTGTTTGTGGTATTTAAGTACATACCCTATAGTAGGTATAATTGTCTTATTTCTCAATGCAGAAAGAAATGAACTTGCAGCCAGGAAGGGAACAGTACGCGGACGTCACTCAAAATTACAGTCGAAGCAAATGGATGCCGAGGAGTTGGGAGTGAAGCCACTACCACGCACACCACAGGCACTTCAGCGGCCACGCTTCAGCAAGATCCTCACAGAAGTGGCCAAGACGAGAGATACACAAGAACCATCTTCCTTTGCTCCCAGTGATTTTACCTTTGAATTTAATGTGAGTGATGATTTATATTGTAGTGCTGTTATTATTATTTGAAAATATGCTTTATTATATAGTTACTTAATATTATAGCTAGAGAACTAGGCAGACTGATAAAGCTTTAAATGGGTATACTTTTATGCATTTATTAGATTTTTTTGTTTCCATGTGCTATCACTAAAAAGACTTATACAATTCAAGGTGCAACGAGCCCTTAGCCTCATAAGATCCTGCACAGAAAGTGATGTCAATGAAGGCCACAAGGAGCCAAGTCCCCCAAAGAGGCGAAGGAGCAGACGTTCCTCCAGTTACAGCAAGAAGGAAGAGGAAGCAGAAACTTCTCAGCTGGAAGAAAGGGTTAAGGAAGCAACACAAGCTCTGCCTCCTGCTGAGTGTGTCTCCCAAGAAGAATCTGATGATGCAGGCAGCACTGGGACATATGTTGTTGGTGACCAACATATTGCTGACACTGAGACCTTGAAGGAGATTGGCAGTGCATGCTCTGAGGGTGATATGGAAGAAATATTGCAGGAAGAGCTTGAAACCGGAATTGCAGATAAGGAGGAAGAGGCCCAGGGAGAACAGAAAATGGAGGGACCCATGTCAGAGGAGGCACAGGATCAGATTCCTTCTGGAGAGGAAGCGGACAACAGTAGGAACATGATGGAAGTAGAAGAATCAAAGATTGAGGAGGCTAAGGCTCTTGAACCTGAAGCACTTTTGGAAGAACAAGATCAGGCCATGGAACAGGAAGATTGTGCTTCGGAGGCTAGTGAAGCATTAACTCTCCACCTCAGTCCGGAGAAGACCACACGCACCAGGAGAAAGAGTAAGGCCAAGACTCCAGTGAGACGATCCAGGAGGTCAATCGCATGTTGTGGTGAGGGTGTAACGCCCACGATGTCTAGACTACGCCCGCGCACTCCTTGTAGCCGATCCACACGTCGCTCCCTGTCCGCCCACTGCGACTCTCCCATTGAAAGGGTGTTCACGCCACTGCGACAGGCTTCGGCACGGAGGAGGAGTACCAGGCGCTCAGTAGGCAGTGCCCTGAAGCTCAACAACATTAGCGAAACCCCCATCGGTGACATCCCGAGGTTCAACCTACCCAGTGAAGCCAAGGCTGAAGAGGAGGACCATGAAATCGTGGAGGAAGAGGAGGTGAAGGAACCGCTGGAGAGCCTTTCGGAGGCATGTGCCGAGGACGAAGTGGAGGAAGACCAGACAGAAAACACTACGGAAACCAATGGAGCTCCTGTTGCAGAGGAAAAGACGGAATTTGCAACACCCATTCAGGTTGCACCTAAGTCTAGAGCAACTCCTTCATCTGAGAAATCCCGTGAATTTACAACACCTATTCAGGATGCCGCCAAGACGTCCCAGACAACTCCGTCAGAGATCGCCAATGATTCGGTCGTCGATGCCACTCCAAGTAAGTATAAATATGGCGCCTCCTGTAAATTTCACATAGAATTCACAGCAATCGGGCCTCATGTTTGAAATCCTGAGTTAGCAACATCAAATGTGATCTCTTGAGTAAAAGGAAATGCTCTTGTCCACAGGAAGCCGAGGACGGCGCTCAAAGGTATCCTGGATGGTGGAAGGAAGCCCCTGGATTAACAATGCTCGTCGCTCCTCCCAGAAGAGGCGAAGCGGCGTTC
>NW_028234407.1:2148447-2150947 GCF_977035675.1 Penaeus japonicus
CTAAAGGAACCGCCGGCGGAAGCCCCGTCAACAGCCGTGCGCCTCCGTCAATCCCAGGTCATGCGTCAGAGCCAGGTTGAATAAAGCGAGTGATTAATGCCCTCGCGAATGGGGGTCAGGAGGCATTGCAGCTGGAAAGGTAGATTGATACTTTGAGACTTATCATGGCGTTAGTGATAGTGGTGGAACAGTTATCGTCATCATTATCCTCATCATCACCATTATTGGTAATGTTATAATTGTTATTATCATCATTATTATCATTATTATTATTATTATCATTAATCCTTATCATTACTATTGATATCATTATTCTAATTATCATGATTATCATTATCATCATCATTATTATTATTATCATTATCATCTTCATTATTACTATTATAATCATCATTGTTGGTATCCTCATTATCATTATCATCATCATTATCATAATTGTTGATACTATCAGTATAATCAAGATTATCATCCTCATTATTATCATTATTATTATTATTATTATTATTATTATTATTATTATTATTGTTATTATTATTATTATCATTATTGTTATTATTATTATCATTATTATCATTATTATTGATATTATTATTATCATTATCATTATCATAAATCATTATGATCATAATAAAGCTACCATTATCATTATTTTCATGCCCAATCTTTGTCATCAATATTATTGTTATCATTTGTAAAATTAATTATCATCATTTGCTACTGTTACTATCATTCATCATTGCTATTACGTGATTGGTCGAATTTGTTTATAATTTTTACTGATGAATTTGTTTGTCATCTGGATTTAGCAAAAGGTTACCAAGCGAACGTCATGAAAATATTTGGCTGGAATGCCCTCAACCCAGGCATCAGCTGAGTTGATTGGGTGGCCTGAGGTAGGGCGGAGATGCCAGAGTAAACGGGGAGTCGGTTCAGAGAAGATCTGTGGCAAGACGTGGGCGTTTGGATTAGATTAACGGTTACAGGGTTGAATGAATGTTATTTGCCTCGTCAAAAAGACTAGCGAGGGTATGTTATGAGCAGGAATGGCGCCAATTATCTGTTATCAATTCACTACAATTCCAGTTTAATGTAATTGATCAATTCCAGTTCAGTTCCATGTATCAAAGATCAGTACACGTTAATTCCAATTCATTTCGGTTCATAAGCTTTTTAATTCCAAATTAGGACGCGCTTTCGTAGCAGAGTAAGCCACTCATCATAGACCACCAGTGTTATTGTCCAACACACTGCTCAACTCTGCACGCTAATCAAGGGGAAGGGCGGCTGGGCGAGGCACCGACTGCACCTGGCCATACCATCTCAATATTGAACATGACATAGAATTATAGATAGTTTTATTTTCATTATATCACTGAAAGGAACAGAAAAGATATTCTTGTATGATGTATTAGGAAAACAGTTCCTTCAGTGTTACAAAAACACATGAGTGTTTCGGGGTAGATGAGGGCAGATAAGAAGTAGATTTGTGTTAAGGATTACACACACACACACACACACACACACACACACACACACACACACACACACACACACACAAATGATGATGGATTGCAGGGGAAATTCAAGGCCCAGTTACCTACGGTCTAGGGATGAAGATGATAGGGTTAGAATAAGTAGATGCCTTATGTAGACAGGTTAATTCACTAGGTATTGGGGTAAATTACGCGCGATTCGGTAGACTGGAATTAACGACAGCGGTGTGCGCTATTTAAGAGCCTCCTAGTTTCCTTCTTGGTTTCCTAGTTCATCGTTTTGTCATCAGGATCACGCAAAGTTACCGAAAAATTAAGAGGAAGATTACATTTCGGGAAGCCTATGGCCCAGAAACCTGCTGAATTACTTTTGACAAAGACATAGTAGAGTGAGAGTAGAGTGAGAGTTGATTCATAGGAAAGATTAGATGTTTGATAGAATAAGGTTGGCCAAATATTGTTGATGCATTTTGGGATAGACGAAGATGAAGACATAAATGGGTAAATTATTAATGTATATTAAGATCTATGAGGGTACATCAATGTGGAATTTTCGGAGAACCAAGTGTTTATCAATTAAGACTAACAGCGGAGTTTAGGACTCTGTGTGTTTCTAGTTTATTTATTAGTTTTCGGTTTATAGGGTTTTGATGGAAGCATATGTATGGATTGCCCATGTGACAGGGATCAGCTGGTTAGCTCTGCCATGGATCAGCCTCCCGATCGAGCATGAAACTAAAGGAAGATTTCCTCTCGCGGGGCCGGGACTACTAAGTGTTTCACCTCTTCCTTTGGGACGAATGGGAGGGAGCGAGAGAGAGCGATAGGATTTTTATGAGAGGGAGTGGAGGAGGAGGAGACAAAAGAAGAGAAGAGAGGAGTAGAACAGAGTAGAGTAAAGAGAGAGAGTGTGAGAGAGAGAGAGAGAGAGAGAGAGAGAGAGAGAGAGAGAGAGAGAGAGAGAGAGAGAGAGAGAGAGAGAGAGAGAGAGAGAGAGAGAGAGAGAG
>NW_028234407.1:2178447-2180947 GCF_977035675.1 Penaeus japonicus
TCTCTACGCGCGCCGGAGTGGCCTTCCGCGTGAGACGGGGCGAGCGCAGGTCGTGGGCCGCAAATAGAGACGCTGAATTGGCCCCGAGGGACGCAGACAGAAGTTCTGAGAGCCTGTACTTGTTTCATTATTTCCATGTTCCCTTGTAGCTGAGCTGGCACTCGGAAGGCTCATTCTCTACTTAGCCTTAAGCAGTTTCGCTTTAGTGAGAGGAACTACCTCTGCTTTTAATGCGCTGTTTACGGAAGTCAGTACATCTGAGAGCCAGTTCCTTAACAATAGGAACGGCATTTTGGCTCCCATCTTCAGCATCGTATCGCCGACGCGACTGAAGTTACGAGCGAGACAGAAGTGGTCTTTAGCTATTGCATCTCCATCGAGTTTCCATTTGCATGTTCCCAGAGGGCTTCGTCGTCGGCTTTTTGTTGTGGAATGTTTGTTTCGCTGACATGCTTGTTATTGATGTGTGTCCCGGTATTTGTCTCCCTCTGTCCCTGTCCTTCCCTCTCCCTCGCTCCCCCCTCCCCCTCTCCCTCGCCCCCCCCCTCTCACTCCCTCCCTTCCACTCTCTCTCTCTGCCTTTTTACCTATCCATCCGTCCGTCTATATAAAATCACAGATAAACGAAAAAGCGGGATCTGAAATGAATCCGTTTTGTTATCACCAATTTCCCTCATGACTCATTAACTCATAAGAGATAGTGTACCTAACCATAGCGGCGATATTATTAAAAGTCATTGAAGTGAATTTAGATACAGATAGAGGCGAAGAAATGAGGTTAATGGATGGACAGCCAGAAAAATAGATAGAATCAGAGAGAGAAGGAGGAGGAGAGATATACTTGCCTTTCAGCCCGTACATGTTCCTCGGGTCTAAGTCGACGTGACTGACATAAACACAAACACTCGCCCTCGCAGCATAAACACTTCTGATGTTCCACTCACGGTCTCGTCTGTACAAAAGTTTACACACAAAGGACAAGCGCTTCTGCGGAACGCGATGCCCTTTGGAGTATTTCCAGGGACGTCGAGGGGCAAGTTTTCCTCTTTAATGATTGGACGAATATTTTGGAAAGGAAATATAGAAGGAAGGGGGTTTGAAGGACGGGATAATGGAGAAGAGGAGGAGGAGGAGGAGATGGAGGAGGAATATGAGGAGGAGGAGGAAGAAAATGAGGAGGAAGAAAATGAGGAGGAAGAAAATGAGGAAGAGGAGGAAGAAAATGAGGAGGAGGAAGGTGAAAAGAATGGGGGGAAGAAGAAGAGGAAGGAGGAGGAAGAAGAGGAGGAAGATAAGGAGGACGAAGAGCAGGAGGAGGTAAAAAAAAGAGAAGGTACAAGTAAAACCAGGGAGCATGAGTAGGAGAAGAAAGAGGAGGAAAAGAGGACGTAACCCCATCTCCTTCACAGCTTCCTTATCTTTGCTCTCTTCTTCCTCCTTCTGCTTTGACCTCCTCTCCCCCTCTCCCCCTCTCCCCCTCTCCCCTTATACTCTGCATCTTCAGTAACGCAAAAAAATAAATAATTGGAAATAAAATAAACATTATCGTGGAAGTTATTGTTTACATCCCGGTCTTATGGACACATTGCCTTGCACTTGATAATCGCCCTTGTTTATTTACGGCGCGGAGGGAGAGTGTAAATAGAGAAGATGAAGAGGTGGAAAGATCGAGGAGGCGAGGGAGGAGGAGGAAGGAGGAGGAAAGAGGGAGGGGGGAGGGAGGGATGAGGGAGGGGGAGGGGGAGGAAAGAGGGAGGGGGGAGGGGAGGAAAGAGGGAGGGGGAGGGGGAGGAAAGAGGGAGGGGGGAGGTAAGGAGTATGGAAAGGAGGTAATGGTGTAAAAGAAAAGAGGGAGGGAGGGGGGGGGGGCACTAAGGGGGAAGCGGATAGAGGAGAAGGAATGAGGGTGTGGAAGTGGAGAGCAAAGGAGAAAGGCGGAGAGAGAGGGGAAAGAAAGGTGAGAGGAAAAGAGCAAGAGTTCAGTACTGTGTAATGTACAACTATTCGCTTCCATAATCTCACTAAAATGAGGTGAAGTCATTCAGGACTGAAGTCAACATCAAAAGAAGTCCTAACATTTTTCTTTCACACAAAGTAAAGTATATATTTACTGCATCGCCCCAATACCTCTTGCACGTAATTGAAACAAGCATTAGACTCCCGAGCGTAACTAACTTCATGTTCACTTAGCGTTATGTCGAGTGACCTTCCAGTTTCGCTTCTGACATTCATTGGTTCGTCTAAAGAGGAATCCAGGTTTAATCGGAACATCACTGTTTTTTTTTTTCTTTTTCTTTTTATCTGTGTTCAGGCGTTGTTGTGTTTGTGTTATTGTACAGACTATGATGTTTCCAATTTTATATATATATGTAGGACACTTTTATGTTCCCAAACTCCATGTTCGGTGGCATTGGCCTTCATATCATTCTGAACTAATCAAAATAGTGATAAAACGCTTACCTATCAATCATTGAAATCACATTTTTTTTTTTACCGTGGA
>NW_028234407.1:2230930-2235930 GCF_977035675.1 Penaeus japonicus
TGAGAAAGAGAGAGATGAGATGAGAAGAGAGAGTGAGAGAGAGCGATAAGAGAGACAAGAGAAAAGAGGGATGGAGATAGATGATAGATAGATAGAAGAGAGAGCGTGATGAAAGAGAGAGAGATAGATAGATAGATAGATAGATTATAGATAGAGAGAGAGGACAGAAAAAAAAGAGAGAGAGAGAGTCAGAAAGAGAGAAGAGAAGGAGAGAGAGGAGAAAAGGAAGTAGATAAATATAGATAGAGAGAGAGACAGAAAGAGAGAGAGAGAGGGACAGAAGAGAGAGAGAGAGAGAGAGAGAAAGAGAGAGAGAGAGAGAGAGCGAGAGACAGAAAAGAGAGAGAGAGAGAGACAGAAAAAGAGAGAGAGAGGCGAGAAAGACTAGAGAGTGAGAGAGACAGATAGAGATGAGAGAGAGAAGATCACGCACCGGCTGAGAGAGACAGAAAAGGAGAGAGAGAGAGAGAGAAAGCGGCGGAGAGAGAGAGAGAGAAAGAGTGAGAGAGAGAGAGAGAGAGAGAGAGAGAGAGAGAGAGAGAGAGAGAGAGAGAGAGAGAGAGAGAGAGAGAGAGAGAGAGAGAGAGAGAGATGCATAGAAACGATTAGACTGATAAAGTCCGAAAGAAAACGACAGCAAGAGAAAACATAATCGCTACTCAACTCAGTCTGAGGTTTACAGCCTTTCACTCTCATTCTTAAATCATTTCAATTTCCAAGGAGATCCTTTCCAGCAATCACCAATATATAGAATGCCCATTTCAGTCTCATTACGGAAATGGGGCCGCGAGAGAAATGTAAACAAGTGATTCGTTTTTTTTTCTTTCTTTTACTGCGTAGACTAGTCTTTTTATCTGGGTTTATTTTATTGTTGCTGCTTAAATCCGAGTTTTTTTTTTTTATCATCAGACCCTTGGGGTGAGAGAACTCCGCGAACGATAATGTTAGTAATGATGATAATTGTTATAATAATGAAGATGATAATAGAATTAATAGTCAATGATGATAATAATTATCACATTCATGTTAATGATGACGATAATAGTAATAATAATATATATAATAATGAGGATGATACCGATGACAATAGTAATAATGATAATAACGATAACAATGATGACAATGATAATAAAGATAATAGTAATAATTATAATAATAATAATAATGTAAAATAATAACAATGATAATAATAATGATAATAATAGCATAAAAATAATGATAATAACAATAATGATAATAATAATAACAATAATGATAATAATAGTAATAATAATGATAATGATAATAATAATAATAATAATAACAACAACAATAATAATAGTGATAACAGCAATGGTAATGATGACAATAAAGATCACAGTAATGAAGATAATGATAATCAGGACAATAATTTTGATAATGATAACAAATGAATAAATCATGGTGGTAAATAATACTAATGATAACAATGATAATGCTAATCATGATAGAGAAAATAATGAAATAATGATAATAAGGATAATAATGATAGCAAAAATGAAAATGATAATACTTCAAATAAGGTTAATTAAACAATAATAAGGATGATCATAATAATGATACTAGAAAAAAAACAATGATAATATTAATGGTAATAACAACAATAATAGTAGTAGTAATGATCATAATGATAGTTATGATATCAATAATAATGGTAATGATAACAACAACAATGATGATACTGATTAGGACAACAATGATAATGATAATGATAAGAGGAACAACAAAAGCAACGGTAATGTTAATGATGATGATAATGATAATGTTGATAGCAATAACAATAATGGTAATAATAATGAGGATGTTTATGATAGTAATACTGATGATACTAATGATGGCAATAATGATATCAAAACTAATGATGATGCCAATAACAACACAACTACAACAAATCAACAATGATAATGATGAGGATAATTATAGTCATAATGATGATGATAATAATGATAGTAATGGTAATGATAATGATGGTAATAATAATGATAGCGATAACAATAACAATGATAATAACAACTTTAATGATAATGATAACACTACTAATAAATACTATCATTAGTACTAATATTGATACAACTCCAAGTAATTATAAAGACGATGATAATAACAATAATGGTAGTAAAGATCATGATGATATAGATGATAATAAGAATAATTAATATCATCATGATAGCGATACTGATGATGATAATGATAATAATAATGATAACAATTATTATAAAAATGGTTATGAAAATAATTATTATAGTGATAATAATAATAATAGTAATAGAAATATCAGTAATGATGATCATAACAACGACAATAATAATATTGGTAATGATAATAATAATAACAACAATAATAATAATCATAATAATAATAATAATGATAACAATTATTATAGTAATATAAGAAACAACAACAGCAACACTAATAACAACAATGATAATGATAATGATGAGGAAAATAATAATGATAATGATAACAATAATAATAATAAAGAAACAATGATAATAACAGCAACAATAATAGTGAAGATATAAATAATAGATTTCGAAGACTGGTAATGATGATAACAACAACAACAATAATGATAATGATGATAATGATAATAAGTATAGTAACCATAATAATGATGATAGCAATAATGGAAATTATGACATCAGTAATGGTGATAATGATGAAAATGGTAACAATGAGAATAAAATAATGCTAGAGTTCATAATGATAATGAGGACAATCATAATGATTGTATTATTAATGGCAATAATAGTAAATGAAAATTGTAATATTCAATGAAGATGGTAACTAGCATCATTATCAATAATGATATGATAATTATCATCAATGTTAGTACTGATATAATAATTATCGTATTGATTATAATGATAATATCAGTAATAGTATGATAATAGTAAAAGTATTGATGATAATGATAATAATAATGACAATGATAATTATCATTACTATTCATAATGATCATAATAATCCTCAGTATTATTAAGGATGATGAGAACGATAATTATCAGTATTATTGATAATACTGATTATCAGCATTTCAATGTTATCATTATAAATCATCATCTATATCATTATCATTATAATTATTATTATCATTATAAATCATCATCTATATCATTATCATTATAATTATTATTATCATTATCATCATTATCATTTATTCTTATTGCCACTATCATAATCAACATTATAATAATTTCTGTTATCATAGGAGTAACAATGATAATTAGAAAAGGATAAAGAAAACATTACGATAAAGGACACCTCCCCCTCCCCCCTCACACAGACGCACAGACACACACATACACACCTACACACAGACACCCATCCACCCACACACACAGACACACACCCCACCCACCCACCCACACACATACACACCAACACACGAACACACACCCACCCCCACACACGCACGCCCCCGCGCCTGCATATCAGTACCGAACCGAAATCTCTGCCGCGGCATTTCCTAGCGCCACAGTCAATAAAAACAAACATAAATAAACGAGGTGACGTCAAGTCCCATCGAGAGGCTGCCAGTCCTGCCCACAGTTTCCCGCAGCGCTGACACCCTCGCCTGCCACCCAATCGATTTCGTCCCCTCCCCCTCCCCTTCCCCTCCCCCCCCCCCCCCCCTTCCCCTCCCCCCCCCCCCCCCCCTCCCCTTCCCCCTCCCCCTCCCCCTCCACCTCCCACTCCCCCTCCCTTACACTGATGCAACACATGTATCTCTTGCAAGCTTGTTCTGTGATGGCTTGTCCTCCTGCGTAAGGACATGCATAAGGCAGAGGTTCTTCCGGTAGCCTAAGTCCTCTCCTCCTCTGTCCTCGCGTGTCGTTTGTTCTCTTGGATGCTTTGTCCTCGGATAAAATTTCTCTGTCCTCGTGCCTTCCTCTATGTCCTCGTGTCTTTTTACTATTTCCTCTTATTTTCTTCTTCGTCCTTTCTCTTTGGCTTTTTGTCTTCTTCGCTGTCCTCTTGTTTTCTTCTAAGTCCTCTTGTTTCCTTCTTTGTCTTTTCGACTTCTTCGTCCTATTGTTCCCTCTCTTGTCTTCTTCTCTTTCTTCTTTTTCTTCTTCACCCTTTTGTTTCTCCTTATCTTTCCCTCTTTGTTCTCTTCTCTCCTTTTTTCTTGTTTTTGCTCTCCTATCTCCTCCCATCCCCTCCTTTCTCCTTTCCTTCTTCTCTTTCTCCTCTTCCTTCTTCCTCTTTTCTTTCTCTTCTTTCACCCCCTTCGTTTATATTTCACCCCCTTTCTTCTCCTTCCTCCTATCCTCTTCCTGATCTTCATCCTTCTACTCCCCTTCTTCCTCTCGATCTCCTTCCCCTTCTCCTCCTATTCCTCTTGTTCCTCTTGCTCCTCTTCGTACTATGCGTCTTCCCTCTTCCCTTCCCCCCCACCCCCCTTTTCGCAATCGTCTTCGCCCCCTCCCCCTCCCTCCCTGCAACCTGCCAAGTGTCATCTACAGATACTCCCCCTCCCCCTCCCCCTCCCCCTCCTCCTCTTCCCCTTCGGCTCCTCCTGTCCGTCATCCCTTTGTGAGCCAGTCATGGGAGTAGACTGGCTGTTTCCTACCATTTGTGAGAAAGTAAATTGCAAGCCCCAAGATGCTTACAGTATGTGCGTATATGATTACATACATACATCCATACATGGATACGTACATGCATGCATACCTACTTACCTATACCCGTACATATATACATACATGCAAACGTGTATGAACATTTATGGGTGTGCATGATATCACGTTATATTGCATTACACGTCAAATTATATGAGGTTGTAATTGATTTACATCACCTAATGACAGAAATCTGATGATTAGCAATTTAAATGCAAGCAGTTCTAATGCGCATTATTCTATTTACAGGTTGATATATATAGATGGCTGCTAATGGAAATTACATAAACATTACTTAAAGCAGGGTTATCCTGTGATCATGATATACAATGTGCCTCTCTCACTCTCTCTCTTTCT
>NW_028234407.1:2333128-2338128 GCF_977035675.1 Penaeus japonicus
AGGAGGAGGAAGAAGATAATGATGATGATGAGGAGGAAGAAGATAATGATGATGAGGAGGAGGAAGAAGATAAGGATGAGACTGATGATGATGAGGATGGTGATGAAGATAATGAGGAGACTGATGATGACGAGGATGGTGATGAAGATAATGATGATGAGGGTGATGAGGGAGAGAAGGAAGTTGATGGTGATGATGAGGAAGAAGATAATGATGATGATGATGAGGAAGAAGATAATGATGATGATGAGGAGGAAGAAGATAATGATGATGATGAGGAGGAAGAAGATAATGATGATGATGATGAGGAAGACGATAATGATGATGATGAGGAGGAAGAAGATAATGATGATGATGAGGAGGAAGATGATGATGATGAGGAGGAGGAAGAAGATGATGATGATGATGAGGAGGAAGAAGATAATGATGATGATGAGGAGGAAGAAGATAATGATGATGATGAGGAGGAAGAAGATGATGATGATGAGGAGGAGGAAGAAGATAATGATGATGATGAGGAGGAAGATGATGATGATGATGAGGAGGAAGAAGATAATGATGATGAGGAGGAGGAAGAAGATAATGATGATGATGAGGAGGAAGAAGATAATGATGATGATGAGGAAGAAGATGATGATGATGAGGAGGAAGAAGATGATGATGATGAGGAGGAGGAAGAAGATAATGATGATGATGAGGAGGAAGATGATGATGATGATGAGGAGGAAGAAGATAATGATGATGAGGAGGAGGAAGATGATGATGATGATGATGAGGAGGAAGAAGATGATGATGATGATGTGAGGCGGAAGATGATGATGGATGAATGAGAGGAAGAAGATATGCTGATGGAGAGGAGGAAGAATAATGAAGATATGATGAGGGGAGGAAGAAAGAATGATGATGATTAGGAAGAATATAATTATTGAGATGAGGAGGAAGAAGATAATGATGATGATAGGGAGAAGAATCTTATGATTAGGAGGGATGAGGAACGAAGATAATGAAAAGAAGGAGGGACGAAGAGTGGATGATGATGATGAGGCGGAGGAAAGGCAGATAATGATGATGCTGGAGAGGAAGATTATATGATGAGAGGAGGAAAAAACGAAAAGATGATGATGATGGTGATGAGGAAGAAGATGATGATGATGATGAGGAGGAAGAAGATAATGATGATGATGAGGAGGAAGACGATAATGATGATGATGAGGAGGAAGAAGATAATGATGATGATGAGGAGGAAGAAGATAATGATGATGATGAGGAGGAAGAAGATAATGATGATGATGACGAGGATGACGATAATGATGATGATGAGGAGGAAGCAGATACTGATGATGAGGAGGAGGAAGAAGATAATGATGATGAGGAGGAGGAAGACGATGATGATGAGGAGGAAGAAGATAATGATGATGATGAGGATGGTGATGAAATGATGATGATGAGGATGGTGATGAAATGGTGATGATGATGAGGATGGTGATGAAGATAATGAGGAGACTGATATCTCCACTCTATTATCATGATAATCATCCAAGTCTCCTTTTGCCTTCAATAATTATGATACTCATAATCATTATTAACACTCATTATCATCACAATCATTGTAATCATCACCACACACGTACTCGTTACCGTTCACTGTCTTGGTCATCATCACAGTCATCACTAACACTAACTATAACCTCCCCCTCCCGTATTCACTCTCTTCCTTCATTTATCCCTTTGCCCATTCACCCATTCACTTACTGAATCATCAACTCGTTTACTCACTCACTCATTTGCTTCCCCATCCCTCACACACTTACTCACCCCTCACTCCTTCAGCCTCTCAGTCACTCACTCACTCACACCCTCCCTCCCTCACTCACTCCCTTCAGTCTCTCACTCCCTCCCTCCCTCCCTCACTCACTCCCTTCAGTCCCTCACTCCCTCCTTCACTCACTCACTCCCTCCATCACTCACTCACTTACTCACCCACTCCCTCACTTACTCCCTTCAGTCCCTCCAGTCCCTCACCGCCATTCAACGCTACAATTAGCTTGATACATGAGTAAAACCCGCTCAATGATCATTCCTTTCACGTCAGTCTTGTAAGGAGGGGAAGGGGGTGAGGGGAAGGGGGTGAGGGGAAGGGGGGGGAGGTTTAATCATGTGATATGGGTGTGATTAAACATGTGGGGAGCCGTGGGGGGGGGGGGGAAGAGGAAAATGAAGGGACTAGGGGGAGGGGGTTAGGGGGCAAGGGGAGGAAGGGGGGAGGGGGTTAGGGGAAAGGGGAGGAAGGGAGGAAGGGGTTAGGGGAAAGGCGAGGAAGGGGGAGGGGATTAAGGGGAAAGGTTTGGAAGGGGGAGGGGGTTAGTGGGAGGGAAAAGGGAGAAGCGAGCGAGTATGTTTGCGGAATAGTTCTTGGTTGCCCTTTGAATTTCAGCGGTTTTTCTCTATACATATTTCCTTCGGTTTATCTCACGCTCTCATTCTTTTCTTTTTTCTTCTTCTTTCTTTCTCTCATTTTATCGATTTTTCTCTATTCTTTCTGGATCTCCATATCACACTATTGTACTTTATCACCCTCTCCCCCCTTTCTCTCTCTGTCCCTCCCCCCCTCTCCCTCTCTCTCTTTCTCTCTCTCCCCCCTTCTCTCTCTCACACTCCCCCCCCTTCTCTCTCTATCTTTCTTTCTTTCTCTCTCTCTGTCTCTTTCTCTCTCCTTGTCTCTCGCTCTCCCTCCCTCTCCCGCTCTCTTTCTTTCCCTCTATCTCTCTTTTATTCTCTCTCTCTGTGAGATGTACTTCAAGTGCCACTTGAGGCTAATCTCCCACGTGGCTACTGCATGGTCACCACGCAAATACCGCCAATGTGGAACTAGGAAAAATCTGAATAGGGATCTATCTATAGTGACCTGACTGGTCAGATATAAGGTCGACCTGAGGTCAGACTCACTTACCAAGTAAATATCACTACATTACCTGTGCCGTTATCCATCAAGAAAGGAATCAAGAGCCAGACTTTGGCTTCAAATCCTTTTGTGAGCATCCCTCACAAAGTGGTGGCAGCGGTGGGATCCACTACAAATAGCTGGAAAAGGACATTGTCTCCGAAAATCTACTTCACTCGCCACGCGACCTCACATACGATTTTGTCCCTCAGCCCCAGGTTACCTGCCACAGTGCAGAGCAGCAAGAGTTCCACTATGGCGACCTACACCGCAAGAATGTGTTAGGATGTAAATCCATAGGAACACCCAAGCAATTCCAACATCAGGATTTGGAAACATGAGGCCCTGGCTTCGCACCGTGCAAGGAAGAACAAGATCATCAGACAAGATGGACCCCTCCACATCAAAATGTTTCTACTCGACATACATTGGGCCAAGTATCCTTCATTTCTATATTTTCTTATGTCGTCAATATATGTGTGCTTATGTGTTTTAACAGTGAAAGACGCTACCCAAGTAAATATCACTACATTATCCATTATGTGCTGTTATCCATTAATAAAGGAATCAAGAACAACCAGGCTTTGAACACCCCTTACACACACTCTCTCTATCTCCCTCTCTCTCTATCTCTCTTTTTCTCCCTATATCTCCTTATCTCTCTCTCCCTCCCTCTTTCTTTCTCTCTCTCTCGCTCTCTCTATCTCCTTCCCACTCTCCATCAAATGAAATAAGGATCTTTCATATTGATGGAATTATCACTCAGAAAAAGACATTTGCCTCACCGTTGACGAATCACAAAATAGTCCTTGAGGCCTTTTCCGCTAAGGGTCAAGAGATCGGCACTCGAAGACACACGTACCTGGAATAAGAGAAATATAGTGAGTCAAAGTGAAAGAAAATGATGCCTTTTTGACATAAAAAAAATGCACAGAGACATTAAAACGCTTACACTAAGAGAGATATTAAAACATTCCTGCACACATAGAGACACTAAAACAGAAGTACACATACGTAATGACACTGAAACACGTGCTCACACACACACGCACAATCACACCCATTGACACACAGGCATCAAATCACAACATGCACACAAACACCAGACCTTGTTCATCATTAGCCAAGGAGAGAATACAGACAAGCTCTCACAAACACAAGAGGAGAAAGCACCATTATTCAGGCACATCCTTAAGCTCATCAGCGCATCCCTATTACCCCCCCCCCACCCTCTCCCCCCAACATCCTCTCGTCTTCTTCTCTCCCCCCCACCCCCCCCAACCCCTTCACTTCCCCCTCCCTTCCTCAGACTATCCTTTCTCTCTTCCTCCCTACCATGATATATCCCCCCTCCTAAGATCCTCCCCCCCCTTTAAAGATTCTCTCCCCCCTCCCAGGATTCTCTTCCTCCCTCTAGGATTCTCTACCCCACTACTTCCCCTCCTTTCACACCACCCACCTTCACCACTCCCTTCCCCTCCCCTTCCCTACTCTTCGTTTTCTTACCCTGTCCCTCCCATCTTCTATCCTTCTTTATTTCCCTCCCCCCTTGCACTCCTTCCCCCCCCCCCCCGTTGACCCCTTCAATAACCATCAGCATCCGATACCGTGCAGCATCCATCCCAGCCGGCATCATTTATCACGGGATCTGAGCTCCGCCTCGCCCCCGCTATCGCTATAAAAACGGCCGAAAAGCATCAGGTGTTGAGTGTTTGTTGTGACAGAAGGCTCGAGCGAAACACCGCCGGTAACATGGCCACTCACTTACCGGTCGAGAGAAGGAGGGGGCGAGAGAGAGGGAGTGAGAGAGAGAGAGAGAGCGGGAGAAAGGGGACGAGAAAGAGAGAGTGTGGGGAAGGAAGAGAGAGATGGTGGGGGGGGCGAGGGGAAGGGGGAGAGATAGGAGGGGGCGAGATGGAGGAGGCAAGAACAGAGAGAGAGAGAGAGAGAGAGAGAGAGAGAGAGAGAGAGAGAGAGAATTTCGACTTTGACAAGTTTATTGAGACAAGTGGTTACTTACATCTCAAAAGGATGAAGTAAAGAGAGAGAGAGGGGTGGG
>NW_028234407.1:2360628-2363128 GCF_977035675.1 Penaeus japonicus
AAAATAGTAGTAAACAAGAAATAATATATAAAATATATATAGAATGATATAGGATACTTTGATATTATACATGTAAATTTATTATCTTACATACTAATACACTCACATATATGTATATATATATATATTATATATATATATATATATATATATATATATAATTATATATATTATATAATACACACACACATACACACAAATTATATATATATATATATGTATATATATATATATATATATATATATATATATATACATTATATATATGTACACACACACACACACACACATAAGAGAAAATGCAACCAAGTACGGAACGAAATTTAGGTCGTGACGTTTCGATCCCCTCAGAGGTTCCCTTTCGGACGAAGAAAATCAAAAGGCAAGGTAGTTAGAAACACCCAACTACCTTGTTAGGAAAGATCTACGTTGATGTTCCTCGCCCGAAGAGGATCCCATGAGTGGATCGAAGCGTCCTCTTGTGGCCAGGCTTAATTTAGACGAAATTCTTGCGCAATCTGTGGCTGCGTCGTTAGCATTTTCTTCTCCTTCTCCTTCTGCAGCGGGCCTTGGTGCAGGGGCTGGGGGGGGGGGGGGGCTTTCGCTGAGGCAGGTGCTGAAACAGGCGATGGGGCTGGAGATTGCGCTGCCTTTGGTGCATAGACTGCGGCGCGGGTTTTTACCGACGTGTTAGCCGTGTCAACCCCAGTCGTTGTGCTCGCTGCTGTACCGCTCGGGAGAGATACGAACGTTTTTGGTGTGAGGCTGTCTCTTTCAAACAGCTTCATGTGTACACAGTTAGGTGTTAAATTTTTTTTTTTTAAAAAATGTTTTTTAAAAAAAAAAAAAAAAAAAAAAAAAAAAAAAAAGATAAAGAAAAAGACAAGATATCAAAAGGGTTGTTATGTTCCATGGTTATCTGATGGATGGGATGTATATGGTAAGGCAAATTTCGAGTGAAATGCAAAGCACAATACATTTTATTTCCGTATCTCACTAGTCCGAGACCATCGTTCACTCGAGTTACGAAAAATTAACCAGCCCTTGTTATTCACTCGTAGCTGTTTAATTCGTACCTACTTTCTTTCAGTAAAAAAAAAAATATATATGTTTCCCCAGTCTCCACGTTCAAAAAAAAAAAAAAAAAAAAAAAAAAAAAAAAAAAAAAATCGCCCAGCTCTCCGAGTGGGACTCACCATTGCTCTTACGGTTTTCACACTGAAATCCGTCACCCGAGTGGGCCGAGAGGGGCGGTCGGGGTTCACGAGACGGGGAAAAATGTACCAGCGTGATGGGCGCTTAGCTATATTATGCCTCGAAAGTTGGGGGGAAATGTACCTCGTCTTAAAAGAGGCGAGGAGTTGGGATGGTGATCCGGTGGGGATGAGGTGGGGGGGTGGGGGGGCGCAGAATGGTGCTGTTGTTTATTGTATATTCGGAAATAGGTGCACGAATTGAAATGCATGTTGGTCAAGCCGGTGATCAACAAAGAAAGAGGGAAATAGATTGACAGAGAGCGAGAGAAATATACAGAGAGTGAGTGAGAGAGAAACAGAGATTGTATACAATACAGGTACTACAAAAATACTTTCTGGCATACCTGCGATTGATGCTAGAGGATCAAAGGTTGTTGAAATATAGGAAAGGGAAAGAAAAAAATATATGGGAATGGACGGTTAGAGGGATTGAAGAAAAGAGAGAGGGAGAGAGAGAGAGGATGGAGGAGGATAGAAGTAATGGAGAGAGAGATTGAAGTAGAGACGAGATGAGGAGAAGAGAGGAGAGACGAGGTGACCGAGAGGGGTGGAGAGAGACGGATGATGAGCACAGACGAGATGATAGACGAGATGAGACTGAGATCAGGCGACATACTGAGAGAGAGAGAGGAGGAAGAGAGGAGTCGAGAGAGAGAGGAGAGAGAGAGAGAGAGAGAAGGGGGGGGGAGAGGAGAGATGAAAAGAGATGAGAGAGAAGGGTCGGCGGTAGGGGGGGGAGAGAGGGACGAGGAGGGAGTCGAGGGGAAGCAGAGAGAGAGTAGAGAGGAACAGGAGACAGAGAGAGAGACAGAGACAGAGAAAGAAAGAAAAGGATAGAGAAAAGAGACAGGCAGACAGACAGAATGAAAAAGAACAAGAGAAAATGAATATAAAATGAATAAAAATAAACTAGGAAGAAAAAGAGAGAGAGAAAGAAAAAAAACTAATTCTCTCTTGACGCCTGTATTTTGAAAAACCCTAAAGCTGCCTGGCTCGGCGTATTGGCATGAAGTTGCGTTCAAAAAATATTTTTACATGAAGTTTTAGCAGGTTTGAAGGCAACAACAAGAAATCGCTTCGAGACTTTAGAACACGTTTATATATATATATATATATATATATATATCTTATATTCTATATATATTTATATATATTATATGTATATATACATATATATATATATATATATGTATATTACCCATATTTAAATATATACATATATGTGTGTGCGATGTGTGTTTGTG
>NW_028234407.1:2370628-2378128 GCF_977035675.1 Penaeus japonicus
TACGTCTCAGAATCCAAATATGAACTGTAACAAATCATTTAGGCGTAGATCCTATGCCTATTCATGTGTATACAATGGTATATAGTATGAATACATTCAATCAAAAAATCAAAATCTCTCTCTCTCTCTCTTCCCCTCTCTCTCTCTCTCCTCGCCTCTCTCTCCTCTCTCTCTCTCTCACCTCCTCTCCTCCTCCTCTCCTCCCTCTCTCCTCATCTCTCTCTCCTCTCTCGTCTCTCTCTCTCTCTCCCTCTCTCTCCCCCTCCTCTCTCTCTCTCTTCTCCTCTCTCTCTCTCTTCTCCTCTCCTCTCTCTTCTCCTCTCTCTCTCTCTCTCTCTCACTCCTCTCCTCTTCCTCTCCTCTCTCTCCCCTCTCTCTCCTCTCTCTCTCTCTCTCATCTCCTTTTATCCTCTCTCTCTCTCTCTCTCTCTCCTCTCTCTCTCTCTCCTCCCCTCTCTCAACTCTCTCTCTCCTCTCTCCTCTCTCTCTTCTCGCCTCTCTCTCTCTCTCTCCCCCCTCTTCTCTCTCTCTCTCCGATCCTCCTCTCTCTCTCTCTCTCTCTCTCCTCTCTCTCTCCTCCTCTCCTCTCTCCCTCCTCTCCTCTCTCTCCCTCTTCTCTCTCTCCCCTCCTCCTCTCTCTCTTTCCCCCCTCCCTCTCCTCTCCTCTTCTCTCTCTCATCTCTCGTCCCTCTCTCCTCTCTCTCCTCTTTCTCTCTCTCCTCTCTCTCCTCTCTCTCCCCCTCTCCCTCTCTCTCCCTCTCTCCTCTCTCCCTCTCTCCTCCCTCTCCCTCTCCCCTCACTCCCCCTCTCTCTCCCCCCTCTCTCCTCTCCTCCTGTCTCTCTCTCTCAGACTCTCCTCAATGTCTCACCTCTCTCCTCACTCTCTCCTCTCCTCTCTCTCTCCTCCCTCTCTCTTCTCCTCCCTTCTCCCCTTTCTCTCTCTCTCTCCCTCCTCTCTCTCCTACTTCCTCCTCTCTCCTTACTTCTCTCTAACTGCCCTTCTCGCTCCTCACTCCTTATTATCTCTCTCTCTCCCTTTTATATCTCCCACTCTCTCTCCTTTTCCACCTCTCTCTCTCTCCTCTCTCTCCTTCGCATCTCTCTACTCCTAGCCTCCTCTCTCCTCTCTCCTCTCTCCGCTCTCTCTTCTCTCCTCACGCTCATCTATCACCCCTATCTCCCTTCCTCTCTCTCCTCCTCTCTCCTCTCCCTCTTTCCTCCTCCTCCCGGCATCTCACCTCTCTCTCTTCCCTTCCTCTCTCTCTCTCTCTTCTCTCCTTCTCCTCTTCTCAACACTCCCTCTCCATCCCTTTTCCTCTCCCCACCTTTTCTCACTCTCTTCTCTCCTTCTCCTCTCTCCTCTCTCTCTCTATCTCCCTATCCTCCTTAACTCTCCTCCCCTCCCTCTTAAATCTCTCTCTCTCTCTCTCTCCTCTCTCTCCTACTCTCTTCCACTCTCCTCTCTCTCTCTCCTCTCTCCTCTCTCTCCATCTCTCTCTCTCCTCACTCCTCTCTCCCTCCCATGTCTCTCTCTCCTCCTTCTCTTCTCTCTCTCCTGGAGAGGAGGTTCTCTCCTCTCTCACTCTTGGGCTCCTCTCTCTCATACTCTCATCTCTCCCTCACCCTCCTCCTCTCCCTCTCTTCACCCTCTCAAGTCTCTCTCTCTCCTCTACTCCCTCTCATTCCTCACTCACTCTCCTCTCTCTCTTCCCGCTATTATTCTCCTCCCATTTTCTCCCTCTCTCCTCTCCTATTTTATCTCGCTAGATCTCTCTCTTTTACTATTGTTGTAAGAGGTCTCTCCCTCTCCTCTCCTCTTACCACCATCTCTCTCTCTCTTCCTCTCTCTCTACTCTCTCCTCTCTCTCTCTCCTCTCGCCTCACCCTCTCCTTCTCTCGGTCTCTCCTCTTCACTCTCCTCTCCTCGTCTCTTCTCCTCTCTCCTCTTCTCTCTCTCCACCCATGCACTCTCTCCACACTCCTCTCTCCGTTCATCGACCTCCTCTCTCTCACTCACCCTCACAGTCTCTCTAAGTCTCTCTCTCATTCCTCCAGCTTCTCTCTCTTTCTCTCGCATTTATCTCTCCTCCTACGTCCTTATTATCATCTCTCTCATTCTCTCTCCCTCTCCGTTCCCTCTCCCTCTCTCTCCCTCGCTCCTCCCCTCCTCTCTCCTCATCTCTCCTCTCCTCAGCATCTCCTCTCCCCTCCTCTCTCTCCTCATCCTCTCCTCTCTCTCCAAGGTCCCTCCTCTCTCCTTCTCCTCTCTCTCTTCTCTCTCTAATCTCTCTAATCTCTCTCCTCTCTATCCTCTCTCCTCCACTCTCTTTCTCTCCTTTTATCTCTCTCCTTTCTCTCTTCTCTCCATTCCTCTCCTCTCCTCTCCTCTCCTTTCTTCTCCTTTTATAATCTCTCTCAACCTTTTTTATCTCTCTCTCCTCCTTTTTTAACTCCTCTCTCCTTCTGCCTTCCTCTCTCTCTCTCTCACTCACCTCGACTCTCATCTCTCTTTTTCCTCCTCATCTCCCAAATTTCCTCTCCTCTCTCTCTTCCTCTCCCCTCTTCTCTCACTTCCTTCTCCCTCTCTCTCCCTCTCTCTCTCTCGCTCAACTCTCCTTCCTCTTCTCCTCTCCTTCCTCTCACCCTCCTCCTCTCTCTCTCTCTCTCCTAATCCTCTCATTCCTCTCTCTAACTCACTCCTCTTCTAATCAATCTCCTCTCTCTCCTCTACTCCTACCTCTCATCCTCTCTCCTCTCTCCCTCCCTCTCCCTCGCTCTTTCCTCGTCCTCATTTCTTCTCTCTCTCTTCACCTCTCTCTCTCTTTCTCTCCCTATCTCTCTCTTTCTATCTCTCTCTTCATCTCTCTTACCACCACCTCCTCTCTCTCCTCTCTTCCTTCTCTCACCCCTTCTCTCTTCACTCTCTCTCACCCCCTCCCTCACTCTCTTCTGTCTCTCTCTCTTCTTCACCCTTCCTCCTCTTCCCTCTAAACCTCTCTCCTCTCTTCCCTCTCTCTCTCTCTCTCGTCTCTTTCTCCCTTCTTCCTCCTCCTCCTCTTCTCTTCTCTTTCTTTCTCTTCGCTTTTAATTCTCCTCCTCCCTCACTCTCTCTCTCTCTCCCTCTATCTCTCTCCTCATCTCCCAGCTACTTATCTCTCTCTCTCTCATCTCTACCCCCTCTTGTTCCCTCCTCTCCCTCTTCTCACTCCCTCTCTCTCCTCTCCTCTATTCTCTCTTCTATCTCTCTCCATACCATCCCCTCTCGCCCCTTCCTCTCTCTCTCTCTCTCCCCTCCTCCTCCCTCTCTCACTCGTCTAGTCTCTCTCTCTCCTCTCTCCCCCTCCTCCCCCCCCTCTCTTCAACTTCCTCTCCTCCTCTCTCTCTCTAGTCTCCTCTCCTCTCATCCTATCTCCTCTCTCTCCTCTCCTCTCTCACTCTCTCATCTCTCTCTCTCCTCTCTCCTCTCTCCTCTTCTCGTCTCTCTCCATCCTCCTCCTCCTCCTCCTCCTCCCCCCTCCTCCTCCTCCTCCTCCTCTTCCCCTTTCCTTCACCTGCCCGCCCCCCCAACCTCGCCGCCCGCAGCCCGCAGCGCCCTCCCTCCCGCAGCCCGCAGCGCCCTCCCTCCCGCAGCCCGCAGCGCCCTCCCTCCTCCCCCGCAGAAGCCCGAGCGCCCTTCCCACCCTCACCCCTCTCCCGCTGCCCGCATCGCAAGCGCCCTCTCGTCCCCTCGTGGCGCCCTCCCCGCTCCCTCTTCCCCGCAGCCCGCAGGCGGCCCCTCCTCTCCCTCCCGCAGCCCGCAGCGCCCTCCCTCCCGCAGCCCGCAGCGCCCTACTCCCCTCCCTGCCCTCGCCCTCCCTTTCGCTCCCGGGTGTATGTGTGGGGGGGTGGGGGGGGGGGGCGTGGTGTGGGGGGGGGGCGGGTGGTGTGTGTTGTGCGGGGGGGGCGGGCGGGTGGGGGGGGGGGGGTGGGGGGTTCTCCCCTTCCCGCAGCCCGCAGCGCCGCTCCCTGCCGCAGGCCCCGCAGGAGCGGTGGGGGGGGGCGCCCGGGTGAGCGGCGTGTGCTAGGTGGGCGGGGCGGCTGTGGGGGGGGGCTGGGGTGCTGGGTGGACGAGTGTGTGGGTGGTGTGAGGGGGTGTGCGTGTGGGGTTGAGGGGGGTGGAGCGTCACGCAGGCCCCAGCGCCCCCCTTGCATCCCTTCCCGCTTCCCCTACTCCTCCTCTCCCCACCTCCCGGGCGCGGCGTGGGTGGGGGCAGGGGCGACGGGGGGGGGGGGGGGGGTCCCCGAGGGGTGTGGGTGGGTGGGGGGGGGGGGGGGCGGGGGTGGGGGCGTTGTGGGGGGGGGGTTGGGGGGGGGGGGTCGGGGGGCTGCGCTCCCGGTGGGTGGGGTGCGGGGGGGGTCTGGGGGGGGGTTGGGGGGGGGGGGGGGGGGGGGGGGGGGGGGGGGGGGGGGGGGGGGGGTGGGCTCCCGCAGAAGAGCGAGGTGGGGGGGGAGCAGCATCCCGTCAGCTGGGGGCGCGGGGGGGGGGGGGGGTGGGGGCTCGCGGGGGGGGGGGGGCCTCTCGGGGGTGGGGGGGCCCGCACGCGCCCGTCGGGGAGGGGGAGTGGGAGGGGGGCGAGGGGGGCGTGCCCTCGGGGGGGGGGGGGGGTCGGGGGGTGTGGGGTGCGCCCGCAGGCGGCGCCCTCCTGGGGGGGGGGGCGGAAGCGCCCGGAGCGGGGGGGGGGGGGCCTTGGGGGTGGGGGGGGGGTGGTAGGGGGGGTCCCGCGGGGGTGGGGGCAGGAGGGGGGGTAAGAGAGAAGGGGGGGGGACACCCCGCCCTCGGGGGGGGGCCCCTCCGCCTCCCGCACGCCGCCCGCAGCGGGCAGGGGTAGCATCCCCGAGGCGGTCGCCTCCCTTAAGCGAAGGCCCCGCAGGCGCGCGCGCAGCGCGCAGCGCCCTCCCTCCCGCAGCCCGCAGCGCCCTCCCTCCCGCAGCCCGCAGCGCCCTCCCTCCCGCAGCCCGCAGCGCCCTCCCTCCCGCAGCCCGCAGCGCCCTCCCTCCCGCAGCCCGCAGCGCCCTCCCTGCCGCAGCCCGCAGCGCCCTCCCTCCCGCAGCCCGCAGCGCCCTCCCTCCCGCAGCCCGCAGCGCCCTCCCTCCCGCAGCCCGCAGCGCCCTCCCTGCCGCAGCCGAAGCAGAACTGCGGGAGAAGGAAAAGCCTCGACCGGCGCGGCGTCCGTAACTCTTCCTTCCGCTGACGTTGCGCTCGATGTCGCCCGGTGTTTGGCGTCGCTTGATTCACGGTCTTGCGATACACGGCTCGACGGAGAGATTGCAGTCGTTTCTCTTTGCTTTCTCTTCGTGTGACTCTCTCTCTCTCTCTCTCTCTCTCGCTCTCTCTCTCGCTCTCTCAATCTCTCTCTCTCTCTCTCTCTCTCTCTCTCTTCTCCCTTCTCTCATCTCTCCTCTCTCATCTCTCCTCTCTCATCTCTCTGCTCAATCATCCTCTCTCTCCTCTCTCTCACTCTCTCTCTCGCTCTCTTCAAATCTCTCTCTCTCTCTGTCTCTCTCCTCTCTCTCCATCTCTCTGCTCTCTCTCTCTCTCTCTCTCGTCTCTCTCTCTCGCTCTCTCGCTCCTCCGCTCTCTCAATCTCACTCTCTCTATCTCTCTCTCTCTCTCTCGTCGCTCTCTCTCTCACCTCTCTTCTCTCGTCTCATCTCTCCTCTCTCTCTCTCTCTCTCTCTCTCCTCTCTCGTCTCTCTCTCTCTCTCTCTCTCTCTCTCTCTCTCTCTCGCTCTCGCGGGTCCTCTCCATCTCTCTCTCTCTCGCTCTTTCCTTTCTCTCTCTCTCGCTTCCTTTCTCCACTCTCTACCCAACTCTCTACCCACACATACACAGCACACATAAACCACCTCTCACCACACACACACACACACAGCACACACACAGCCACACACACACACAAACTACACGCAAAGCACACACACACAACACACACACACACACACACGACACAACACACCTTAAACACACACAACACAACAGAAAATCTATATATAATATATATATAATATAGTATACATATATGATTTATATATAATATTTAAATATATATATATAGTATATATATGTATGTATACATATATATGTACATATATACATATATATATATATATATATATATATATAATATATATATATATATATATATATATATATATGTATGTAATACATATCTATGTACATATATTAATATATATATATATATAATATATATATAATATATATATATATATAGTATATATAATATACATATAAATAATATATGTGTGTGTGTGTGTGTAGTGTGTGTGTGTATTTATCTATCATATATTTATATTATATATATATATATATATATATATATAGAATAATATATATTATATATATATATATATAAACATAATATGAATATATATAATATATATAATATATTAAATATATACATATATAATATGAATACATATATATATATAATATATATAAATATATAAATATATAATTATATATAATATATATAAATATTATATATAAAATATATATATATATTAGTATGTAATGGTAAATATATAAAAATATATATAAGTAAATATATATGTCATGTTTATATATATATAATATATAAAATATATATATATACATCTAATAAAATACAGAAACATACATATATATATATATAAATAATATATATAAATATATATATATAATATATATATATACATAAAATATATGAATATAAAGATATCCACCCCCCCCCCACCTCTCTCTCTCGCTCTCTCTCTCCTCTCCTCTCTCTCTCAATATATATATAATATATATATATGTATATATATATCTATATATATATATATATATAAATATATATGATGTTTTATATAGTACATACATACATATATATATATAGGTATATATAAATATAAAATATATATATATAATACACACACAACACACACACAAACAACCACACACACACTATATATATATATATAATATATAAAATATATGATATATATATATATATAATATATATAATATATATATATATATAGATATAATATATGTCCCTCCCACTTGTTCTTTAGCCTCTCCCTTTGCCTATCCTCCCCCCTCCCTTCTCCTTCCTTTCTTTCTTCCCCCACAACCCTTTTCTTTCTCTTTTTCTCCTTTTTTGCTTGATTCTCTGCCTTGTACTCCATCTCTCTCTCTCTCCTTCTCACCTTTTTCCCCTTTCCCTTCTTTATTGCCTTCCTTCCTCGCCTGCCTAATTCACCCTCCCGATTGCCTCTTTTTCCACCTCCCTTTCCGTACACCCCGTCCCTTCCTTTCTCCCTTCCTTCCTTCCCCTCTCGCTATTACCTCCCTTCCCTTCCGTATTTCCTCTTTCCCATTCCTTCTTTTCTTCTTCCCTCCCTGGTTCTCTTCCTCCCTCCCGTTTTTCCTCCTTCCTTTCCTCCCTCACTTCTTTCTTCTCTTCCTGATTGTTTCCC
>NW_028234407.1:2390628-2393853 GCF_977035675.1 Penaeus japonicus
ATTGTTATCATTAATATTGCTACTATTGTTACTACTGTTATTATCATTGTTGGTTTTGTAAGCATCACCATTGTTACTGTTATCATTATTATCATTGTAATCATCGCCATTACCATTATGTGTAGCAACTGTAGTGTTTCTATCATTACGATCATTGTTATCGTCATTGATATCATCATCATTACTATCATTATCTTCATTATTAACATTATCATCATTATTATTAAATGATCATCAGCATCAATATGATTATTATCACCATCTTTATCGTTGTGTTTATTACTATTGTTATTACCATTATCATCATCATTAATAGTACTGTCATTCGCACTGGTATTATATTTTTCATTAATGTTATTGTTATTATCATTATCATTAATTCTATTGTTATCATTACTTATCATCAATCGAGCCCGTTATCTTTATTATCATTGCCATCATCGTCATCATTATCATCATATTAACTTATTATCATTAGTATCATCGTTATTACCGAGAATGCAAAAGTCAGTATGAACGTTTGTATGTACGTGTATTTGAATAGACAGGGAGATAGACAAGGAGAGAGCTAATGAAAGAGACAGAGAGAGAGATACAGGGAGAGAGAGAGAGACAGACAGGGAGAGAGAGAGAGAGAAACATACAGGGAGCGATAGAGAAAGGGAGAGAGACAAGGAGAGAGACTAGGAAAGAGACAGGAGAAGGGACAAGGAGAGAAACAGGGAGAGAGAAACAGGGAGACTGACAGACAGACAGGGAGAGAGACAGACAGACAGACAGGGAGAGAGAAGTGAAAACGTATTCATGAGCTCCAGAAGGGAGAAGCGATCATACCAAAATCATCGTTTCTTTATAATCATTAAAGTCATGGAAAATATAGCCGCGACTTCCGATGACAGTCATGTGATAATGATGTAATTATAGTCCTTAAATTGATGATAATGATGATAGTGATATGGATGATTACTATTATTTTTATCATAACAATGACAATACTACTAGTGATAAAGATAATGATAGTAAAGATGATCATAGCAATGATGTTAATGAAAACAATAATCGTGAGAATAACATCAGCCATAAGAAATAGAAGAAGAAGAAGAAGAAGAAAAAAAAAAAACATATATATAAGATTACTACTATCAACAAAACTAATGATGATATACAATAATAACAATCACAGTAATGACAACGATACTAATGACTGCAATATAAACACAACCAACAGTCAACAACAACAACAACAACAAAAGCAATACTGATAAAGATCTTTATTGCTTTACTCGCACAGGATTCCTCTGTTCTCCGCGCATGAATTTAAATCAAATACGAAGACGGGAGAATATTTTCTTAGCGTCCTCTTCGTCTTTTTGTTTATCTATTTGTGTGTGTGTGTGTAGGGAGGTGTGTCTTTGTTTGTTTGTTTGTGTGGAGGATTGTGTTTGTTTGTTTGTGTTTAGGGTTGTGTGTGTTTGTTTGTGTGAGGGGGTTGTGTTTGTTTTGTGTGTGGGGGGTTGTGTTTGTTTGTTTTTGTGTTTGGGGTTGTGTGTGTTTGTTTGTGTTGGGGTTTGTGTTTGTTTGTTGGTGTGTGGGGGTTGTGTTTGTTGGTGTGTGGAGGGTTGTGTTTGTTGGTGTGTGGAGGGTTGTGTTTGTTTGTTTGTGTGTGTATGTTTGTTTGTTTATATGTGGAGGGTTGTATTTGTTTGTTTATGTGTGTATGTGTGTTGTTTATGTGTGACGGTTGTGTTTATTTGTTTGTGTGTGTGGGTTGTGTTTCTTTTTTATGTTTGGGGGTTATGTTTTTTTGTTTGTGCGTGTGTGTGTTTGTTTTATGCTTGTTTGTGCGTGTGTTTGTTTGCTTGTTCGTATGCATATGTTTGTTTCTTTGTGTTCGTTTATTGTGTGTGTGTTGATACAACAGCAACAATTCCCTTCTAACATAAAATGATCTTAGCAACATGACTTTTCTCCCTCGTCTCCGCCCTTCCATACCACCATAACCATCACTCACACCATCATCACCATATATACTCACCTCACCAGTAACAAAGAAAAAACAAACAAAGGAGAAAACTAAGCTACAAAATCAAAGACGTTTTATCAGTAACATAAGCCACAGCCTCGTCACTGGAGTTTCAACATAACACGAGCGGAGATTGCATAAGCATGTTCTCTTGGCAACAGGGTTTAGGAAGCTCTGTTCGTGGGATTCAGGAAATGTTTTTTTTTTTTTTTTTGTGGAGATTCGAAGGAGAAAGAGAGAGAGAGAAAGGGGGGGGGGGGAGAAGGGGGAAGAGAGATCGTGATAGTGACAGAGATAGAGAGATAGTGAATCTTGGAATTTAGGAAATGATTTCTGTGGAGATTCGAAGGAGAAAGAGACAGAGAGGGGGGGGGATATTGATAGTGATGGAGATAGAGAGATAGTGAATCTTGGGATCTAGGAAATGTTTTCTGTGGAGATTCGAATGTGGCTTTTGAGGCTGATGACTGAAGACACGACAAAGAAAAAAATAGAGAGGATTGAGAGTGAGGGGGAGAGGGAGAGAAAGAGAGAGAGAGAGAGAAAGAGGAAAGAGAGAGAGAGAGAGAGAGAGAGAGAGAGAGAGAGAGAGAGAGAGAGAGAGAGAGAGAGAGTGAGGAAATAAGAGAGAGAGAGAAAGAGATAGAGAGAAAGAAAGCAAAAGAGGAAGTGAGAGAGAGATAAAGTAATAAAGAGAGAGGAAGAGAGAGAGAGAGCAAAAGAGAAAGAAAGAGAGATAAAGACATAAAGAAAGAGAGAGAGAGAGAGAGAGAGAGAGCAAAAGAGAAAGAAAGAGAGATAAAGACATAAAGAAAGAGAGAGAGAGAGAAGAAATGAGAGAGAGAGAGAAAGAGATAGAGAGAGAGAAAGCAAAAGAGGAAGTGAGAGAGAGATAACGTAATAAAGAGAGAGGAAGAGAGAGAGAGAGCAAAAGAGAAAGAGAGAGTGATTAAGAAATAAAGAGAGAGAGAGAGAGACAAACAAACAGGACAGAAAAATAGAAATAAGGCTAGACACAAGAAAAATCCCCCTCCCACTGCCCTCCCCCCATCCCCCCTCCCCCCCGGTCGCCCGAGTCTGCTCTGGCGATACAGCCGAGAGTGTCTCGCAGCCAAATTTATTAGTTGCTGCCCGTCGGAAAATGATCAATATATTTGCACTTGTATTCCACCGGCGGTTTTGTTTGTCGTGTTACTTAACTC
>NW_028234407.1:2393953-2396453 GCF_977035675.1 Penaeus japonicus
TTTCTCCTCCTATTTCTGCCTCTCCTTAGTCCCCTCTTTCCCCCGACGCAGTAATTCCCACGTGACCTTCGCAGACTTGCTACCGCAGCAGAAACACGTGTCTGAACCGGAATGAGCTGCGAAGACTCGGCTCGAAGGCGCATCAGGTGTCCCCGTGTTGGCGAGATTAGGGAATTTCTTCATTAGAAACTTTGATGCTATTTCTCGAGAATTTTTCCTCCCTTTGGTGTTTCGTATTTGTCCTTTCGATTTTTATTATGCTTTTGTTTTAATCATTTCTCTATCTCTCTGTTTTTTTCTTTCACACACACACACAAATACATATCCGCGCACACAAACACTCACACGTACACCCACATACATCACTAAAATAGAGCAAGTTAAAGTCTATGAAATTCATTCTTTTAAAAGAAAAATGCCATATGATTTCCTCATTTCATCCTTCATACGAAATCCTATCAAGTCTGTTGAATCGGTGTTACCAAATCTTAATTACGTTCGGTGAGAGACTAAGACAGGTGGTTGATTCTGGCAACGCTGTCCAGGCGCCTCATGTGTTGAAAAAAAAAATATATATATATAAATATATATTTCTTTATTCATTTATTTATATGTGTGTATATATATATATATATATATATATATATATATATATATATATATATATATATTTCTTTATTTATTTATGTATATATATATATATATATATATATATATATTGTTTTGTGATTGTGTATACATATGTACATAAGTCTCTATAAGTGTACACACACACACACACACTACAATTCATAAACACCACACACACACCACACCCAAACAAACACATACACCACCCACAACACCAACCACACATATATTTATCCTCCTTTTTCGCCGTCCCGTCCATCCTTTTTTCCCCACAACTCTTCCCTTTCCCCATCCTTTTCTTCCTCACTCTTAAACTTAAAGAAAAATACATATATATATATTTTATATCTATATATATAATAAATTATATATATATATTTTATATATCTGGGTGGTGTGCTGTTGTGTGGTGTTGTGTGTGTGTGTGTGTGTGTGTAGGTGTGTGTGTGTGTGTGTGTGTGTGTCATATATGAAATATGGTCTATCAATTGCATAAGGGGACCATGTATATATTTTTATATAATATCATATATATATATATTATATATATATATTATATATATATATTTATATATGTATTTTTTTCTTAAAGTTTAAGAATGGGTGAGGAAAAAGAAGAAAGGGAAAATAATGGATGGGGAAGGGAAAAGAGAGAAGAAAAAAGGGAAAAGGGAAAAAAAGGGAAGAGTTGTGGGGAAAAAAAAAATGAAACAAAAAAAAAAAGGGAAAACAGGAATGGACGGGGACGGCGAAAAAAAAAAAAAAAAAGAAAAAACGAAAAAGGAGGAGGAGAGAGAGGAAAGCAAAAAGAAAAAAACAAAAACGAGAGAAAAAACTACAAAAAGGAGGAAGGGGGGGAGGGGAGGGGAGGGAGGGGAGGTCCTGTGCAAAGGGAACCGTGACAGATGGCGCTGGGATCCTGTGATGAGCTTTTTATTTGTTTCTATTGTTTCTCTCCTTTTCATTTTTAAAATCAAGATTGTTGGCATTTTTGGTTATTTTGTTTTATTTTTTTTTTCCCTTTCTTTTCTCTTGACGTCTGTCTGTGTGTTTGCGCCACGTGTGTCGGCGTTTAAAATGAAGCAAAAAATCCGTTTCAAGCGTAGTCCTTTCAGGTCAAAACGCCTCCTCCTTCCTTCTTCTCTTCACAGAGCCTATTTTCCTGCAGCAATATCTCACAAGGCAACTTCTCTATCTCGGCAGGACTTTGCGGCGGGGATGGCCACATAAGTAAAAGCTTCTTTTTTATATTCTACTTAATGACAAATAATGACAATAATTATAATAATGATAATAATAAGATAAATGATGATTTGAAAATGATGATGATAATAATAATAAAGATAACGATAAATATAATAATGATAATAATAGTATTAATGATAATAATGACAATAGTAATAATAATGACAATAGTAATAATAATAATATTTATAATAATTATTATTATTCTAATAATGATAATAATAATAATAATAACAATAATAATAACAACAATAATAGAAATCCCCTCCCCCCAAAAAAGAAAGAAAGAAAAAAAAAAAGAACATAATGTAAAAAGGAAAATAAAACATGAAAAAAGGTATAATAAAACACAATAAGCAAGGTTTGCTTACGCCTGATGAGGAACTTTCATCAAAAGTTCGAAACGTCGCGAGTTTTTCCTTTCTTATTGTGGCAGTATTTGATCATATATATTATGCATGCCACTATGTCATGTGATTTATGAAAAAAGTGATGACTTTCCCGTCGCTGGATGTCGAAGACCTCCAGTAATCCACGCGTTGATTTCAGATTAAAAGCATTACGTTCTCCCGAATATGATTGGATTAATGTAAGATTTAATCATACACAACGGAAGGATAGGGAG
>NW_028234407.1:2436453-2438953 GCF_977035675.1 Penaeus japonicus
GAAGACAAACCCAACCCATACACCCACAAAAGAGATCTCAAAAAAATGTCAAACCCACTTCAGCAACGCTTTATGAACGGCAATTCCTTTCTCCGCTTAAAATTTCAACAAAAGCCACATGACATTTTGTGTGAAAGCGCCGCTGTTAGCTAATCCCCTGTGCATGGTGCTTCTTGAAAACAAATTCCTGAAAGAGTCTCTCTGAACCCTCTCTCGCCCCCTCTTGAGAGACTGAGACACCTCGCGCTTCCCTGGATTGTTTTATCGTCTAGCTTCGCAAATGAATAATTATCTGCCTTTCGAGCTGTTATCTTGGAGCTAATGTAACACAGAGGGAATTCTATGATAAAGGTATTCACAAAAGGAAATTTAGGATCTTCTCCTCTGTGTATCTATTTGTTTTTCATCACGTGTTTTTTTTTATTTTTTTATTAATATCTCCCTCCTTCTGTTGTGTTTCGTCACCGTGTGTATCTGTATGTGTCTGTGTGTGTGTGTGCATTCACCGTGTTTATTTTATTTCAGCGAAAGTAATCAACCATCAGATATTACGGAACATCTCTCATTATCAAACCATATTATCTAAAAAAAAACTTGATGAGGAAGAAAATTAGTATCTAGCTGTTCCCTTCTCCCTTCCCTCCTTCCCTCCTTCCCACAAAGAGATGTTGTTTTTGTGATAATTAATCATCAAGATTGTTGGGACGGTGTTCAGGCAGTGAAGGAGGGAGCATCTTGGGAATTGTCGCGGTAAGGAAGGTGAGTTAGACAGGGGAGGGGGGAGGGGGAGGGGGAGGGGGAGTGGGGGGACTCAGTGGATTCATGACCAGAAGGCTTGTTCTCAATGGAACTGTTGCTGTTAGTTCATTTCTGCCCTTGTCTGTCTGTCTGACTCTATTGCTCTCTTTTTTTTCTTTCTCTCTCGCTCTCTCTTTCTCTTTTTCTATCTATCTATCTATCTCACCTTTCCTCTCCTTCTCCTTGTCCCTCTCCCCTTCCCTTTCATCTTCCCACTCCTTCACTCCCTCTTTCTCCCTTTCACTCTCCCTCTCATTTTCCCGCTCCCTCGCTCCCTCTCTCACCCTCTCCCCTTCCTTCTCCCTTTCTTTCTCCCTTCCCTCTCCCTTTCCTTCTCCTTCCTCTTCCCCTTCCCTCTCCCTCTTCCCCTTCCCTCTTCCCCTTCCCTCTCCCTCTCCCTCTCCCTCTCCCCTTCCCCTTCCCCTTCCCCTTCCCCCTTCCCCTTCCCCTTCCCCTTTCCCCTTCCCTTCCCCCTTCCCCTTTCCCCTTCCCCTTTTCCCCTTCCCCCCTTTCCCTCCTTCCCCCCTACCCCTTCCCCCCTTCCCCTTCCCCTTTCCCCTTCCCCCTCCCCTTCCCCTTTCCCTTCCCCGTCCCCTTCCCCTTCCCCTTCCCCTTCCCCTTCCTTCCCCTTCTTCCCCCTTCCCCTCCTCCCCTTCCCTTCCCTTCCCCTCCCTTCCCCTTCCCTTCCCCTTTCCCCTTCCTTCCCTTCCCCTTCCCTCCCCTTCCCCTTCCTTCCCCTTCCCCTTCCCCTTTCCCCGTCCTTCTCCCCTTTCTCCTTCCCCTTCCCTCTCCATTTTCCATCTCCCTCTCCTTTACCCCTTCCCTTCTCCTTCCCTTGCCCCTTCCACTTCCCTTCCCCTTCCATTCCCCTTTCCCCTTCCCCTTCCCCCTCTTCCCTCTTCCCCTTCCCCCTTTCCCTCTTTCCTTTCACCCCCTTTTCCCCTCTCACTTTCCCCACCGGCGCAGCGGAAGGGCTTTGTGTAGCATAGCAACTGATCCTTACCAGTTTGAGACCGGAACACCTTGTAAAAGTTAACCTGTCCAGGGCTGATTTCCCCTTTGAGTTGCCAGTTCGCGAGTTTAAAAGACGGAGGTAAATCTACTGAGATTTTTTGTTGTCTTTTTTCTTCTGATTATTATCATTACTATCATTATCATAATCACTTTATTATTATTATTATCATTATTGTTATCATTATCATGATCATCATCATTATTATTGTTATTATCAACATAACAATTTTTATTAATACTATTTTTATTATTACTGCCACTACCAGTAGTAGTAGTAGTAGTATCATAATCATTATTCCAATTTCTATTACTTTTACTATTCTTATAATTATCATCAATAAAATTATCATTATCATTTTCATTAGCATTATCAACAAATTTATCATCATTATCGTTATCACAATTATCATTATCATTAATATCATCACTACCATTATTAGAATGTTTTCATTACCATAATCATCATCGTTGTTATCATTATCATTACCAACATCATCATCACCATTTAAGTCATGCATTGCCAGACTCTGCATGAGAAGTTCAGCAACACTATCCCTTTCCTTCTCCTTCCTCTTCCCCTTCCCTCTCCCTCTTCCCCTTCCCTCCTTCCCCTTCCCCTCTCCTCCTCCCTCTCTCCCGTCTCGCCCTCTCACTTCCCCTTCCCGGCCTTCCCCTTCCCCCTTCCCTC
>NW_028234407.1:2456453-2465338 GCF_977035675.1 Penaeus japonicus
CTCTCGCCTCTTTCCATTTTCTTCCTCCTTCTCTCCCCTCCCTCCCTCCTCTTCTTCCTCTTTCCTTTTCTCTCTTCCTTCCTATTTTCCCCTCTTTTCCTCTTTTCCTTTCTTTCCTTCTCTCCTCTCCTCCTTTCTTCCTTCATTTTCCCCTCTCTCCCTCTCCTCATTTTTACCTTTTCTTCCTTCCACCCTTCTTCGCCTCTCGTCCCTCTCTCTCTCTTCCCCTCTCGTACCTCTCTCTTTCTTTCCCCCTCCCCTCCCCTTCTCTCTTCTCTTCTCCTTCCTCCCTTGTCCCTCCTCCTCCTTTACCCTCTCGTCCCTCTCTCTCTCTTCCCCTCTCGGTCCTCTCTCTTTCTTTCCCCCTCCTCTCTTCTCTTCTCTTCTCTTCTCCTTCCTCCCCTGTCCCTCCTCCTCCTCCTTTCCCCTCTCGTCCCTCTCTCTCTCTTCCCCTCTCGTTCCTCTCTCTTTCTTTCCCCCTCCCCTCCCCTCCTCTCTTCTCTTCTCCTTCCTCCCCTGTCCCTCCTCCTCCTCCTTTCCCCTCTCGCCCCTCTCTCTCTCTTCCCCTCTCGTTCCTCTCTCTTTCTTTCCCCCTCCCCTCCCCTCCTCTCTTCTCTTCTCCTTCCTCCCCTGTCCCTCCTCCTCCTCCTTTCCCCTCTCGTCCCTCTCTCTCTCTTCCCCTCTCGTTCCTCTCTCTTTCTTTCCCCCTCCCCTCCCCTCCTCTCTTCTCTTCTCCTTCCTCTCCTGTCCCTCCTCCTTTCCCCTCTCGCCCCTCTCTCTCTTCCCCTCTCGCCCCTCTCTCTCTTCCCCTCTCGTACCTCTCTCTTTCTTTCCCCCTCCCCTCCCCTCCTCTCTTCTCTTCTCCTTCCTCCCCTGTCCCTCCTCCTCCTCCTTTCCCCTCTCGCCCCTCTCTCTCTTCCCCTCTCGCCCCTCTCTCTCTTCCCCTCTCGTACCTCTCTCTTTCTTTCCCCCTCCCCTCCCCTCCTCTCTTCTCTTCTCCTTCCTCCCTTGTCCCTCCTCCTCCTTTCCCCTCTCGTCCCTCTCTCTCTCTTCCCCTCTCGTTCCTCTCTCTTTCTTTCCCCCTCCTCTCTTCTCTTCTCCTTCCTCTCCTGTCCCTCCTCCTTTCCCCTCTCGCCCCTCTCTCTCTTCCCCTCTCGCCCCTCTCTCTCTTCCCCTCTCGTACCTCTCTCTTTCTTTCCCCCTCCCCTCCCCTCCTCTCTTCTCTTCTCCTCCCTCACCTGTCCCTCCTCCTTTCCCCTCTCGTCCCTCTCTCTCTCTTCCCCTCTCGTTCCTCTCTCTTTCTTTCCCCCTCCTCTCTTCTCTTCTCTTCTCCTTCCTCCCCTGTCCCTCCTCCTCCTCCTTTCCCCTCGCTAGCCCACTACATCTCCAGTGCTCATTCTGGTCCTTGTTTTGATGTCGTTAACAGCATGATGCGGGTTCATTCAGCGGCTCCTCTTAATTCGTTGCTCCCCCCCCCCCACTCCTCCCCTCCTCACCTCCTCCTCCCCCTCCTTCCCTCTTTCCTCTCGTCCTCTCTTCCTCTCTCTCCTCCCCTTCCCTCTTTCCTCTCCTCCCCTCTTTCCTCTCTTCCCCTCCTCCCTCTCCTCCCCTTTTTCCTTCTCGTTCCCCTCTTCCCTCTCCTCCGCTCTTCGCTCTCCTTTCCTCTTCCCTTTCCCCTCTCTCTTTTCCACATTTTCCCCTCCCCTTTTAGACTCGTTGACTCCTTCTCCCCTCCTCTCTTCCTCTCTTTTTCTTTCTCCCCTCCTGGGAACATTTACACTTTCTCTGCTCCTCCTCTCACCCTTCTCCTCCCTCCTCTCTCTTCTCCTCTCTTCCACTATTCATCGCGTCTCCCCCTCCTCTCCTCCTCTCCTCACCTCTTCCTCCCATACTTCTTTCTTCTCTATTCCCCCTCTTATCTCTTTCCTTCTATCCTACCTCTTCAACATCCCCATTCACTCTCCTCCTTCCTCCCTCCTTTCCTCCATCCTCCCCCTCTCTCTCCTACCCATCCCTCCTTTCCTCCATCCTCTCTCTCTCTCTCTCTCTCTCTCTCTCTCTCTCTCTCTCTCTCTCTCTCTCTCTCTCTCTCTCTCTCTCTCTCCTTCCCTCTCTCTCTCCTCTCACTCTCTCTCTCTCTCCCTCTCTTTCTCTCTTCTCTCTTCTCCTCCCATCCCCTTCCAAACCCCCACCCCTTCTACCCAACCTCCCCCTCACCACCCCCTCAACTCATGCCCCATTTTAACCCTCCAAACCAGAACAAAGAACAAACACAACAACACACACAACACACTAAATCAAAAAAACTCACAACACAACTCGCTTTCAAAAAACAACACACAAACACAAAGAGAAACATCAACACACCACACCACACACATCAACAACATCAAAAAAAAACACAAAAACACAAACAATCACACACAAACATCAAGAACAACACTCCCCCTCAGAAAACAACAACACACCCTAAAACCAACAACAACCCACAGCAAACACAACACCCTCCCCTGCTGCACTCGTACTAGTTCCAGCCCCCGACCAATTACCAGATAGCGTACATCCTCATGCCCCCATTAACCCTCCCCCCCCACGCCCCCTCGCCAGGCCCTGAGGGGATAGACCCTCAAGTGAGTACTCTCGGTCTGTCAAAGCTTATAGAGACGAGCCGCTTCTTAGGGCCAGTCTTCTCTGCCGTTTCTCGAGGTTTCTGGAAGACAATTTTCTTGAGGTTCGAGGAAGAGCATCATGCTTTTGAGGTTTAAGGAAGAAGATGAGGTATTTGAAGTTTAAGAAGAATTTTTTCAGTTTTGAGAGAGATTTAAGGATAACTTTCTTGTGGTTAAAGGAGATTTAAGGATAACTTTCTTGTGGTTAAAGGAGATTTAAGGATAACTTTTTCGGGGTTAAAGGAGATTTAAGGATAACTTTCTTGTGGTTAAAGGAGATTTAAGGATAACTTTTTCGTGGTTAAAGGAGATTTAAGGATAACTTTTTCGTGGTTAAAGGAGATTTAAGGATAACTTTCTTGTGGTTAAAGGAGATTTAAGGATAACTTTCTTGTGGTTAAAGGAGATTTAAGGATAACTTTCTTGTGGTTAAAGGAGATTTAAGGATAACTTTTTCGTGGTTAAAGGAGATTTAAGGATAACTTTCTTGTGGTTAAAGGAGATTTAAGGATAACTTTCTTGTGGTTAAAGGAGATTTAAGGATAACTTTTTCGTGGTTAAAGGAGATTTAAGGATAACTTTTTCGTGGTTAAAGGAGATTTAAGGATAACTTTTTCGTGGTTAAAGGAGATTTAAGGATAACTTTTTCGTGGTTAAAGGAGATTTAAGGATAACTTTTCGTGGTTAAAGGGCGATATAAGGATATTTTTCGTGGTTTAAAGGAGAATTTAAGGATAATTTCTTGTGGTTTTAAAGGGAGATTTAGGATAAACTTTTATTCGTTGGTTTTTTAAAGGAGATTTAAGGATAACTTCCTTGTGGTTAAAGGAGATTTAAGGATAACTTTCTTGTGGTTAAAGGAGATTTAAGGATAACTTTTCGTGGTTAAAGGAGATTTAAGAATAACTTTTCGTGGTTACAGGAGATTTAAGGATAACTTTCTTGTGGTTTATATGATGTTAATTTTCTTGAGGTGAAAGGGAGAAAACAAGTTTTCTTGGAAGTTTAAGAGAGAAGTCAGCTTTCTTAAATCTTAAGGGAAAGGTCATTTTCTGAGGTGCGCTTCTTCTCGGAATAAGGCTGGTTGTGTGGAGAAGGGAGAGAGGGAGGGAAGGAGGCGGGGGGTGGGGGTGGTAGGGGAGGTTTGATGCTCTGGCCGACTAGCTTCTCTTGCCTGTGTCTGTTTGTTTGTCTGTCTGTGACTGTCTTCGATACACTGTATTTCTACTCTCTCTTTCTCTCTCTCTCTTTCTTTCTCTCTCTCTCTCTCTCTCTCTCTCTCTCTCTCTCTCTCTCTCTCTCTCTCTCTCTCTCTCTCTCTCTCTCTCTCTCTCTCTCTCTCTCTCTCTCTCTCTCTCTCTCTTACTCTTTCTGTCACCTTTTTCCTGTCTCTCTCTCTTTCTCTCTTTCTCTCTTACTCAATCTGTCACCTTTTTCACGTTTCCTTTTTCTCTCTCTCTTTCTATACCTATGTGTCTTGTTGCGTCTATCCATCTCTCTTCTTTATATTATTCTTTTTTATTCCGTTCTCTCCCTCTTTCTTTCTCATCCCGCACCCATTCTTTCATCCGTGGAAATTCATTGTCCCGACAAGACCGACCGTCATTCTGGCCTCGGAAATCAACAGGCTCGAAGTTACAGTATGTTTGACTTTGCAACGACGTGAAGTATGCATTAACTATTTAGAGGGAGTTTACTTTGCGATTGAGGAGAGACAAAGGATATAGACAGGTAGTTGCTTCCAAACGCACGCACACATGTACATATGAGCCCACACACATACGTTCACACACGCACGCACACATATATGCACCACACTCGCCCGCAGACAAATGATTGAATAGATAGATTATAAGTATATATATATATATATATATATATATATATATATATATATAAGATATTATAATCGATAGATTTAGATAGATATTTATATTGATAGATAGATAGATAGATAGAATATATGTATGTATGGTATATATGATATATACATAATTATATATATAAATTATATATATATATATAGATATATATATATATATATATATATATAGAAGAAGAGGTAAACCAACTACGAGCTGAGAAGAACCATCATTTGAAAAATACAAAAACGTTTCGGAGATGCAATCTTCCCATCACAGTGCTAAATCAAAACAAAACAGAGAAAAGTTAATTCCAAAACATAAAAACTTATAAAATACAAGAATAAAAAACACAAAAAATCATCAGATACCACAAGACAACAAAAGCAGTAAAATGTACTAACCCCAAAGGAATGGGTAATGGGTAGTTTAAATGGTAAACAGGGCAGTTTGCATTGCAGTGGGAACTATTGTTTAGTTGTGGTTACATAGCTAAGAATGTGAAGCGACTCTTGGCTATGATCAGATCAAATCTGTTATAGGTGGGAGATTAAAGATTTGAAATCAGTATTGCTAAACGGTGATTGTTAATTTACCAATGTTCCTCTCAAGATGAAACCATGATATAAATCATAAACAAAACTAACCATCATCACTCTTAAACCTCGTATGGTCTAACCAAGACAACTTATGATAAAAAACTATTGGATATAAGCTGCACACAATTCCGTGTATACTTTTAATGACGCTATCTACACACAGATAGACGGTGTAGCAATGGGATCGCCCCCTTGGCCCTTGTTAATGCAAACACTTTCCTTTGCCATCATGAACAAGCTTGGTTAATAATTTGTCCTGAGAATTTAAGAATCCTATTTAATATCGTTCGATACAACATGATGATACTTTCATACTCTCTTTAAGACCTCCCTCTCCCATTAACCCTTTCCTTACCATACTTGATTCGCAAACATCCCAATATTAAATTCACTTTGTGAAATTGAACAAAATAAGGAACTAGACATTCCTTGATACCTGCATACGTTTCCGTAATAACTGCTTCTTCAACCAGTACCTTACAGGAAAACCCCCATTCACTTGCCTTGGAACTTCCACTATCTTAGCTATATTTCCCCATATTTACAAGCTAAACAATCTTACATACACATATCAAACCGAGCATATACACATCATCTGTGTCTACTTGGACCAGTTTCATAAAGAAGTTTCATTCTTAAAGTAATATTTTCACTACAAATGGGTACCACATCTTACCTATATCATAAAACACTACGCAATTTCCTGTGGCAGAAAAATTCCCACCCGAACCTGTACCAACCACAGTCAACAAAGAACATTAAATTATATAAAACTTTCATATATGGGCGTGTCTTAGTTTTGAGCTGAGGAAAAATCATTAAATATAATTCTCAGACAATGCTATCCATCAATCTGTTTTCCGGTTGGTCTTATATAATTCTAATACTATCGAAATTTCATTAAGAAAGAGAAAATTGCGACTTCTGAATTAAGTTCGAATGTGGTTTACCCTTTTTACTTGTCCTAGCTGTCAGGCTAGGTACGTGAGGTCAACCCCACGATGTCCGTGTCAATCTCAACCTGCATTCTCGAACACAAGAGCATGTCAAATCAGGACAGGCCTACAGCTGAGTAAAAACCATCCCTTCTTTCCAGCAATTAGAGAGGCACTCTCACCTCCACAATCACCCGTTTAGAGAGTAGCAATACTGATTTCAAAATCTTAACCTCCCACCTAAACAATTTAGGATCTGATCATAGCAAGACGCTTCACATCTAGCTATGAAACCACAACTAAACTAAGATTCCATTCCACTGCAACTGGCCCTGTTTACACCATTTAAAACTACCCATTACCCCATTCAAGGTTTAGTACATTTTACTGGCTTTTTGTCTGTGGTCATCTGATATTTTTGTTTTTTAATTCTGTATTTATAAAGGTATTTAATGTTTTGGAATTAACTTTTCTTTTCTCTGTTTGTTTTGTTTTTAAGCACTGATGAATGGAGATTGCATCTCCGAAACGTTTGTATTTTTCAAAATGAAGTTCTTCTCACCGTGTTGGTTTACCTCTTCGCTTCTACTACGGAATTCGTTTCCCCCCGGGACTCATCTATAACCCATATATATATATATATATATATATACTAATTAATATATATATAATTATATATAAATATTATATTATCATATGTAATATATATAAATATATACATATCTATATGTATAATATATATATATTTTATATATATATATAACATTTATATAAAAGATAAATCAATGTAATAAATATATATATATATGATATATATGTATAATAATAAATATAATAATATAGTATATATATATATATATATAAATATAATATATAATATATTATATATATATATATACACGCACTAAACACACACCATACACGCACACACACACACACACACACATACACAGACAGAGAATAAATCATACCAAAAAATGATGAAATTTCCTTAACGAAATAAAACACTCCAAACAACCGACTCACACGGCCAGAATGTGCAATGTTGAAATCCGAGAAAACTTTACTAGTTCATGATAAAAAGTCATGCAATAAAACGAAACATATATATTTCCACATTTCCATATGAACATGCATATCTAAACGAACTTCACTTTGTGAGTAGCATTTCAAACGCACTGATATCTGCGCGTCATGCAAAAAGCTGTGCCTTCTGTACATGCATGCACAGATACAGCATGTCCGTCCGTGTATCTGTATGCGAATGCAAAGAGAGACATCTGAATAATGAGTATTCACTGTATAATTATTCTTTGTTTCACTTTGTACATGATCCACATCACTAATAGATGTGACTTGGCTCTATCTGATGTTGTCTGTGTTGATGTGTTGCTCGATGGGGTTTTGTTCATCATCCATTTATCTCTCCCTGCGTTTATTAAACAGAATTACGTTCCCTCTCCCTTCTCCTATCACTCTTACTTTCCTTTAACTTCGCTTCCCCTCTCTCGCTCTCGCTCTCTCGCTCTCTCTCGCTCTCTCTCTTTCTCTCTATCTTTCTCTCTCTCTTTCTCTCTATCTTTCTCTCTAAGTCTTTATCTCTTCCCTCTTTCTCTCGTCTCTCTCCCTCATCCTCTAGATTCATCTCACTCTCTCTCGCTCCTTTCTCTCTCTCCTCGCTCCTCCCCTCCTCTTTATCTCCCGTCCACCTCCCTCTACCACCGGGCATCTCTCTCTTCCATGTCTTTTCTCCTCTCTCTCCTCTCTCCTCTCCTCCCTCCCCTCCTCCTCTCCTCACCTCGTCTCAATCTCTCCTCTCCCCTCTCTCTCTCTCTCTCTCTCTTCCCTCTTCCCTCTCTCTCTTCCCCCCACCCTCTCTCTTTCTCTCTCTCTCTTAATGTTTCTCTCTCTATCGCTCTCTCTCTCTCCCTATTTTTCACTCACACATAAGACTTAATAACTTCGCTTTCCCTCTCTCTCTCTCGCTCTCTCTCGCTCTATTTCTCTCTTACTCTCTCTCTCTTTCTCTCTGTCTCTCTTTCTCTTTCTCTCTCTCTCTCTCTCTCTCCTGACTCCTCCACTCGTCGCATCTCCTCTCTCAGGCTCTTTCTCTCCTCATTCTCGCCTCTCTCTCTCACACACACACACACACACACACACACACACACATACACACACACACACACACACACACACACACACACACACATAAGACTTGATAACACTGCTGTTAATCAAGCGATATTTCTTGGCATCGCTCTGGATCACAAACTTCTATGGAAGCCCCACCGGGAGTCAATCCAAACTAATTGGCATCTTATACAAAATCCGTGGATGCTGAAACGAGATCAGTCTTAGACAAAATTATCTATCCGTTGCTCTTGTGAGTTGCAGCATTGTTTTGCCTTCATTAGAAGAGTCCATAAAACATATATATATTATATCTATTACCTAGAAGAATCTTATTCAAGGCTTGATTTCCTGTTATTTCTTAATGCACACAAGTCTTTCATCCTGAAGTCTTCAACTCTAAAAGGAAACGACATCTTTGATGCTCGAGCGAAGTTGTTTGTCAGCAAGGCTGTAAATAGCTTATATCCCTCTAACACTGGCTTCCAAGTTTGAAATCCTGCCATAGATACTGGAGAATCGAACCCAATTAATTCTTAGAACTTGCCGGGCTCCGCAAAGTCTTCTCATCAGAGGTCCCAGATTTCTGAACTCTCCCGCGAGCGAGAATAAAGGTAGCTCTGCTCTAAGCTCTTCTCTAAGCTCTTCTCTAAGCTCTTCATGAAGAAAGAATATAATACTTGAAATATA
>NW_028234407.1:2472938-2480438 GCF_977035675.1 Penaeus japonicus
CCGTTCCCTCAGAGCCGTTCCCTAAGAGCCGTTCTTTCAGGGCCTTCCTTTTAGGCCTGTTCCCTTAGATTTTTTCCCTCTTATGAACCGGTCCAACTGGTTGTCGATTCCAGAACCGTTACGCTAGGACTGTCCCCTCATTCGCGTGCATTGAGATCCGTTCCCTAAGGGCCGTTCCCTCAGTCCTTGTCTCAAGATCCGTTCCCTAAGGACCGTTCCCTCAGTCCTTGTCTCAAGATCCGTTCCCTAAGGTCCGTTCCCTCAGTCCTTTTCTCAATATCCGTTCCCCAAGGGCCATTCCCTCACTCAAGATCCGTTCCCTAAGCCCGTTCCCTCAGTCCTTGTTTCAAGACCCGTTCCCTAAGGGCCGTTCCCTCACGCAAGACCGTCCCCCCAATGCGCCCTGCTAGGCCTCCCGCAGCGGCGCCAAGGGAGTGCGAGTGACAGCTGTTGCAAACGGGGCATCGTCCTCCCGACAGCCGCAACAGTGATCCTTTGAAATGACGCGCTTCTCTTCCGCCGGAGGAGTGACGTTCGGTGAATGAAGCCTTTTGCTCCAAACGGCGTCACAGACTTCGGAATAGATATCAATTCTTTGAGATTAATTCTTTATTGATATCGCAATTATTATCATTATTGGTTTTACTGTCACCATCACCATTTACATTTTCGTTAAATATATATATATATATATATATATATATATATATATATATATATATATATATAATATATATATATATGTATATATGTAATGCATATATATATATATATATATATATATAAATATATAGATATAATATATGTATATATATATAAAATATATATATGCATACATATATATATATATATATATATATATATATATAAAATATAATAAATAATATATATAAATATCTACATATATAATATATATATATATATACATATATATATAATATATATAGATATATATATAAATATATGTATATATATATATATATATATATATATATATATATAAATATATATATATAATAATACAGTATGTGTGTGTGTGTGTGTGTGTGTCATAATCATCATCATCTTCATCATCATCATCTTTACCTTTATAGTCATTATCCTCAATCATAACATCAATAGTATTATAATTGTAATCTTTATCATTACTGCAATTAACATCATCATTAAATTAATATCAATATTAGTATTATTGTAATTATCATCACTTTCATTACTATAATTATTATAATTATTGGTCATAATCTCTCTGTCTTTGGGAAGGGAGGGTCCAGGTGGGGGTGGGAGGGGGGGTCACGTGTTATCAGAGGTAATTCGAATAATTCCTGTTCCTTTTGTGTTCGTTTGTTTGTTTGCTGTTGTAGTTTTGTTTAGTTTACATTTGTTTTTTGTTTTGTTTTTTTAATATATTTTTCGTACCTGATAATGCTTTAAGAAGAAAAAAATAAAGAAGAAAAAGAAAAAGGCCATATCTGTATATAAAAAAAGGCCTTGGTTATAATCCCGTTTTCTATGTCATGTGGAAATGTAATCTGTTAAACAAAGAACAATGACATTAATATTGTCTTTGCACATTTCTCGAGGTGTTCTTGTTACATGCAAGTAAGTGTTTTGTTTATATTTAGGTGAACTGGTGTTGCTTTTTGTCCATATTGTGTGCTTGGTTTTGTATATCTTGTGTTCTTAAACTATTGCTTTGGTTCTTTATAATATTTTTTAAATTAAAATGTTATTGTTATTATTTACATTACCATTATCACTACTATTATCATTGTCATCACTATTATCGTTATTATTATTACTGTTATTTTTTCATCCCCATTATAGTTATAATCATTATTATAATATTTTTTATCATTATTATCATTATCATCCTTATTATTATTATTATTATTATTATTATCATTATTATCATAGATATTATTATTATTATTATCATAAATATTATTATCGTTATCATTATCATTATAGATATTATCATTACCATTTATATTACTATTGTTATAATTACTATCATCATAATCACAGTTATCGTCGTCATTATCATATCGCCATCACCATCACCACATCGTCATCATCGTCATTATCATATCACCATCACCATCACCACATCGTCATCATCGTCATTATCATAATAATCATCACCATCATCACCATCCCCATATCGCCATCATCATCATCATTATCATAATATATTAGTGTCGTTTATGTCGTCCCCCCCCCCCCTCTGCTCTATAGCCCCCGAAGACTCTTTACTCCTCCCCCCCCTCTACTCTATAGCCCCCGAAGACTCTTTACTCCTCCCCCCCTCTGTTCTATAGCCCCCGAAGGCTCTTTACTCCCCCCCCCCCTCTGCCCTATAGCCTCCGAAGGCTCTTTACTCCTCCCCCCCCCTCTGCTCTATAGCCCCCGAAGGCTTTTTACTCCTCCCCCCCTCTGCTCTATAGCCCCCGAAGGCTTTTTACTCCTCCCCCCCCCTCTGCCCTATAGCCTCCGAAGGCTCTTTACTCCTCCCCCCCTCTGCTCTATAGCCCCCGAAGGCTCTTTCCCCCACCTCCTCCCCCCCCCCCCCCAATATGGTTAAAAAAAACGATAAACGCGACTTTTTAATTTTTCTGCCCTATAGCCTCCGAAGGCTCTTTAACTAACTCCCCTGCCTCCCCCCTCTGCCCATAGCCCCCCCCCCCCACCCCCCCCCCCCCCCCCCCACCACCCCCCCCCCCCCCCCTCCGAAGACTCTTTACTCCTCCCCCCCCCCCTCTGTTCTATAGCCCCCGAAGGCTCTTTACTCCCCCCCCCTCTGCCCTATAGCCTCCGAAGGCTCTTTACTCCTCCCCCCCTCTGCTCTATAGCCCCCGAAGGCTCTTTACTCCCCCCCCTCTGCTCTATAGCCCCCGAAGGCTCTTTCCCCCCCCCCCTCTGCTCTATAGCCCCCGAAGGCTCTTTACTCCCCCCCCTCTGCTCTATAGCCCCCGAAGGCTCTTTACTCCCCCCCCTCTGCTCTATAGCCCCCGAAGGCTCTTTACTCCCCCCCCTCTGCTCTATAGCCCCCGAAGGCTCTTTACTCCCCCCCCCCTCTGCTCTATAGCCCCGCCCCCGAAGGCTTTCCCCCTTACTCCTCCCCCCCCCCCTCACCTTTTTTTTTACTTACTCCTTACTCCCTTCCCCCACTCCCCTAAACTTCCCATCCCCCACTCCTTACTCCCCTTCCCATTCCCCTTACTCCCACTCCTCTGCCCTATAGCCTCCGAAGGCTCTTTCCTCCTCCCCCCCCCCCTCTGCCTTATAGCCCCCGAAGGCTCTTTTACCCCCCCCCCTCTGCTCTATAGCCCCCAAAGGCTCTTTACTCCCCCCCCTCTGCTCTATAGCCCCCGAAGGCTTTACTACTTACTAACTCCTCCCCTCCTACTTTACTCCCCTCCCACTTCCCTCCCCCCCACCCACCTCCCCCTCCCACGTAACTTTACCCTTACTCTCCACTACGTCCCCCTCTGCCCTATAGCCCCCGAAGGCTCTTTACTCCCCCCCCCCCCCCTCTGCTCTATAGCCCCCGAAGGCTCTTTCCCCCCCCCCCCCCCTGCTTTATAGCCCCCGAAGGCTTTTTCCCCCCCCCCCCCCCTCTGCCCTATAGCCTCCGAAGGCTCTTTACTCCTCCCCCCCTCTGCTCTATAGCCTCCGAAGGCTCTTTACTCCCCCCTCACCCTACCAGCTTTATAATAAATTACTAAACGTTTACTCACCCCACAATCCCAAATAATATATTTCAAAATTTATTTTCTAATGACAAAATACCATACACACCCATTTTTCAAATCAAATTCACTTAAATATACTATATATATAAAAACATACCCCCCCCCTCACCCCACCCTCTAATAACACAAAGTAAAATTGTTACCTGCTCCACAATTACATCCCCCATCCCCACACTCCCACTATCCAATCCTAAGTCCCCTCCCACTTCACGTTCCCTCCCTACTCTCCCTTTCTTCTCCCTCTCGCTCCCCTCAAACCTGTTCCCTTTCTTCCCGCCCCCCACCTTACTCACAACATCTCCCCCCCACCCCCTTCCACCTCCCACTACCCCACTCCTACTCCCTATCCCCCCCAATCCCCACCCGCCCCCAACTCCCGTCCCTCCCTCCCCTCCACTTCTCCCTCCCTCCCTCCCCCCCCTCTACCTCTTTCCCACTTCCACATCCCACTCCCCCCCCCCTCCCCCACCTTCCCCCTCCTCCTTCCTACTAATCTTCCCCCCACCCATCCTACATCCTTTCCCTCTCCCCCTCCGTCCTCTCCACTCCCTCCACCCCCACTCCCACCCCTCCCCGCCCCCACCCCCTCCAACTCCCATCCCCTCACCCTTTACTCCCCTCCACATACCTTCCCCACTCTACTCCACCTTCCCTCCCGTCCCACTCCACCTCCTCCACTCCCCCGACATGCTCCCTCCCCCTCCTATCCACTCCCTACTCTTCTCCCGTCCCCCGTTACCTCACTTCCCCTTTTCACTTCCCCTCCCTCCCTACTCCCCCCCCTATCCCTTACTTCCCCCCCTCCCACTCCCCCACTTCCCCACTCCCTCTCCGCCCCTCCCCTTCTGCTTTTACTTCCCTTTACTCCCCCACTCCCCCTCCCTTTCCCCTCCCCGTCCCCACCACTTCCCCCCCACCCTCGCCCCCCTCCTCCCTCCCTCCTACTGGCCCTATAGCCTCCCATCCCGACCCCCCGGCACTTTACTCCTTCACCCCTCCCCACCCTCTGCTCTATAGCCACCGAAGGCCACCACCCCCGACTCCTCCAAACCTCCCTCCACCCTTCCCCACTCCCGCTCTTCCCCTCTCCCACATTACTCCCTACGTCCCCTTCCGCACTACTCCATCCTTACTTTTTTACACCCCCGTCCCCCCAAACTCCCTTTCCCTTACTCTCCCTCCCCTCTCCCTTAACTCCCCCCCCCTCTGCTCTATACCCCCGAAGGCTCTTTAACTCCTCCCCCCCTCTGCCCTATAGCCCCCGAAGGCTCTTTAACACCCCTCCCTCCCACTTTCCCTCCTGCCCTCCCTTACCCGCTCCGTCCCCACCCCTCCCCCTCCCTCTCCCTCCCCCTCCATAACTCCCCACTCCGCCTCCTCCCTCCCCCTCCCATTAACTTTCACCCTTTTTCCCTTCCCCTTAATCCACTTCCCTCCCCCCCTCCCCCCCTCCCCCGCCTCCACCCTCACACATTCACCTCTTTCCCCCACTCCCTCCCTCTCCCTTACTCCCCTCTACTCCCCCCTCCCCTCCCCTCCTCACCTTCCCCCCCACTCCCTTCCGCCTCTCCGTTCCCCCTCCACTCTCCCCTCCCCACTTTACTTCTACTTACAACCCCCCCTCTCACCTCCCCAACTCCCCGTCCCCCACTTCCCCCCTCTGCTCTATAGCCCTCCCGAAGGCTTTTTACTCCTCCCCCCCCCCCCACTCCCCCTAGCCTCCGAAGGCTACTCCCTTTAAACTCACCCCCCCCCCTCACACTTTACAACCTTTCCCTCCCTCCCCCCCTCTGCTTTATATATAGCCCCCCGCTCCCTGAAGGCTATACATTTTAACCTTATCCCTAAACTTCCCCCCCCCCCGCCTCCCCTTCCCCCCCCTACCCCCCCACCCCCCACCGCCCCGCCCTCCCCCCCCGCCCCGCCCCCCCCCCCCTCCCCCCGCCCCCCCCCCCCTGCCTCCCTCCCCCCCCCGCGCCCCCTCCCGCTCCCCCCCCCCCCCCCCCCCCCCGCCCCCCCCCCCCCCCCCCCCCCCCTCCCCCCCCCCTCCCCCCCCCAAACTCTCCCTACCCCCCTCCCCACTTCCGCCTCCCGCACAACCCCATCTGTTCTATATTCCCCCTCCCCCCCCCCACTCAAGGCTTTTTTACTCCTCCCCCCCCCTCTGCTCTATAGCCTCCGAAGGCTCTTTACTCCCCCCCCCTCTGTTCTATAGCCCCCGAAGCTCTTTCTCCTCTTCCCCCTTACTCCCCCCCCCTCTGCTTTATAGACCTCCGAAGGCTCTCCTTTCTCCCTACTCCCCCCCCTACTTGCTCTATAGCCCCCACAGCTCTTTACTCCTCCCCCCCCCCTCTGCCCTATAGCCGTTCCGAAGGGCTCTTTACTCCTCCCCCCCCCCTCTGCCGCTTATAGCCTCCGAAGCTCTTTAACCCTCTCTCCCCCCCGCCCCCCCTCTCGCTCTTTAGACACTGTAGGATCATTACGCAATCCCAAACCTAGGATGTAGAGAAACCGATGAGGCTTTTTACAAAAAAAAAAACTATGAAATATAGCCTCCACGTAGGATATTGTATCAGACAAACAATCTGCTATGATAGTTAGAATAAGAAGGCGATTAATAACACAACAATCTGAACTATAGACGAAGTAGCTAGTACGAATAACACACCCGATGATATATAGATAGAGGATATTGTATAAAAAAACAGATATATAGCCCATCCGAAGGCTCTTACTCCCCCCCCAACTATGATATTTAAACAAAGAAGGATCTTTAATAAAAAAAATATGATATTTAGAAAAAGAAGGATTGGTGAAGAAGCACAACAAAAAGATGCCATGATAGACTAGAAGGCGATTTATATAATACAGAAATCATGATTTATACACAAGTTGGATTTGTTTATAAACAAAAAAGAGGTATTTAGAAACAGATGGAGGTGTTAGAATAAAACAAAAGAGGATAGTGTGAATAAGTTTGGATAGGGTAGAAAACAATATGAGATATATAGAAAAAGATTGGAGAGGTTAGAAGAAAAAAAAAGGATTTAGAATAAGTTGGATATTTTATCTAAAAAAAACATATGATATTTAGACACCAAGATGGATTATTATAATTCTAATAAAAAAAAAACATATGAAATTTAGAAATAAGTAGAGATTTTATTTAATAAAAAAGAGATTGATTAAGAAGTTGGAGCGGTAGAACAACAAACATATGATCTATTAAAAAGAAGGATATTTAATTTACAACACTGCTCTTATAAGCCTCCGAAGGCTCTTTACTCCCCCCACTCTGCTCTATAGCCCCCGAAGGCTCTTTACACTACCTCCCCCCCCCACTGCCCTATAGCCTCCGATGGAAGGCTCTTACTCCTCCGCCCCCCCGCCCCCCCTGCCCTATAACCCCCGAAGCTCTTTAAACTCCCCCCCTCTGCTCTATAGCCTCCGAAGGCTCTTTACTACTCCCTTTAGCCCGAAGGTCTTTACCCCCCCCCCCCCCTCATGCCCCCCTCCCCTCCCCCCCCCCCTCCCCCCCCCCCCCCCCCCGCCCCACTCCCCCCTCCCCCCTCCCCCTCACCCCCACCCCCCTCCTCCCCCCCCCCCCTTCCCCCTTTCCCCTCCCCCCCCCCCCCCCTCTCCCCCCCCCCCCCCCCCCCTCCCCCCCCCTCCCCCCCCCCCCCCCCCCTCCCCCCCCCCCTCCCCCCCTCCCCCCCCCCCCCCCCCCCCCCCCCCCCCCCTCCCC
>NW_028234407.1:2507938-2512938 GCF_977035675.1 Penaeus japonicus
ATATTCAATAGTGAATTATTTCTCTTTTTCCTTATTCATATCATCCGTATTCCTTCTATCATCCCTATTTTTGTTCCCTTTTCATTAATCCTTGTTTAACCCTCTACTTCCTCTCCTTCTTATCCTATTCTCTCCCTCTCCCCCTTTCTTCTATCACAGCGAAAGACATGTGTGTTTTAGAGGCAGGAATACGGACCACTTTACGCAGATAAAAGCCTATCTGGCAACTCATCCGTTCTGGTAACTTCCCCCCCCCCTTCCCCGTCTTCCACCCCCTACCCTCCCCTTCCTCCCTACCACCCCCTATATATCTCCTCCTTCTGTCCTCCCTTTCCTCCCCCTCCCCTCCTCTCCCCTCCCCTCCTAAACATGACCTTGGCTATTAATGAATGTAGAAAACTTCTCTCTCTTTCTCTCTCTCTCTCTCTCTCTCTTATCCTTATCTCTCTCTCTCTCTCTCTCTCTCTCTCTCTCTCTCTCTCTCTGTCTGTCTGTCTCTCTCTCTCTCTCTCTCTCTCTCTGTCTGTCTGTCTGTCTCTCTCTCTCTCTCTCTCTTTCTCTCTTCTCTCTCTCTCTCTCTGTATCGGATTCCTCCCTCGCCGAACTGGAATACCACGACAAGTGTAACCGACTCGCTTATCTCTCTCTCTCTCTCTCTGTCCCGGGTCTCTTTCTCTTTATAGCTTTTCTGTCTCTCTTCTCACGCTTTATTAATCTCTCTCTCTCTCTCTCTCTCTCTCTCTCTCTCTCTCTCTCTCTCTCTCTCTCTCTCTCTCTCTCTCTCTCTCACTCTCTCTTTCTCTCTCTGAATACTGACGCGATCGTCCTAACTGAGTCCTCCTCCTCCTTCCCCTCCCACCCCTCCTCCTCCTCTTTCTTTTCCTCCTCTTCTTCCTCGTCCTCAACCTCCTCCTCCTCCTTCTTCTTCTCCTCCGCCTCTTCCTCCCCTCCCTCTTCCCCTCCCACCCCTCCTCCTCCTCCTCCTCCTTTTCCTCCCATCCTATGCCCTTCCCCTCCCCTCTTCTTCCCATCCTCTACCCCCCCCCCCTCCCCCGGGCTTCAGACCACGTGTTATAACGATCGTGGAGGAAAGAATGAAGGTGGGGGGGGGGGGTAGGGAGGGAGGTGGGGCGTAGTAGGGAACGAAAGGGTGAAGAGGTATAGGGGGGTAGGTAGGGGAATGATCGAATGAAGTGGGGGGAGGGGGGTTGGGGCAAGAAAGGGTGAAGAAGGAGAAGGGGAAGAAAAAGTGAAGGAAGAGGAGGAGGGGGAGGAGGAGGAGGAAAAAGAGAAGGAGGAGCGGTGTGGTAAAGAGAAGGGAGGGAGGTAGGGAGCGAGGGAGAGGGTTAGGAGCGTGAGAAAGAGTGAAGGAGGGAAGGAGAAGGAAGGAGAAGTCAGCCGAGGAGGAGCAAGGGTGAGCCAGGGTGTAGAAGGATCGACGCGAGCGTAGGATACGGCGTGCTTCCAATGGCGTCCCGCGTGGGTGACTGCTAGGACCGCTCGAGTCTGGTGGCCAGCGGCGCGGTTGTCCAGAAGCGTTTGTTTGTGTTGCTTCTTCTACTTCTTCTTCTTCTCTCTCTCTCTCTCCCTCTTTATTTATTTATCCATCTCTCCATGTATCTTAATTTTGCTCTCTATCTTTATCACTCTCTTTCTTTCTCTCTCTCTCTCTCTCTCTTTCTTTCTCTCTATCTCTCTCTCTCTCCCTCTCTATTTATTTATCTATCTCTCCATATATCTTAATTTCGCTTTCTATCTTTATCTCTCTCTTTCTTTCTCTCTCTCTCTTTTTCTTCCTCTTTCTTTCTCTCCCCCTCTCTCTCTCTCTGTCTCTCTTTCGCTCTCCTTTATTAACTAGTTTCTTTTTCATAGTCCTTTTTTTTCTTCACTCTTGTAACCCTCTGGTTCTCCTTCTTTCTTTCTCTTTTATTTACAATATTATTATTATTTGCTTCTGTTTTCTCTCCTTTCTCTTTCTCTTTTGCATTTTTTATGATGTTAACTGTCTGTTTACTGTGTATCTCTATTTTGACTGTTTATATTTGTTGTTAATTTGAATATGAGAGAAAAAATACAATATGCTAAAAAGGTTTATTTTCAACAAATCTATTTTGCGTTTTTCTTTCTTTCTTTCTTTTTTTTCTGTTTAGAATGTATTTTTATGGTCTTATTTTCTGTTCCATTTCCTTCATTACTATTTTTTTTTTGACCTAAAATCAATGATAATGTCACTGATGATTAATAATGATGATTATGAGATTAAAAACAACATAAATTCACTTATTATTATGCTTATTAATGATCGTGACTTTGGTGAGGATGATAACAATAAAAGTAAGAGTAATAGTAGTAATAAAAGCAATAATAAAAATGATAATCAGGATGATACCAATAATGATGATGACAATGGTGATGGTAATACCTGATGATAATTAATGATTGATAAATAACAGATGATAATAAGATTACGAATAAGAATGATAAATGGATGATAGTGACAATAATAATGGCGACAAATATAATGAAAAGAAGACAAACAACAAAAGATAACGTCACCAATAACAACAACACCACAAACAACAACAACATCACCGAATCATCTCAGTCTGCAGAACCCCCCCCCCCCCCTTTTCCATCCAGGCCCCCTCCCCCCCTTTTCCGACAGCCTCTTCGGACCAGCACAAGAATCTCCGATTTCCCTCCTTGGTGATAGTTAAAGATTCTTTACTCGACTTGGCTTGCTGTTGAACTCCCCCCTCCCCCTCCCCCTTCCCCCTCCTTCCCCCCTCCCTCCTCCCTCCCCCCTTCCCCCCCCCCCCTCCCCCCTTCCCCCTCTTCCTCCCCCTCTTCCCCTCCCTCCCCCGCGTGATGGCGTCGCCGGCCTTCCAATATCAGTGTAAATGACTGACTTCATTATACGGCGCTCGGGTTTCGTGTGTAAGGCATGTGGTGGTGTTTCTCCACTCGCCTTTTGATTCTTCTCTCTGGGCTGTTCTCCTGTCTCGGTTTTGCTTGTCGAGTCTCTTTCTCGCTCTCGCTCTCTCTCTCTCTCGCTCTCTTTCTCGCTCTCTCACTCACTCACTCACTCTCTCTCTCTCTCTCTCTCTCTCTCTCTCTCTCTCTCTCTCTCTCTCTCTCTCTCTCTCTCTTACACACACATACAGACTCACTCCCTCTCCCTCTCTCTCCCCCTCTCTCTCTCCCTTTCCCTCACTCACTCACTCACTCTCTCTCTCTCTCTCTTTCTCTCTCTCTTTTTCTCTCTCTCTCTTTCTCTCACTCGTTCATTCACTCACTCACTCACTCACTCAGTCTCTCTCTCTCTTGCCCTCACATTTCTCTCTCTCTCTCTCTCTCTCTCTCCCTCTCTCTCTCTCTTCCTCTCTCTCTCTCTCTCTCTCTCTCTCTCTCTCTCTCTCTCTCTCTCTCTCTCTCTCTCTCTCTCTCTCTCTCTCTCTCTCTCTCTCTTTCTCTCTCTCTCTCTCTTTCTCTCTCTCTCTTACTCTTCCTCTTTCTCTCTCTCTCTCTCTCTCTCTCTCTCTCTCTCTCTCTCTCTCTCTCTCTCTCTATATATATATATATATATATATATATATATATATATATATATATATATATATATATATATATATATATATTCGTATTACCTTTATTTTTCTTCTAGTCCCCCCTTCCTCTACCTACTTATCTCCCAATCTCAGTAGATCAGTCTTGTCCACTTGCTGCTCCCTCTGTCGCTCCCCCTTTAATCACTCCACAGTCGATCGGACTTGCCCCAGCTGATGCCGTCGCGTTGATGCCGAAACCTTTGCATTATGTCTGGCAAATCGAGCGAGCTGTGAGTGCAACACCTCTCCTTCTGTCTTCCGTGTGATCTCGAGGGACCAGCCACTTCTGACACGTGGACACTTACTTGGTTTGGTGATTGCTACTTTGGGATTAAAGTGGTTCCGACACACTTTATATGTTCTGTGTCGTTCAGTGAAAAGACTTTGAGAGTTTGAGGCCTTCAGAGGTTCACGACTAGAAGAAGGGAACTAAACGTCAGGCTGAGCCAGTTTCGTTGACTATAATGTGCAATAGAAAATACTGTCTGGTTCGCTGTTTTGCAACCGAGTCAGAACCTGCATCATAAAAAAATGAAAAAAAAAATCTCTTTCTTTTTACTTTCAACTGGAAACAAGCAAGGATTGTAAGCTCACAGAAGACATCCCAGGTATTTGATACATCAATAACGATATTAGTGTTTTTTTGTTTTTTTTCCTTTTACCTTGAATAACATTGAAACGAATATAAATGCTTATTTTGGTTGTTCGTTTCTTTTTTCTATAGACCAAATCTTACCAAATATAGGAAGGTTTGGAAACCCTCGCCCACAGTTTGTCAATCCGTCTGTTTGATATTCACTGTCCATCCATCTTCGCATGTCTGCTTGTCTCTGCCTCTCTCCACCTGGCAGTCAGCCTCTCTCTCTCTCTCTCTCTCTCTCTCTCTCTCTCTCTCTCTCTCTCTCTCTCTCTCTCTCTCTCTCTCTCTCTCTCTCTCTCTCTCTCTCTCTCTCTCTCTCTCTCTCTCTGTCTGACTGTCTCTCTCTTTCTATCTTTCTCATTCTCTCTCTCTCTCTCTCTCTTTCTCTCTCTCTCTCTATCTATCTCTATCTAACTATCCATCTCTTTCTCACCCTCTTTCTTTCTCAGTCTTACTTTTTCTCTATCTATCTATCTATCTTCCCCCCCTCTCTCTCTATTCATCTTTCTCTCTAGATCTCTCTCTCTCTCCGTCTATCTATCTTTCCCTCTCTCTCTCTATTTATATATCTATATATCTATCTCTATCTCTCTCTCTCTCTCTCTCTCTCTCTCTCTCTCTCTCTCTCTCTCTCTCTCTCTCTCTCTCTCTCTCTTTCTCTTTCTCTTTCTCTTTCTCCTCTCTCTCTCTCTCTCTCTCTCTCTCTCTCTCTCTCTCTCTCTCTCTCTCTCTCTCTCTCTCTCTCTCTCTCT
>NW_028234407.1:2555438-2557938 GCF_977035675.1 Penaeus japonicus
GTTCTCCTGTTAATCTGGGATGAAAAGTTCTCCAGCGTTTTGTGCGCGGGTCTGATGGGCACGCACGACCAGGCCACTGAGACCTACTTCGAGGGTTCCGGCGTTCACGTGGCGATGGTGCGGCGACAAAAGAGTTCGGTGCACGCGGTACGAGAGGAGCTCGTGGAGGCGCTGTGGACACACCACCAGAAGGTGGTGGTGGCGGACGAGGAGGACGGCATCGTGGCGTACCTGGGCGGCCTGGACTTGACCAACGGCCGCTGGGACACCCCGGACCATCAGCTGTTCTCCACGCTCAGCAAAGAGCACCGAGGGGACTTCCACAACGGCTTCGTCAGCGTCCCGGCCGAGCAGGGTCCCCGCGAACCCTGGCACGACATCCACGCCCGCGTCACAGGTCCCGCCGCCCTCGACCTCCTCGGGAACTTCGAGGAACGCTGGAGGGCGCAGGTCCCCGACAAGGCCCACCTTCTCCTGTCAACGCCGCGGCCGGAAGTCGCGCTGGCGAGCGAGAGCGACCAAGGCGACACCTGGCAGATGCAGGTGAGAGGAACAAAGTTTGCAATTTTCTTAGGGATACCCATGTCCTCATGAACAATCCCAGGTACAAAATACCGAAACCATCTAAGGAATAATTATATGACACCACTATCGACTATCAGACACAGGCGAAAGAGTGCCTCTTTCGTAAGTAATTTTGCTTGTCGGTGTCCCTCTCTGTATCTAGCCTCGATCTAATTCTGATATTCATTTCCATTCAGGTGGTAAGGTCCATCGACGCCAACTCCACCACCTTCGGCAGTGGGCGTGCGGGCGTGCTGGACTCGTGGGGCGGGCGGACTGTGGACACGAGCCTCCACAGAGCCATCGTCCGGCTCGTCCGCAGAGCCGAGAGCTTCCTCTACATCGAGAGCCAGGTACGTTTCTTTAAGGTTCTGAGGCTTTTTATGTGTATAATTATGGCACGTGGAAGTGGTGCCAACCGTGAATGATGTTGCACAAGCAATAAAAAGTGTGCAGTGATGAGCCAACTGAAAGCGGATCTCCCAACAGTACTTCGTCGGGTCTTCGCAAGCCTGGGAGGAGGACAGAGACGTGGACGCCTTGAACCTGATACCGCTAGAGATCGTGCAACGTGTGGTGAGTCTCTCTTCGCCGACATTGTCATGCATGTAAATCATCATCAGTGTGAAGGATATGTAGTTGTCAGCAACACGAGTCCTGTATTCTCTCGCCAAGACCTTTTTTCCTAACGGCGCCACGCCCGCCTCTCCTCTGACCTCCTCAGGTGAGCAAGATCAGGGAAGGAAAGGGCTTCCGCGTGTACCTTGTGCTGCCGATGCTCCCCGAGGGAAACCCTGACAACAGGATCCACAAGGGAAGCATGAACGCGATCCTTCGCTGGCAGTTCCGCACGCTTCAGGTTGGTTCTCATTGCGTTTGTTGCCAAGAGCATCCTTGTGATTGCATAGATCTGCATGGAAATCGGAGCGCACTTTTCGGGAGTGTGAACGTGCTTTGTCGTTGCAGATGATGTACAAGAAGATCGCGGAGGCTCTGCGCGCCGTCGGCTCGAAGGCTCACCCGACGGACTTCCTGGTTCCGCTCTGCCTCGCCAAGGTCAGGCTCTGCACACTCTCCTCTGCTGAAGAGAAACTCATGAGATATATCTCTGCTTTTGTCTGCGGTCTTTAGGGTTAAAGCAGCAACGTCCGCCCATGCCGGTGGGCGTCTAAGAGTTCTTCGCCGCCATGACCTCTGTCCTTCTTCCGCAGCAAGAGCCGCGCGCACGGGCGTCCCGACCCGCGGAGCTCGAGGCTGGCGAGCGAGGCGACGCCGCGCGGCGCTGGCGCGAGCGGAGCAGCTTCCTGATCTACGTGCACTCCAAGATGGCTGTCGCCGACGACGCCCACGTCTTGGTGGGATCGGCGAACCTGAACGAGCGCTCGCTCGACGGCCGGAGGGACACCGAGGTGGCCGTGTCGGCGTGCCAGACGAGGCGGGGCGGGCGCGGCGGCGGCGACGGCGAGGCCGTGGTCAAGGACGGCGCGGTGAGGGCGTTCCGAAGGGCGCTGTGGGCCGAGCACACCTGGGGACTCTCGGAGGAGGAGGAGGACCTCGGCGACCCGGGTTCCCTCCGCGCCGTCAGGAGGATCAGGCAGCTGGCGGACGCCGCCCTCGAGAGCTTCGCGCGGGGCGACCCCGAGGGACACCGGAGTCGCTTCCTCAGGTAAGGCCGGATCCAGGCAGGGAATCCTTGCTTCAGCCAAACGTTCCTCATGTCTATATAATGTTCACCCCCCCCCTTCATCACCCTCTCCCCCCTCCCGCCCCCTCCCCCTCCCCCTCCCAATGACATGCCTCACCGACCCAATCTCCCGCAGTTACCCGCTGGCCGTGGCGCAGGACGGCGCCGTCGGGCCGCGCCCTGCCATGCCCAACGTGCCCGGCTTCGCTCTCTCGGTCACGGGCGCCGAGTCCTACATCCCTTCGCTCGCCA
>NW_028234407.1:2567938-2572938 GCF_977035675.1 Penaeus japonicus
ATATATATGCCCAAGTTTTTTTTTCTTCTTCTTCTTCTTTTCCTCTGAATTTCATTTTGATCTTTATCTCTCTGTTCTTTCTTTCTTAATGCTTTCTCTCAATCCTTATTCATCTATTTCTAAACAAAAATAAATCGTTTAACTACTATTATCATTTCATTCATCTTCATTATCATTAATATTGCTTTAAACTGTCATTGTTATTATTACTTACCTGGATCTTCAAGTCTGAAGAATAAAATGGATTGACATATGATATATAGACAAATCTATATTATTTTTGTCACATCAACTGTTAGGGTCACCTTTAACACCATGTTGCCTTAATGATTTGTTGGTATTAAAATCTCGTCATTCTGTTATCATGATAACTGTAAATATGATAATTGTTATCATCTGTAACTGGAAAGAGAATCCTGAGAAATTATTACACATATACTAGTGTTCTCTTTCAATCTCTCCTTGTGCCTTTCTTTATCTAATTATTCCTTTGGTTATCTATGCATCCCTCTCTCTCTTTCTTTCTCTCTCTCTTTCTCTCTCTCTCTCTCTCTCTCTCTCTCTCTCTCTCTCTCTCTCACTCTTTCTTTCTCTCTTTCTCTCTCTCTCTCTCTCTCTCTCTCTCTCTCTCTCTCTCTCTCTCTCTCTCTCTCTCTCTCTCTCTCTCTCTCTCTCTCTCTCTCTCTCTCTCTCTCTCTCTCTCTCTCTCTCTCTCTCTCTCTCTCTCTCTCTCTCTCTCTCTCTCATTTTAGTTTTGTCTGGTTCTGCCTGGTTATATTTTGTGTGTTTGTTATGCTCTCTAGTGAATCCTCTAAACTTGTAGGAGAATTAAACACCGAGCTAAAACTAAAGTAGGTTCTTTGGAGGTGTAAACACAAAATATAACAGGACATTCTGGGTCTGGTCTCCTCGTGGCAAGCTGCTCCTCTCGTCTCTCTGAGGTTGTTGCCAGATGCACGAGGTACATATGTAAAGTATCGTACAACAGAAACACTATTCTCGTACATAAAGAATACATGCTACATATCATACATAGAAAGAAAGGTAAATATAGCAAACAATGTAAATGATAATATATGGGCTTTCATGTGACATGTAGTAAGTTTTGGAATAATATCACTGCGATAAAGTAAATCATAATTCAATTAATATCACGTTATTTGGCATTATCTGTTGCCTCATTGGTTTAAATTATTACAGACACTATTTCGTGTATCACTCTATATCATTATGATATCCCAGTGTTCATTAAGTCTATTTTTTTTCTTCGAATCTTAAACAACTTACTTAAAATGAAAAAAATGAAATATTGGTATTAAAATCATTGCTTTAGATGCACTTCAAATGAAGTCAAATACGCTGCCCAAATTATTTCAATATTCTCGCAGTCATGTTCAAAATACATATCAAAATCATTAGTCGCATCTTGTTGAAATTCAAAATGTTCTCTGCTTCTCCCGCTCTTATTGTTCGATAATGCGAATGATAACCAAAATAACACGAGTGATTATAGCAACATATAGAAGCCACTCAGAAGATGCAGTTTTTCATCATTATTTTATCTCTAATCTTTCTGTTTAAGAGATATACTTGTCCTAAAACCTTCCCATTTCTACCCTTATCTACTCCTAGTCCTCCCACAGTAGTCTATCTTAATCATCCTTACAATAATTTGAAAGAATATTCTCTTCTGCCACCCCTTTCTACAATTGCACCCTCATCTTCTGCAACAGGATTTACTTATCATCTTGTCAACTTAATCTACTCTAAAAATTCATTCACAAATTCATTCGTAATCTACCCCAGGATGTACTAAAACCAGCGCCATGTCTAGGCTGTCACTAGGATTACTATCTGACACTAATATCTGATGTTGCTTTTCGCTTTTTAACACTCTCTATAAGCAATTAAATAAGTTGCAACGAACAGAGAGACAATACGGCAACACAAAGGCTGTAGTTGCATGTTGATTATGCTAATTATTTCAATGTCTTTTTTCTTCAATTACATTACCTTTTCTGCTTTGTGCTACTCATTTGCATAAATTCTGCTTTACTGATATGTTACTGTTAATTTGTACATGATTTTTTTTTTTTTTTTTCTGAAAGTGAAAATAACGTACATGCGCGGATTAACGTATATGCTCTTTCCTGTGTGTGTGTGTGTGTGTGTGTGTGTGTGTGTGTGTGTGTGTGTATGTGTTTTGAGACATAATCCATTTTTTCCCTTCTGTACTTTGTGTCTGAGAGCTATTTTGGGAGGAATGTTTATCAGACAGACAAACACATAGATGAAATGAAGGAGGCTGCTTTTGAATAACGAAATTCTCTCATGTTTTCAATCTAGTTATGATCAAAACGACAGATTTGAAATTCTATCTCAAGAATTAATAACACTGCCACTAAATGAAAGGAAAAACTTGCGACGTTTCGAACTTTTTCATGAAAGTTCCTCATCAGGCGAAAGCAATCCAAATTCATTATTTGGATTGCTTTCGCCTGAAGAGGAATTTTCATGAAAAAGTTCGAAACGTCGCAAGTTTTTCCTTTCATTTAATGGCAGTGTTATTAATTCTGTTATGTGCACGTTGCTGTGTTTTTTTTGTTTGTTTTTTGTGATTCTTCTATCTCAAGGGCTCCTCACTGATAGATGAAAGAATACCATTAGATCATTGTTGATGTAAGACAATGCTAAACCACGTTTTCTATATTTCAACATTAGACAATTTAGAACAACTGTGTTAGAGGACAATGCAGTATCTATATCTAATATCAACATTCTTATAACATATATCTTGCAGAACTGAATATGCAAGTCTGTGAAGTTAGTTATTAAGACAGACTTTTTCACACCCTTCGCAATTAGTCATTTCTTTAATTAGACGCGACTGCAGTATAAAACATTTTTTTTATTTTTTGTTTGAACAATAATGATGATCATAGTAATATCACCTTGATATCATCATTACCGTTACTATGATGACCATTAACATTCATATCATTCTTACAAGTATTCTTATTTTTCCATCGCTATCACTACCATCATCATTATACATAATATCCTCCTCCTCATCTTAATTCTTTCATCATTATCAGTAACATTTCATCCAAAACATCCTCAGCTTTATAATCCTCTCTAACTCCCATCTCCCCCCCCCCCTCCCCCCCGTAGCCCGAATTCATCCTGGGTTATCCACATGTTGTCAAGAAGACCTCTTCAGCTTCTTCTGATTACCTGGAGCAGAAGGGGGGACGGAGATGAAAGCGGAGGGGGAGGAGATGAGAGGGAGGGAGGGAGGGAGGGAGGGAGGGAGGGAGGGAAAGAGGGAGGGAGGGAGGGAGGGGGGAGGAGAGAGGGAGGGGAGGGGAGGGGAGGGGAGAGACGAGGAAAGGAAATAGAAGGAAAGGAGAGGAGAGGAATGGGAGACGAGAGGGAGAGGAGAAGAAAGGTAGGGGATAGGAGGAGAAAGGGAGGGGAAAAGAGAGGAGGAGAGAGGAGAGGGAATAGAAGAAAAAGAGAGGATGGAAGGGGAAAGAAGAGGATTAGGAGAAGAGAGGGAGGGGAAAGGTGAGGAATATGAGAAGAGAGGAGAATAATAGGGAAATAGAGGGAGGGAAGAGACGAGGAAAAGAAATAGAAGGAAAGGAGAAAGGGAAGAGGAGAAGAGAGCGAGGGAAGAGGAGATGGAGGGGATAGGAGAGGAATAGGAGAAGAGAGGAAGAGATGATGAGCGGAAGGGGGGAGAAGAAGAGACGGAAGGGATAGAGGGGAATAAGAGAAGAGAGAGAGAGGAGAAGAGAAGGATTGGAGAGGAGAGGAGAGCAAACTTAGAGGTAACAATAGTAATGGTGACGACGATAGTAAAAAACATAAGATAATGATAGTAATAACAATCCCAGCGAGCCACCAGGCAGAGGCACGCATAACCTGAGTCGACGGGGACAACGGGGAGTAGACCGTTGTATCCTGATATAACGGTCTACTCGTTGGTTGAACTAGTGATCCAGTCAACTGTAACTCCACCATCAAGCGAAAGGACTTGTTGCAAAAGGCATCAAGACGCAATGCAATGCCAAGGCTTAGAATGAAGTCCAAGCTTTCTCGTCCGCAGTGTTGTCTGGGCCTTTTAAGACACGCAACGCAGCTTGGTCGCTCTACCCAGGTTGCACACGCAGCTTGGTCCCTCTACCCAGGTTGCACACGCAGCTTGGTCCCTCTACCCAGGTTGCACACGCAGCTTGGTCCCTCTACCCAGGTTGCACACGCAGCTTGGTCCCTCTACCCAGGTTGCACACGCAGCTTGGTCCCTCTACCCAGGTTGCACACGCAGCTTGGTCCCTCTACCCAGGTTGCACACGCAGCTTGGTCCCTCTACCCAGGTTGCACACGCAGCTTGGTCCCTCTACCCAGGTTGCACACGCAGCTTGGTCCCTCTACCCAGGTTGCACACGCAGCTTGGTCCCTCTACCCAGGTTGCACACGCAGCTTGGTCCCTCTACCCAGGTTGCACACGCAGCTTGGTCCCTCTACCCAGGCTGCAACAACGCCCAAAAAAAACATGTCAGGCGAGTTCATGGTTTCTGCTGCCAGGTCAACCAGTCTGCTGTCTTCCTGGTCTGACAGCTTAATGAATGGACTACACTACCAAGATATATATATATAATATTATATATATATAATATATATATATATATATATATATATATATATATAATATATATATATATAATATATATATATATATAATATATATATATATATATATATATATATATATATATATATATATATATATATATATATATATATATATATATATAACTGAGCAGGTAGTCCTAGCAACCCCCCCCTCCCCCCCTCAAAAAAAAAAAAAATCCTGGATCTTGGTCTTTTTCTTGGTTCAAGAGACCTCTGGCTCAAGGTTTTCTTTCGCCTCGCTGGTAATTACACAAGGATCCTCGGTAGGATCTCCAGAGACTCAGAGAGGATGGCGACTTCAT
>NW_028234407.1:2580438-2585438 GCF_977035675.1 Penaeus japonicus
CGGGTTTCTCGCGCCGCATTTAATTTCCATGTGTGAGAATATAATCATGTTATTACCTTAATTTGTAATACAATGTTAGCAACAATGTCATGACTCTACATCAATGTATCAAAGCTTGCCCATGCCTGTGTAGTTAGCCAGTTAGGGTGGTAAATAAAGATCTAAATCTAAAAAAAAGGTGTGCGAATATTTCCTTCCTGTGCGCGAGACGAAGAGGCAGCAGTATTCTCAGTGTCCACTAGAAGCTGCTAAGAGGAGAAGCTGCCTCAGTTTATCCCCTGAAGCCCCAGATGCCTCGGGAGCTGAAGTTATATGTTGAAAATAACAGAACGTGTTTTTTATATACCTTTACCTTTTGAGTCTCTTATAACCATGAATATCTATTTTACCAAGAATCCTCCACTAATTTTAAGTCTGCTAATGAAGCATCATTTTGAGGCATTGTTCTGATCTTGATATTTTTATTATACAAGTCTATTTTAGTTATAGATCGGCGTTTTCTTTTATACTTAACTTTTATATCAATTTTTACACTTTATTTCTTTATATTTCTGGGTTTTATGGATCATAATATATTGCCACACAATAAGAGTATTTCCGCCAAGAAATACATATAAAGTAATTTCAAAATACGTAAGGTGCGCCCCTTGTCTTAGCCTTCCTTGGTGACCGGGGTTCGAATGGCCAACCTTCTTCCAAGAAAGGGAGGAAGGAGACACCCGGACTGGGTCGTTCTCTCTCCCCTCTTTTTATATTTTGTTATAGGCTGAAGGTCGTGAGAAGGTCACTAACTATAAGTGGCAATGTATTACTCGAGATGAGTTTATAATCAAGTCTGATACGACTTATGAATTAGTGTTCTCATTTTTATTGGATTCCCATTTTATGATTTTATAATTCGTGGAGTGGTTTCCCGGAAATTCCGTGTGCGATCGGAATATGTTTTCTTTGATGTGATTTTATTCTAGCAAATATATATATATATATATATATATATATATATATATATATATATATATATATATATATATATATATATTTCTACACTTTTAACAAATCACATTGTGAATCTGAGAATCTTATTAGAAGTAAGTTATTGACAAACTTAATTTATCTGTATGAACTTTAAGTTTTCTGGTACGAACTTGCTTAGTAAAAGGTTGATATCTTATAAGGATAGTCTTAATTGAAATCCTTAATTGAAATTCCCTTTGGTCGTCCTCCGCGCTCAGGCTTCGTTATTACCATTCATAGTCTCACTGTATATACATCATACATAACATACACTCCATCACGTAGACTTTTCTATCGCTCCTCTCCGCACGTCTTGTCGCACATTTATCTTCCCATCAAAAACCTTCCTTCCCGTACGTATTAAACGGGTTGTGGCAGACGCTATCATTTCGCTATCATTGTAGACCGAGATACAAGGGGGAAGGGTCAAGCTATATGTCTTCTGGGATCTGGTATTGCCAGTTCTGTTGCATGGCGTCGAAACCTGGTCTTTAACCTGTTGCTCGGAGTCTCATCTTGACCCTATTTGCAACAGGTCTCTATCACGGGTGATGGAGTACAGTTGGCAGGGTCATGAGTTCAACTAGCGGCTGCAACATGAGACCTTGCATAAGACTTAAGCAAAGAAGTCACTGCATGAGCAACTCAATACATTTTGTCCTGATGGTCGGTATCCTTGCATTTCTCGCTTAGAATCCTCGAGGTTCTTGGTCCTTTCTTTACTAGTCAACGAGAGAAAAAGAAACAAAGTGCTTCACTTGTATTTCTCTCTCTCTCTCTCTCTCTCTCTCTCTCTCTCTCTCTCTCTCTCTCTCTCTCTCTCTCTCTCTCTCTCGTCTCTCTCTCTCTCTCTCTCTCTCTCTCTCTCTCTCTCTCTCTCTCTCTCTCTCTCTCTCTCTCTCTCTCTCTCTCTCTCTCTCTCTCTCTCTCTCTCTCTCTCTCTCTCTCTCTCTCTCTCTCTCTCTCTCTCTCTCTCTCTCTCTCTCTCTCTCTCTCTCTCTCTCTCTCTCTCTCTCTCTCTCTCTCTCTTAGTTCCTTTGCCTGCCATGATTATATATCAGAAGGAAGACAACACTGAATTTTTTTTTGGAGATGAGTACCTGTAAGAATGGATTTTGTCTACATATATGTTGCAAATATCTCCGTTTGGAATGTAGAGATTATTTCAAATAATAAAAAAATGGAAGAAAAGAAGATTTTTTTTTTTTTTCAAAAGATAAATGCATTTATTTTGCATATATATTTTTCATTTTATTAATTGTTTATAAGGCCTACAAAGGAAGATAAGATATCTGACTTTAGCGTTTTTAAATATTAAATATGGAAATTAATAAATTAACACACTATATAAATACACACACACGTCACACATACAATGGGTTATATGTATACAAAGCAAAAAACAATAGGCAAGGTCCATAAATATGAATACAAATTAGATAAGTAAACTATCCAGTATATCACAACATATCTAAAGACAAGTTTTCATGCACTGATCGTTGATCGGTGATTGCATTCTTGCAACTGCATTAGGGATTGCAACGGAGAACTAGCTGCTTGCTACAAACTAAATTCCGTAGGAAAATAGCAACCAAATAAGCTGCGATTTAAAACAAACAAACGCATCGCTAGACATCACGAGGACATAGGATGAGTCCGCGAAGGAGGACCTGGGCGGTCCGGGAGGAGGCGCTGCCGGAGGAGCGCTACGACGTGGCGAGCGAAGGGATGTAGGACTCGGCGCCCGTGACCGAGAGAGCGAAGCCGGGCACGTTGGGCATGGCAGGGCGCGGCCCGACGGCGCCGTCCTGCGCCACGGCCAGCGGGTAACTGCGGGAGATTGGGTCGGTGAGGCATGTCATTGGGAGGGGGAGGGGGAGGGGGCGGGAGGGGGGGGTGAACATTATATAGACATGAGGAACGTTTGGCTGAAGCAAGGATTCCCTGCCTGGATCCGGCCTTACCTGAGGAAGCGACTCCGGTGTCCCTCGGGGTCGCCCCGCGCGAAGCTCTCGAGGGCGGCGTCCGCCAGCTGCCTGATCCTCCTGACGGCGCGGAGGGAACCCGGGTCGCCGAGGTCCTCCTCCTCCTCCGAGAGTCCCCAGGTGTGCTCGGCCCACAGCGCCCTTCGGAACGCCCTCACCGCGCCGTCCTTGACCACGGCCTCGCCGTCGCCGCCGCCGCGCCCGCCCCGCCTCGTCTGGCACGCCGACACGGCCACCTCGGTGTCCCTCCGGCCGTCGAGCGAGCGCTCGTTCAGGTTCGCCGATCCCACCAAGACGTGGGCGTCGTCGGCGACAGCCATCTTGGAGTGCACGTAGATCAGGAAGCTGCTCCGCTCGCGCCAGCGCCGCGCGGCGTCGCCTCGCTCGCCAGCCTCGAGCTCCGCGGGTCGGGACGCCCGTGCGCGCGGCTCTTGCTGCGGAAGAAGGACAGAGGTCATGGCGGCGAAGAACTCTTAGACGCCCACCGGCATGGGCGGACGTTGCTGCTTCAACCCTAAAGACCGCAGACAAAAGCAGAGATATATCTCATGAGTTTCTCTTCAGCAGAGGAGAGTGTGCAGAGCCTGACCTTGGCGAGGCAGAGCGGAACCAGGAAGTCCGTCGGGTGAGCCTTCGAGCCGACGGCGCGCAGAGCCTCCGCGATCTTCTTGTACATCATCTGCAACGACAAAGCACGTTCACACGCCCGAAAAGTGCGCTCCGATTTCCATGCAGATCTATGCAATCACAAGGATGCTCTTGGCAACAAACGCAACGAGAACCAACCTGAAGCGTGCGGAACTGCCAGCGAAGGATCGCGTTCATGCTTCCCTTGTGGATCCTGTTGTCAGGGTTTCCCTCGGGGAGCATCGGCAGCACAAGGTACACGCGGAAGCCCTTTCCTTCCCTGATCTTGCTCACCTGAGGAGGTCAGAGATGAGGCGGGCGTGGCGCCGTTAGGAAAAAAGGTCTTGGCGAGAGAATACAGGACTCGTGTTGCTGACAACTACATATCCTTCACACTGATGATGATTTACATGCATGACAATGTCGGCGAAGAGAGACTCACCACACGTTGCACGATCTCTAGCGGTATCAGGTTCAAGGCGTCCACGTCTCTGTCCTCCTCCCAGGCTTGCGAAGACCCGACGAAGTACTGTTGGGAGATCCGCTTTCAGTTGGCTCATCACTGCACATTTTTTATTGCTTGTGCAACATCATTCACGGTTGCCACCACTTCCACGTGCCATAATTATACACATAAAAAGCCTCAGAACCTTAAAGAAACGTACCTGGCTCTCGATGTAGAGGAAACTCTCGGCTCTGCGGACGAGCCGGACGATGGCTCTGTGGAGGCTCGTGTCCACAGTCCGCCCGCCCCACGAGTCCAGCACGCCCGCACGCCCACTGCTGAAGGTGGTGGAGTTGGCGTCGATGGACCTTACCACCTGAATGGAAATGAATATCAGAATTAGATCGAGGCTAGATACAGAGAGGGACACCGACAAGCAAAATTACTTACGAAAGAGGCACTCTCTCGCCTGTGTCTGATAGTCGAAAGTGGAGTCATATGATTATTCCTTAGATGGTTTCGGTATTTTGTACCTGGGATTGTTCATGAGGACATGGGTATCACTAAGAAAATTGCAAACTTTGTTCCTCTCACCTGCATCTGCCAGGTGTCGCCTTGGTCGCTCTCGCTCGCCAGCGCGACTTCCGGCCGCGGCGTTGACAGGAGAAGGTGGGCCTTGTCGGGGACCTGCGCCCTCCAGCGTTCCTCGAAGTTCCCGAGGAGGTCGAGGGCGGCGGGACCTGTGACGCGGGCGTGGATGTCGTGCCAGGGTTCGCGGGGACCCTGCTCGGCCGGGACGCTGACGAAGCCGTTGTGGAAGTCCCCTCGGTGCTCTTTGCTGAGCGTGGAGAACAGCTGATGGTCCGGGGTGTCCCAGCGGCCGTTGGTCAAGTCCAGGCCGCCCAGGTACGCCACGATGCCGTCCTCCT